>NC_092335.1:618293750-618640000 GCF_046630445.1 Rutidosis leptorrhynchoides
CAATGCTGATGAAGCAGCAAAAACTGTAAATGACCTTAACAGTCAAAAGTTTGATGATAAAGAATAGTATGGTGGTAAAGCTGAGAAAAAGAGAAGGTTTGGAACTGGAAAACGGATTGAGCAAAGTATGAAGGAGGCTGTGGATAAATCACAAAGACTGAACCTGTCTTCAAAGAATCCAAATGATTCAGTGTCTACTGAAATCCTTAGCAAATACCTTGCTCCTTACTCTAAAACCTTTGCGGAAAATATTCTTCATCATCATCTTATCTTAAATATTCTAAGATATCATCGTATCTCTCATTATAAATATCCTCCATATTTCTGAAGATATTTTCATAACCATTCTTATCTGAAATCATTACCTCTTCGCGCTATCTGTGTTACATCATAAAAGAAACTATTTTAGTTTCTAAATTCTAAAAATTTCAAAAAATGAATGTTTTTGAAGTAGTGTTGGGAACTGAAGCATGAGTTAGTATAATATAATGACACTTGATCAACGTGATTATATTACAGTAAGTCATGCTGAGTTTCTAATGGAACGTGATAAAGGTTCATGGATCCCACCCTCATCATGAACCATGTTATATAACTCTTTCATTCTATTTAACCTCTAAATATATCAAGAAAATATTTTTCTTGATGATTCGGTCTTTTTCGGATATTCTGGTAATTTGACAAATCAAGATTGTGCCATTACAATTTCTTTCTTAGAACATTGACTATGTTCATTCTGAAATGCATAAATACGAATTCTGGACCATTATCCGCTTGACTTAAGGTCGGGAAGAGAAAACGAAATCATGAAGCTCCGAAATATAATGGAGAATATAAAGCCCGATAACAAACCCAAAATTACAAACCGTGTGTATCAATGCGTATAGCAATATAAAGACACGGGAGAATGATAAACACTATAACCCCAAGGTAATAGTAGAAGAAAATAACCTCCTCTGGTGGCAGATGAAAAAGAAGAATGAAGGATACGATAGCCAAGAAAATATCAAGAATCAGAACTGGATTAAGCATTTTCACAATCTATTAGGAAGTATAAAATAAGGAAGAAGCTTATAGGAGTGGTGAAAATAAATGAAACGGGAGAGGTCAATTTAAAGTGAAATATCAGACATAGAAATCGAGGCAGATTACGCATTTAATTAAAGAAGATCTTAATCTCCTTAATTCCCGAAGAATCAAATCTTATTTAGAATATGAAGATTTTCTATTCCTTAAAGTCCGGAAATCAATCGTTACAACGTCAAAAATTAAGACGAATCTCTATTCCTTCATTTCACTCTTTTACAATCATTTCTCTCATACGCTTCGAATAATTGGATTGTTTTATCCATATTATTCAATGGTGATAAAACTCTAATTATCAACTCATATTCGTCATGAAATCATTTTTATTGTTAGCCATGACGACCTCACTCAAATTTCGGGACAAAATTTCTTTAACGAGTAGGTACTGTGACGACCCGAAAATTTCTGACCAAATTTAACTTTATCTTTAAATGATCTAATGTTTTCGACACGATAAGCAAAGTCTGTAATGTTGAGTCTCAAGTTTTGGAACTATATTCATGTAATCAATTATTATTTGACTGTTCTCGACGATTCCCGAACAATATATATATAACTTAATGTGCATATATATATATATATATATATATATATATATATATATATATATATATATATATATATATATATATATATATATATATATATATATATATATATATATATATATATATATATATATATATATATATATATATATATATATGATTTCAAGTTATTTAGTAAACGATAGTAACATTCGATTATTGATTCGATTAATATTTAGATAAGTTAACTAAAACGTTTAAGATGAACCAGTAAAACACTAATTTGCTACAGTATTTTCGAATTGCTACAGTACCCTAAAAGCTACAGTGTTTTCGAAAATCACTATTTGCTACAGTAAATTTGCTACAGTAAAACACTATTTCAAAATGAAAATGTATATATTATATATATATATATATATATATATATATATATATATATATATATATATATATATAATATATATATATATATATATATATATTAACAAATAGCGAGACGATGATTTATAGAAGTAAATGACCAAAACACTTGAAAGTTTAAGATATACTTTGAGTGGTGTAGTTTATGGATAATTTAAGGCTATATTTTGACAAAGGTACGTGTCACGAAACGTAAAATGCAAGTTTTCTAAGTGTACGAAAGGACATTCGAAAAACCGGAACCGAAACATAAGTCGAGTAACGACGTACGACTTATCGGAACAAAAATTACAAATCAACTATGCACGTGAATTTAATATAATATATAATTAATTATATAATATAAATATATTATATATATATTATTATAACATGTCGACGAGAATAAAAACAAACGTATATTAGCTGTGACAAGGGGCCATGCGATCGCATGGGTTCCCCTCACATTCCCCATGCGATCGCATGGAGGCTGGGGACAGAAGACACTATAAAGCTCGATCATTTTTGGCCAGTTTATATGATCTCAATCTCTCTGTCTCTCTAATATATATATATATATATATATATATATATATATATATATATATATATATATATATATATATATATATATATTAAGATTAATATTATTATTAATCTTATTATTATTATCAGTAGTATTAATATTATTATTATTAGTATTATACATAAAATACTACGACGAAGTACTGCTCAAATGATTTCAAACCGAGTTTTCAAATGAGTCAAAGCTAAGGAAACTATGGGTTATAGCTATGGAGGTTATGGGTAAAGTTCATGGGTATTGTTTGCAAATCAAACCTAGTGTTTATCATCTCTGTTGCGTCTACGTACTTTCCTGCAATATTGAATCACAATATTGATACGTGAGCATTCATATCTTATCTTTTATATATTAATTGTGTATCCATGTCTAGTGCTCGAGTAAATATATGTTTATGTATGCTTGTATGCTAAATTTCATCGTTAAACAGTTTATAATGAATCACGAATTAAATACAAATATTACTGATAAAAGGTATATGATATGCATGTCGTTTGAAAGCTGGCGAAAAATCAATAACTTTTCATTTAGAAACCGTGTAATTTCGGTGAACGAATTAAAATTTATGATCAACTGAATTATGATTAACGTTAATTGAAATTGCTTTTGAATCTGCAATTGATATTTAAACAACTTTTTAATAAGATTGATAAAGTGGATTTTTGAATATTACCTGCCGAGTAAATGAATCCTTATATAGGACACGTCTCGTTTTGTTAAACAACTGTCAAAATTGACTTTTTGAAACAACTTTGGATAACATTTACTGACCAACATATGTTCTCTAGGTTGAGATCTACGGTTATTTGGTAATCTGAGTTTCGGTCACATTTTGGTGAACGACTTTATATGCTGCTAAGGTGAGTTTCATTACTCCCTTTTTAAATACTTTTGCAATATATATTTTTGGGCTGAGAATACATGCACTTTATTTTAAACGCAATGGATACAAGTACATACTAAATTCTACACCGAGTTTGAATCGAAAATCCCTTAGCTTTGGTAACTAGTAACTGCCGGTTATAAGAACTGGTGGGCGTGAGTAGTTATATATGGATCCATAAGGCTTGACATCCCCGTCTGTTCCAGGTTTAGAAACCCTAGCCTGAACTATTAAACAGACGTATGCTATTTGAGTTTAGTACACGTTGGTTTGTGTGTATTGTACATGTTGGTTGCATGTATGTTAAAACAGGGGTACTTATTATAACATTAAAGCTTAGTTACCAGGGTGCTCAATCTTGTAGAATATTTTGATAAACGTTTCTGGATGAAACAACTGAAATCTTGTGATCCACCTTTATATACAGATTATGCGAAACACTAAAACTATGAACTCACCAACCTTTGTGTTGACACTTGTTAGCATGTTTATTCTCAGGTTCCCTAGAAGTCTTCCGCTGTTTGCTTATATGTTAGAAAAGCTATGCGCATGGAGTCTTACATGGCATATTTATCAAGGAAACGTTGCATTCACCAAATCATCACCATGTATCTTATTTTGACTGCATTGTCAACGGAAGTACTATTGTAAACTATTATTTACGGTGATTGTCTATATGTAGAAATCATCAGATGTCTAAAACCTTTGATTTAAATATTCATTTTTGGTGTGCCTTTTCAAAAGAATACAATATTTACAAAACGTATCATATAGAGGTCAAATACCTCGCAATGAAATCGAAGAATGACGTGTTCGTCCATATGGATTTGGAGCAATCGTCACATATACCATGCTAAGTCAAGCATACACAAAACTAATAATACGATATAAATTGAAAAGGTTCAAAGAGAACATTGAAAATGAGTAAAATGTCTTTTTCGGCATCCTGGCAACCTCGATTAGCAAGACACTTTTCGAGATTCTTGATGTTAGGGTCGTTTTAGGGTGATCTGGAGAATTTAATCACAATCTGAAACCAAAGGTGATGCTCCGCCAAATGTTACTCCATTTGGCTGCGCATCTTTGTAATTGAAAAAGCGTGTTTGATGAAGTGACATTAGATTCAAAATTATAAGTGTTACACATAATTACATTGTAAGTGAAATAATAGGCCTTAAAACTATATGTACCATGCAAAGTCATGCATACAAAGAAGGAATAATATGAAAGAAATTGAAAACGGTCAAAAGAGCGTCAAAAAAGGCAAAATTGAAAACTTAAGAGGTCTCGTTTCGAAAAATATTTGGGACAAACTCACTTCGGCAGTTTGCCAACGGATAGATCTCAAAAAAATACACGATTAAAAAAATGCTGACTAAATCAGAGATACGAGTCAAAAGATACGATAGATCTAACATTTTGGCCAAAGATACAAAATACTAAGCACCACGAAATGTCGGTGGTGTTTGGTGCGTGGTGCGAATTTTCCAGGAAAGATGTCTTTTTCGGAATCTAGACGACCTCGAATGGCAAGCACATTCTGAGAGTCTTGCTCGTTCGGCCGTTTTAGGGTGATCTGAGAATTTCAGCACAATTTGAAACCGATAGTTATGCACCGCCAAATGCGACTCCATCAGTCGGCGCATATTAACGATTTAAAAAGTATGTTTAATGAATTGACATTAGATTCGAAATTATATGCGTTATACATAATTACATTGCGAGTGAAATAATAGGCCTTAAACCTATATATACCATGCTAAGTCATGCATACACAAAACTAATAATTCGATATAAATTGAAAACGTTCAAAGAGAACATTAAAAATGAGTAAAATGTTTTTTCGGCATCCTGACGACCTCGAATGGCAAGACACTAATCGAGATTCTTGATGTTAGGGTTGTTTTAAGGTAATCTGGAGAATTTTAGCACAATCTGAAACCAAAGGTGAGGCGCCGCCAAATTTTACTCCATTTGACTGCGCATCTTTGTGATTTAAAAAGCGTGTTTGATGATGTGACATTAGATTCAAAATTATACATGTTATACATAATTACATTGTGAGTGAAATAATAGGCCTTAAAAATATATGTACCTTGCAAAGTCATGCATACACAAAAGGAATAGTATAAAAAATTGAAAACGGTCAAAAGTGCATCAAAAAGGCAAAATTGAAGGCTTAAGAGGTCTCGTTTGGTTAAATATTTGGGACAAATCGCCTTCGGTAGTTTGCCAACAGATAGATCTCGAAAAAAGACACGATTGAAAAAAACGGTGACTAAATCAGAGCTACAAGTCAAAAGATACTATAGATCTAACATTTTAGCCAAAGACACAAAAAACCAAGCACTATGAACTGTCGGGTGGTGTTTGGTGCGTGGTGCGAATTTGCCAGGAAAGATGTCTTCTTCGGAATATAGACAACCTCGAATGGCAAGCTCATTGCGAGAGTCTTGTTCATTCGGTCATTTTAGGGTGATCTTGAGAATTTCAGCACAATCTGAAACCGAAGGTTATGTGCCGCCAAATGCTACTCCATCTGGCGGCGCATATTAATGATTTAAAAATCATGTTTAATGAAGTGACATTAGATTCGAAATTATATGCGTTATACATAATTACATTGTGAGTGAAATAATAGGCCTTAAAACTATATATACCATGCTATGTCATGCGTACACAAAACTAATAATACGATATAAATTAAAAATGTTCAAAGAGAACATTAAAAATGAGTAGAATGTCTTTTTCGGAATCCTGACGACCTCGAATGGCAAGACACTTTCCGAGATTCTTGATGTTAGGATCGTTTTAGGGTGATCTGGAGAATTTCAGTATAATCTGAAACCAAAAGTGATGCGCCGCCAAATGTTACTCCATTTGGCGGCGTATCTTTGTGATTTTAAAAACGTGTTTGATGAAGTGACATTAGATTTAAAATTATACGTGTTATACTTAATTACAGTGTGATAGAAATAATAGTCCTTAAAACTATATGTACCATGCAAAGTCTTGCATACACAAAAGGAATAATATGAAAGAAATTGAAAATGGTCAAAAGAGCGTCAAAAAGGCAAAATTGAAGGCTTAAGAGGTCTCGTTTCGAAAAAATATGTAGGACAAACTCCCTTCGGCAGTTTTCCAATGGATAGATCTCGAAAAAATACACGATTAAAAAAACGGTGACTAAATCGAAGCTACGAGTCAAAAGATACGATAGATCTAACATTTTGGCCAACGACACAAAACACCAAGCACCACGAACCATCGGTGGTGTTTGGTGTGTGGTGCGAATTTTCCAGTAAAGATATCTTTTCGGAATCTAGACGACCTCGAATGACAAGCACATTCCGCTAATCTTGCTCGTTCGGCCGTTTTAGGGTGTACTGAGAATTTCAGCACAATTTGAAACCGAAGGTTATGCGCCGCCAAATGCGACTCCATCTGGCGGCGCATATTAATGATTTAAAAAGCGTGTTTGATTAAGTGACATTAGATTCAAAATTATACGTGTTATATATAATTACATTATGAGAGAAATAATAGGCCTTAAAACTATATGTACCATGCAAAGTCATACATACACAAAAAGAATAATATGAAAGAAATTGAAAACGGTCAAAAGAGCGTCAAAAAGGAAAAATTGAAGACTTAAAAGGTCTTGTTTCGAAAAATATTTGGGATAAACTCACTTCGACAGTTTGCCAACGGATAGATCTCGAAAAAATACACGATTAAAAAAAACGGTGACTAAATCGGAGCTACGAGTCAAAAGATACGATAGATCTAACATTTTGGCCAAAGACACAAAACACCAAGCACCACGAAACGTCGGTGGTGTTTGGTGCGTTGTGCGAATTTTCTAGGAAAGATGTATTTTTCAAAATCTGGACGACCTCGAATGGCAAACACATTCTGATATTCTTGGTCATTCGGCTGTTTTAGGGTGATATGAGAATTTTAGCACAATCTGAAAACGAAGGTTATGCGCCGCCAATTGCTACACCATCTCGCGGCGCATATTAATGATTTAAAAAGCATGTTTAATGAAGTGACATTAGATTCGAAATTATATGCGTTATACATAATTACATTGCGAGTGAAATAATAGGCCATAAAACTATATATACCATAATAAGTCATGCATACACAAAACAAATAATACGATATAAATTGAAAACGTTCAAAAAGAACATTAAAAATGAGTAAAATTTCTTTTTTCGGCATCCTGACAACCTCGAATGGCAAGACACCATCTGATATTCTTGATGTTAGGGTCGTTTTAGGGTGATCTGGAGAATTTCAGCACAATCAGAAACCAAAGGTGATGCGCCGCCAAATGGGCGCATCTTTGTGATTTAAAAAGCGTGTTTGATGAAGTGATATTAGATTTAAAATTATATGTGTTATACATAATTACATTGTGAGTGAAATAATAGGCCTTAAAATTATATGTACCATGCAAAGTCATGCATACACAAAAGGAATAATATGAAAGAAATTGAAAACAGTCAAAAGAGGGTCAAAAAAAGGCAAAACTGAAGGCTTTAGAGGTCTCGTTTCGAAAAATATTTGGGACAAACCGCGTTCGGCAGTTTGCCAACGCATACATCTCGAAAAAATACACGATTTAAAAAAACGGTGACTAAATTGGAGCTACGAGTCAAAAGATACGATAGATATAACATTTTGGCCAAAGAAATAAAACACCAAGCACCACAAACCGTCGGTGGTGTTTGGTGCGTGGTGCGAATTTTCCTAGAAAGATGTCTTTTTCAGAATCTAGATGACTCGAATGGCAAGCACATTCCGAGAGTCTTGATCGTTCGGCCGTTTTAGGGTGATCTTGAGAATTTCAGCGAAATCTGAAATCGAAGGTTATGCGACGCCAAATGCTACTCCATCTGGCGGCTTATATTAATGATTTAAAAAGCATGTTTAATGAATTGACATTAGATTCGAAATTATATGCGTTATACATATTACGAGTGAAATAATAGGCCTTAAAACTATATATACCATGCTAAGTCATGCATGCAAAAAAAAAACTAATAATACAATATAAATTGAAAACGTTAAAGAGAACACTAAAAATGAGTAAAATGTCTTTTTTCGGCATCCTAACGACCTCGAATGGAAAGACACTTTCCGATATGCTTGATGTTAGGGTCATTTTAGGGTGATCTGGAGAATTTCAGCACAATCTGAAACCAAAGGTGATGCACCGCCAAATATTACTCCATTTGGTGGCGCATCTTTGTGATTTAAAAAGCGTGTTTGATGAAGTGACATTAGATTCCAGATTATACGTTTTATACATAATTACATTTGTTAGAGAAATAATAGGCCTTAAAACTATATGTACCATGCAAAGTCATGCATGCACAAAAGGAATAATATGAAAGAAATTAATAACGGTCAAAAGCGCATCAAAAAGGCAAAATTGAAGGGTTAAGAGGTCTCGTTTCGAAAAATATTTGGGACAAACTCCCTTTGGCAGTTTGCCAACGGATAGATCTCGAAAAAATACATAATTTAAAAAAACGGTGACTAAATCGGAGCTACGATTCAAAAGATACGATAGATCTAACATTTCGGCCAAAGACACAAAACATCAAGCACCACGAACCGTCAACGGTGTTTGGTGCATGGTGCGAATTTTCCAGGAAAGATGTCTTTTTCGGAATCTAGACGACCTTGAATGGCAAGCACATTCCGATAGTTTTGCTCGTTCGCCCGTTTTAGGGTGATCTGAGAATTTTAGCATAATCTGAAACCGAAGGTTATGCGCCGCCAAATGCGAATCCATCTGGCGGCGCATATTAATGATTTAAAAAGTATGTTTAATGAAGTGACATTAGATTCGAAATTATATGCGTTATACATAATTACATTGCGAGTGAAATAATAGGCCTTAAACCTATATATACCAAGCTAAGTCATGCATACACAAAACTAATAATACGATATAAATTAAAAACGTTCAAAGATAACATTAAAAATGAGTAAAATGTTTTTATCGGCATCCTGACGACCTCGAATGGCAAGTCACTTTCCGAGATTCTTGATGTTAGGGTCGTTTTAAGGTGATCTGGAGAATTACAGCACAATCTGAAACCAAAGGTGATGCGCCGCCAAATGTTACTCCATTTGGCGGCGCATCTTTGTGATTTAAAAAGAGTGTTTGATGAAGTGACATTAGTTTCAAAATTATTCGTGTTATACATAATTACATTATGAGAGAAATAATAGGCCTTAAAACTATATGTACCATGCAAAGTCATGCATACACAAAAAGAATAATATGAAAGAAATTGAAAACGGTTAAAAGAGCGCAAAAAGGCAAAATTGAAGGCTTAAGAGGACTCGTTTCGAAAAATATTTGGGAAAAACTTCCTTCGGCAGTTTGACAATGGATAGATCTCGAAAAAACACAAGATTTAAAAAATACGGTGACTAAATCGAAGCTACGAGTCAAAAGATATGATAGATCTAACATTTTGGCCGAAGACACAAAATACCAAGCACCACGAACCGTCGGTGGTGTTTGGTGCGTGGTGCAAATTTTCCAAGAAAGATGTCTTTTTCAAAATCTAGACGACCTCGAATGGCAAGCACATTCTGATAGTCTTGCTCGTTCGGCAGTTTTAGGGTGATCTGAGAATTTCAGCACAATCTGAAACCGAAGGTTATGCGCCGCCAAATGCTACTCGATCTGGCGGAGCATATTAATGATTTAAAAAGCATGTTTAATGAAGTGACATTAGAATCGAAATTATATGCGTTATACATAATTACATTGCGAGTGAAATAATAGGCCTTAAAATTATATATACCATGCTAAGTCATGCATACACAAAACTAATAATACGATATAAATTGAGAACGTTCAAAGAGGACATTAAAAATGAGTAAAACATCATTTTCGGCATCCTGACGACCTCGAATGGCAAGACACCATCCGATATTCTTGATGTTAGGGTCTTTTTAGAGTGATCTGGAGAATTTCAGCACAATCAGAAACTAAAGGTGATGCGCCGCCAAATGTTACTCCATTTGGCGGCGCATCTTTGTGATTTAAAAAGCGTGTTTGATGAAGTGACATTAAATTCAAAATTATACGTGTTATACATAATTACATTGTGAGTAAAATAATAGGCCTTAAAACTATATGTACCATGCAAAGTCAAGCATACACAAAAGGAATAATATGAAAGAAATTGAAAACGGTCAAAAGAGCGTCTAAAAAGGCAAAATTGAAGGCTTTAGAGGTCTCGTTTCAAAAAATATTTGGGACAAACTGTAGTGACCCGAACTTTTCCATGTTTATATATATTAATTGAGATTGATATTTACATGATTAAATGTTTCCAACATGTTAAGCAATCAAACTTGTTAAGACTTGATTAATTGAAATATGTTTCATATAGATAATTGACCACCCAAGTTGACCGGTGATTCACGAACGTTAAAACTTGTAAAAACTATATGATGACATATATATGGATATATATATATATATAGTTAACATGATACTATGATAAGTAAACATATCATTAAGTATATTAACAATGAACTACATATGTAAAAACAAGACTACTAACTTAATGATTTTTAAACGAGACATATATGTAACGATTATCGTTGTAAAGACATTTAATGTATATATATCATATTAAGAGATATTCATACATGATAATATCATGATAATATAATAATTTAAAATCTCATTTGATATTATAAACATTGGGTTAACAACATTTAACAAGATCGTTAACCTAAAGGTTTCAAAACAACACTTACATGTAACGACTAACGATGACTTAACGACTCAGTTAAAATGTATATACATGTAGTGTTTTAATATGTATTTATACACTTTTGAAAGACTTCAATACACTTATCAAAATACTTCTACTTAACAAAAATGATTACAATTACATCCTCGTTCAGTTTCATCAACAATTCTACTCGTATGCACCCGTATTCGTACTCGTACAATACACAGCTTTTAGATGTATGTACTATTGGTATATACACTCCAATGATTAGCTCTTAGCAGCCCATGTGAGTCACCTAACACATGTGGGAACCATCATTTGGCAACTAGCATGAAATATCTCATAAAATTACAAAAATATGAGTAATCATTCATGACTTATTTACATGAAAACAAAATTACATATCCTTTATATCTAATCCATATACCAACGACCAAAAACACCTACAAACACTTTCATTCTTCAATTTTCTTCATCTAATTGATCTATCTCAAGTTATATCTTCAAGTTCTAAGTGTTCTTCATAAATTCTACAAGTTCTAGTTACATAAAATCAAGAATACTTTCAAGTTTGCTAGCTCACTTCCAATCTTGTAAGGTGATCATCCAACCTCAAAAAATCTTTGTTTCTTACAGTAGGTTAACATTCTAATACAAGGTAATAATCATATTCAAACTTTGGTTCAATTTTTATAACTATAACAATCTTATTTCAAGTGATGATCTTACTTGAACTTGTTTTCGTGTCATGATTCTGCTTCAAGAACTTCGAGCCATCCAAGGATCCTTTGAAGCTAGATCCATTTTTCTATTTTCCAGTAGGTTTATCCAAGGAACTTAAGGTAGTAATGATGTTCATAACATCATTTTATTCATACATATAAAGCTATCTTATTCGAAGGTTTAAACTTGTAATCACTAGAACATAGTTTAGTTAATTCTAAACTTGTTCGCAAACAAAAGTTAATCCTTCTAAATTGACTTTTAAAATCAACTAAACACATGTTCTATATCTATATGATATGCTAACTTAATGATTTAAAACCTGGAAACACGAAAAACACCGTAAAACCGGATTTACGCCGTCGTAGTAACACCGCGGGCTGTTTTGGGTTAGTTAATTAAAAACTATGATAAACTTTGATTTAAAAGTTGTTATTCTGAGAAAATGATTTTTATTATGAACATGAAACTATATCCAAAAATTATGGTTAAACTCAAAGTGGAAGTATGTTTTCTAAAATGGTCATCTAGACGTCGTTCTTTCGACTGAAATGACTACCTTTACAAAAACGACTTGTAACTTATTTTTCCGACTATAAACCTATACTTTTTCTATTTATATTCATAAAATAGAGTTCAATATGAAACCATAGCAATTTTATTCACTCAAAACGGATTTAAAATGAAGAAGTTATGGGTAAAACAAGATTGGATAATTTTTCTCATTTTAGCTACGTGAAAATTGGTAACAAATCTATTCCAACCATAACTTAATCAACTTGTATTGTATATTATGTAATCTTGAGATACCATAGACACGTATACAATGTTTCGGACTATCATGTCGACACATCTATATATATTTCGGAACAACCATAGACACTCTATATGTGAATGTTGGAGTTAGCTATACTAGGTTGAGGTTGATTCCAAAATATATATAGTTTGAGTTGTGATCAATACTGAGATACGTATACACTGGGTCGTGGATTGATTCAAGATAATATTTATTGATTTATTTCTGTACATCTAACTATGGACAACTAGTTGTAGGTTACTAACGAGGACAGCTGACTTAATAAACTTAAAACATCAAAATATATTAAAAGTTTTGTAAATATATTTTGAACATACTTTGATATATATGTATATATTGTTATAGGTTCGTGAATCAACCAGTGGCCAAGTCTTACTTCCCGACGAAGTAAAAATATGTGAAAGTGAGTTATTGTCCCACTTTTAAAATCTAATATTTTTGGGATGAGAATACATGCAGGTTTTATAAATGATTTACAAAATAGACACAAGTACGTGAAACTACATTCTATGGTTGAATTATCGAAATCGAATATGCCCCTTTTATAAAGTCTGGTAATCTAAGAATTAGGGAACAGACACCCTAATTGACGCGAATCCTAAAGATAGATCTATTGGGCCTAACAAACCCCATCCAAAGTACCGGATGCTTTAGTACTTCGAAATTTATATCATATCCGAAGGGTGTCCCGGAATGATGGGGATATTCTTATATATGCATCTTGTTAATGTCGGTTACCAGGTGTTCACCATATGAATGATTTTTATCTCTATGTATGGGATGTGTATTGAAATATGAAATCTTGTGGTCTATTGTTACGATTTGATATATATAGGTTAAACCTATAACTCACCAACATTTTTGTTGACGTTTAAAGCATGTTTATTCTCAGGTGAATACTAAGAGCTTCCGCTGTTGCATACTAAAATAAGGACAAGATTTGGAGTCCATGTTTGTATGATATTGTGTAAAAACTGCATTCAAGAAACTGATTTCGATGTAACATATTTGTATTGTAAACCATTATGTAATGGTCGTGTGTAAACAGGATATTTTAGATTATCATTATTTGATAATCTACATAAAGCTTTTTAAACCTTTATTTATGAAATAAAGGTTATGGTTTGTTTTAAAATGAATGCAGTCAAAAGATACGATAGATCTAACATTTTGGCCAAAGACATAAAACACCAAGCACCACAAACCGTCGGTGGTGTTTGGTGCGTGGTGCGAATTTTCCAGGAAATATGTCTTTTTCGGAATCTAGACGACTCGAATGGCAAGCACATTCCGAGAGTCTTGCTCGTTCGACCGTTTTAGGATGATCTTGTGAATTTCAGCAAAATCTAAAACCGAAGGTTATGCGACGCCAAATGCTACTCCATCTGGTGGCGCATATTAATGATTTAAAAAGCATGTTTAATGAAGTGGCATTAGATTCGAAATTATATGCATTATACATAATTACATTGCAGTGAAATAATAGGCCTTAAAACTATATATACCATGCTAAGTCATGATACACAAAACTAATAATACGATATAAATTGAAACTGTTGAGAACATTAAAAATGAGTAAAATATCTTTTTTCGGCATCCTTATGACCTCGACTGGCAAGACACTTTCTGAGATTCTTGATGTTAGGGTCGTTTTAGGGTGATCTGAAGAATTTCAGCACAATCTGAAACCAAAGGTGAAGCGCCGCCAAATGTTACACCATTTAGCGGCGCATCTTTGTGATTTAAAAAGCGTGTTTGATGAAGTGACATTAGATTCAAAATTATACGGGTTATACATAATTACATTGTCAGAGAAATAATAGGCCTTACAACTATATGTACCATGCAAAGTCATGCATACACAACAGGAATAATATGAAGGAAATTGAAAATTGTCAAAAGATCGTCAAAAAGGCAAAATTGATGGCTTAAGAGGCCTCGTTTCGAAAAATATTTGGGACAAAATCCCAACGGCATTTTGCCAACAGATAGATCTCGAAAAAATACACGATTTAAAAAAACACGGTTACTAAATCGATTCTACGAGTCAAAAGATACGATAGATCTAACACTTTGGCCAAAGACACAAAACACCAAGCACCACGAATCGTCGTCGGTGTTTGGTGCGTGGTGCGAATTTTCCAGGAAAGATGTCTTTTTCAGAATCTAGCGACCTCGAATGGCAAGCACATTCTGATAGTCTTGCTCGTTCGGCCGTTTTAGGGTGATCTGAGAATTTCAGTACAATCTAAAACCGAAGGTTATGCACCGTCAAATGCTACTCTATCTCGCGGCGCATATTAATGATTTAAAAAGCATGTTTAATTAAGTGACATTAGATTCAAAATTCTATGAGCTATACATAATTACATTGCGAGTGAAATAATAGGCCTTAAATGTAACATCCCGTGATTTTCCGTTAAATTTATTTTAACACCGTTTTTTTTTTATAATATCTTTCGTTATTCAAATTTGTATCTTTCGTTAACTAACGTTCATAATATTCTCGTTATCTAATTATAACGTCATCCGTTACTCGAACGTTTTTAAAATATTCGTTGGGTTAATTTTCGCACCCGACTACAAACTCGAGGGACTAAAATTGACACGGGGCAAACTAGTTGACTAGGTCACCTAGTCCACCCCAAACACCACCATTCAACCATCTCCATCTCTCTCTCTTTCTCTCTAGCAAGAACACACACACAAACCCATTCCATTCATTCATCATCTAAATTCAATCTTGGAAGCTCACAACAAATCCGACTACATATTCTTAATCCTCTCGTCATTCTCTACGATTTGATACTAACTTCATCGATTTTAGGTAACATTTCTAAAACTCTAGATTTTTCAAATTCGTGTTTTTGACTTGATATGTTGTTAGTTAGTGTCTATGGCTCGTGTATAACATGAATATATGATTTGTATGCTCGATCTTGATGTTTTGGTGTAACTAGCTTGAAAATGAAAAGTGTATGCTTAATCTTTGATTTTTGGATGATGAAATGTGTTTAGATGTTAATGTTGTGTGTTCAAAGTGTTAGTTACTTCAATAGCTTCGTTTTGGTGTGTTGATTGACATGAAAACCTTACATTAACATGATTAGTGATTTTGAGGTTTGGTTAGGGTTTGACAACTCTTAAAACGAACTTTTGATGCGTTGAATGCTTATTAATGTTATTGATAAGTGTTTAGTTGTATTACATGTTTCATTACCTTCAAAACGGCATATCATATGTATAAATTGGATTCCCGAAACTTGAATTGCAATTGATGAACTTGAAACCTTGTTTTGAAACGTTTAACGAACTTTCGACGAGATTTTTGTTGTCTAAAATGATAAATTTGATTTAGGAAATGTATCTAGTTGTGTTCCTTGTCGAAAGAGCTTTCCGGTGATATAAAATACATGTCTTGATTGTTTGCGGATCATAAACTAGGATTGATTGAAGTTTGGCTCGTGCCTTGTGTTTTCTGCAAACAGGACCTGTAAGCCTTTTGGGACGCCGTCCCAACCTCCTAGACGCCGTCCCACCCTTCATATTGGGACGCCGTCCTGACAATTGGGACGCCGTCCCACTCTTCATATCAGGACACCGTCCTGATTTTTGGGACACCGTCCTGATACACTAAAATGGGCTGTTTGCTTTGATATTTTGACGTAAAATGTTTGCTATGCTACGGACCTCCGATTAACATGAAACTTGGCCAACATGCTCATATATGATTATATAACTTAGAAAAATTGTCGGATACCCAACCCGACCCCGTTGACTTTTCCGTTGACTTTGACCCGACCAAGTTTGACTTTTTGTCAAACTTAACCAAATACTTATGCAACCTTTCTAACATGATTAATTACTTGTAACTTGCATGAAACTTGACTAGTTGATTCACATGTTAATATAATCGAGTCGTAACGAGCCATAGGACTAATTGAACATCTTTGACCGTTTGTGCTTACCGATATTGATATAACCTATATGTTTAGGTCAAGACTAGCTTTGTCTTTGCACGCGTTTACTTGTTGAAGTACTTTATTAACTCTCGCGCTCAAGGTGAGATCATAGTCCCACCTTTTCAACAACTTTTATACTTTTAAATCGTGGGCTGAGAAAACATATACTTTGTTACATCTTGTACTACTTACTTTTATGTTTTGAACACAAGTGTGAAAACAAACATTCCACGTGCGAGTTAGAACAAAAATGCCTCAATTCGATTATCATTAGTTACACTTGCAGGGTGTAAGCGAGAACTTATATTGTGTGGCCATACGGGTTTAACAAACCCTCATTCGGACGGTTCGCTACCGTTATGCGGATGAAATATATTTTTGTGTTTTAGTGTGGGTTCTAGCACTGCGTGATGGGGTAACGTTGGTTAAGTTTTGATAATTGAGTGCTCGCGTATAACAACACTTTTGGAATGCAAATGATTTGGATAATCTACGTTATGGAAATACAAAATCTTGTGGTTCAAAAACAACGTTTAATACTTACTAAACCTATGATGTCACCAACGTTTTCGTTGACAGATTCTTCTATGTTTTCTCAGGTTTTGAATGCTTAGTGATACATGCTTCCGCACTCTTTTGATACTTGCTTGGATGTCGAGTATACATGCATTTTGGAGCATCTTTTGAACTTATTTAAACTGTGTCGCATAGTTTTCATTTGTACTTATAACCTTGTAACTTAACTTGTGGTCAATTATCTTTGTAAACTTTGAAACAATCTTTACACTTGAATGGATGCGACATATTTTTGGTCAAACGTCTGTTTTAAAGACTTATGACCAGGTAATGGGACCTACGTAGTCGACGCCGTCACTTGACGATTTGTCGGGGTCGCTACAAGTGGTATCAGAGCCTTGGTTGTAGGGATTTAGAGTTCATTTGTGTCCACCCCGAGTCATAGGGTACATAGGTGAATCTAGACTACAACCGGCATATAGACTGAAGTAGGAATTACTTGACTATTTGTGCATCTATACTCGAACTCTTCTATCATATCTAACTCGTATTCGATCTTGATCTTACGTTGATAAATTTTGTTGACGCGCCACCTTGACTTTATGAGGTAATGTTAAATGCACATGAGAATCAGGGTAATATAATTTCCGGGATTATATTACGGTGATTCATATGGACATTCCGACATTATGACATAAAGAATTTAAGGCGAGTCAAGGAAAATTTTCTCTACATCATCATTCCCTATCATGATTAGTATTATTGAGAATACTAATCAACGATATTCTTGTGTCTTGAAGGAACAATGCCTCCCCGTCGCGGGCCACGTAATGAAACTTCCGAACAAGCTTTTCAACGCATGATAGCCACCGCCATAGGTGCGGCTATGGCTAGTATCTCCTCCGACATCAATAACAACCACAACCACAACAACCATGGAGCCGGTAATTCAAACGAGGGTTGCTCCTACAAAACTTTCATGGGGTGCAAACCTCACACCTTCGATGGGACCGGAGGACCGGTTGTGCTCACCCGATGGTTTGAGCAAACAGAAGCCGTTTTTAGCATAAGCGGTTGTCGGGACCAAGACAAAGTCAAATATTCCACCCACACTTTTGCCGGTATTGCCCTCACATGGTGGAATACGTATGTGCTATCAGTGGGTATCGATGAAGCTCACACTCTCTCATGGGCTAACTTAAAGAAAAAGATGATCACCGAATACTTCCCGCGCGAAGAGACCCGTAAGCTCGAACACGAACTAAGAACTTTAAAAGCGGTCGGGAATGACCTAAAGGCACATAATCAACGATTTTCTGAGCTATCCTTGATGTGCCCAAACCTCGTAACCCCCGAACCTCTAAGGGTTGAACTTTACATGGATGGTCTTCCCAAGAGCATCAAACAAGGAGTAATGTCATCCAAACCCAGTAATCACCAAGAGGCCCTGAATATGGCCCGTCAATTGATCGAAACGGTAGACGAGATTGAAGTGCCGGCACCTAAAGCCGAGGATGAGTCGGGTGACAACAAAAGAAAATGGGAAGCCCCCCAATCGAGTAACTACAACAACAACTTTGCCAAGGAACCTCTCACCCCCGTCGGCAAGAAAAGTTATGCCGGGACACGACCTTTTTGCAACAAATGCCACAAGCATCATTTTGGTGAATGTGGCAAGCTAATTTGCCATCGGTGCCAAGGTAGTGGTCATATTGCCAAGTATTGTGGAAGTACCGCCCCCGTCACTCAAAAGGGGCCCGACGCACCAAAGCCGAGTATTTGCTACAAATGTGGCCAATCGGGTCATTTTAGGAATGAATGCCCAAAGAATAAAGCAAAAACCAACGCGCGCCGTTGAACTTACAACATCGACACCTAGGATGCCCGAGACGATGATGGACTAGTCACGGGTACGTTTCTTCACAACAAACCGTATATTTCATACTTATTCGATTCGAGTACCGTTAGACGTTTTATAACCAAGGATTTGACTCGTGCTCTTTATATTCCACCTCTTTCCCCCAGATACTACTTAGACGATTTAAGTGACCGACGGAAAATATTGTGTGCCTATAAATTTTATCGGAGGATATGAGTTAAGAAATTGGACTCGACACCTATAGAACTAAGGAACTCAAAACCTATTCATTAAGGAGAAATTGTTGCCCTACATTTATGTATAGATTATCGTGAACTAAATAATTTCCGTTTAAGAACCGATATCCTCTTCCCCGTATCAACAACCTCTTGAACCGTTACACGGATCTCGCGTATATTCTAAAATCGACCTTCATTCTGGTTATCATCAATTGAGGGTTAAGGGAGAAGATGTCTCCTAAACCACTTTTCGAACTCGCTACGATAGTTATAAATTTCTTTTAGTACCGTTCAGTTTATCTAAGGCTCCGCCCGTATTCATAGACCTCCGGAACCGCGTATGCAAACTTATCTAGACAAATCCGTTACCGTACTTATAATTATAAGCTATTCAAGCGGAAAGGAAAAACGAACAACGTCTCCGTCTTACGCTCGAACTCTTGAGAAAAGAGCAACTCTATGCCGAATTCTCCAAGTGAGAATTTTGGTTAAACGAAGTCCAAATTCTAAACCATATTGTTAGTGGTCAAGGTATTACAGTAGATCTCGCAAAAAAAAAAAAAAAAAAAAAAAAAAAAAAAAAAAAAATTTGAATTAATTAATTAATTTTGGAGAAACCCTCACGACTCCGACTTGTATTCGTAAAATTTTGGATCTCGCGATTATTACCAAAGATTAATTTCCGATTTTTCCCGTATCGCTCGTCCTCTAACCTCGTTAACGTACTAAAAAAAAAAAAATAATAAAATTTAAACATTTTCCGTGTCCGGACTTTGAACGTGATTTTTCACACCAACCTTACTAGATAAATTCGTGTGACACAAAATGGAACTCAAATATAGAAATACTTCTACGTGAACGCCTGAAAGGCAACCCCTCTCGACTCGAAATCAAGGAAGCTGAAATTCGTTATTTTACACGGAGAATTTGAATACTTATTTATGGATCCGATCAATCTTCTCGTCATCGCGTACCACGATACATAGCTCTGCTATTTCACTATTACCGTCTGATATTACTGAGACCAAAGATAACACACAATCCAAGGATACCCCTTTCTTCTTTGACTTAACGTCCTTGTGTTTCTATTATACGGCCAACTACTACTCAACCCCGAGCTATACCACTACGTGTACTATCTCGTTTCCCACCAAGTCTCAACATTTGGCCACTAGATGCGCGATATGGCTACATCAAAATGTGAACTCATCCTATTCTAAGTTCTCATTTCACTCCTATCTTTTCGCTCGTACTTCCGTATACGGAAACCTTCTTATATAATTTCTCAATGGAGAGAGAGACTCTTCACGTGTTACTAGTATTCGCCACGAGGGTGACTAGCCCTTACGAACATTTTTCAGTAGCCGACAAGAAACCTGTTCCAACAAACGCTTTCAAACCCTAACTAACTTGTCCAAGCATATCTTAAGAAATTATATTCCAACACGGTGTACCATTGTCGACTATCTCGGATCACAATACTCGTTTCACTTCTAGTGTTACAAGAATCCTTAGAGACACGTTTAAACATGAGTACCATGTATCATCCACAACCAACGGACCAAACAAACGTACGTTTCACATCTTGGAAAGACATGTTACAAACATGTATTGTTGCCTTTAGTTGTCTCCTCTCACACAACAGTTACCATTCGTGTATTAACGCCGCACTTCCGAAACCCTATATGACCGCAAATGTCATACCCCTATTCGTTGGACCAAAGCATGTGGCAAGCAAATCACCGGATCCGAACTCATTCAAGAAACAACCTTTGAGATAGTTCAAGTCCGAGATGGGCTCAAGACGGCCCGTGGTCGCCAAAGGAGTTATACTAATGTTAGATGAAAATCTCTCAAATTTAAAGTCAGTAACCGTGTAATATTGAAAACCACACCTTGGAAAGGTGTAATCCGTTTCGGGAAATCGAGGAAATTTATATCCGCAATATTGATCCTTTTGAAATCTTAGGGCGTATTGGAACCGCTCCCTACCATTTAGAACTGCCGACTCAATTAAGTTTCCGTTTACCTTACATTTCGTGTAACAAACTTAGAAACGTGTCCTGCGGAACAGGAACTTGCAATCCTTCTAGATGCACCAACTATTGATGACAAACTACTCTTCATAGGAAAACCGGCTGAACTTGTGGATCGTAAAACCAAACCTTACTACTACGTAACACTCCGACTATTCATATTCGTGGAAATGCCTAAGGATGTATCTTCACTGCTCCGTAGATTGAACAACGCTAGGTCTCGAGTAAGAGACATCGACTACTACTTCCAACTAAATTTCGGGACGAAATTTCTTTTGAGGTGTGGATAATGTAACATCCCGTGATTTTCCGTTAAATTTATTTTAACACCGTTTTTTTTTATAATATCTTTCGTTATTCAAATTTGTATCTTTCGTTAACTAACGTTCATAATATTCTCGTTATCTAATTATAACGTCATCCGTTACTCGAACGTTTTTAAAATATTCGTTGGGTTAATTTTCGCACCCGACTACAAACTCGAGGGACTAAAATTGACACGGGGCAAACTAGTTGACTAGGTCACCTAGTCCACCCCAAACACCACCATTCAACCATCTCCATCTCTCTCTCTTTCTCTCTAGCAAGAACATACACACAAACCCATTCCATTCATTCATCATCTAAATTCAATCTTGGAAGCTCACAACAAATCCGACTACATATTCTTAATCCTCTCGTCATTCTCTACGATTTGATACTAACTTCATCGATTTTGGGTAACATTTCTAAAACTCTAGATTTCTCAAATTCGTGTTTTTGACTTGATATGTTGTTAGTTAGTGTCTATGGCTCGTGTATAACATGAATATATGATTTGTATGCTCGATCTTGATGTTTTGGTGTAACTAGCTTGAAAATGAAAAGTGTATGCTTAATCTTTGATTTTTGGATGATGAAATGTGTTTAGATGTTAATGTTGTGTGTTCAAAGTGTTAGTTACTTCAATAGCTTCGTTTTGGTGTGTTGATTGACATGAAAACCTTACATTAACATGATTAGTGATTTTGAGGTTTGGTTAGGGTTTGACAACTCTTAAAACGAACTTTTGATGCGTTGAATGCTTATTAATGTTATTGATAAGTGTTTAGTTGTATTACATG
Organism: Rutidosis leptorrhynchoides; assembly: GCF_046630445.1. Taxonomy (NCBI): domain Eukaryota; kingdom Viridiplantae; phylum Streptophyta; class Magnoliopsida; order Asterales; family Asteraceae; genus Rutidosis; species Rutidosis leptorrhynchoides. The sequence continues at coordinate 618,316,267 of NC_092335.1, forward strand.
TTTCATTACCTTCAAAACGGCATATCATATGTATAAATTGGATTCCCGAAACTTGAATTGCAATTGATGAACTTGAAACCTTGTTTTGGAACGTTTAACGAACTTTCGACGAGATTTTTGTTGTCTAAAATGATAAATTTGATTTAGGAAATGTATCTAGTTGTGTTCCTTGTCGAAAGAGCTTTCCGGTGATATAAAATACATGTCTTGATTGTTTGCGGATCATAAACTAGGATTGATTGAAGTTTGGCTCGTGCCTTGTGTTTTCTGCAAACAGGACCTGTAAGCCTTTTGGGACGCCGTCCCAACCTCCTAGACGCCGTCCCACCCTTCATATTGGGACGCCGTCCTGACAATTGGGATGCCATCCCACTCTTCATATCAGGACACCGTCCTGATTTTTGGGACACCGTCCTGATACACTAAAATGGGCTGTTTGCTTTGATATTTTGACGTAAAATGTTTGCTATGCTACGGACCTCCGATTAACATGAAACTTGGCCAACATGCTCATATATGATTATATAACTTAGAAAAATTGTCGGATACCCAACCCGACCCCGTTGACTTTTCCGTTGACTTTGACCCGACCAAATTTGACTTTTTGTCAAACTTAACCAAATACTTATGCAACCTTTCTAACATGATTAATTACTTGTAACTTGCATGAAACTTGACTAGTTGATTCACATGTTAATATAATCGAGTCGTAACGAGCCATAGGACTAATTGAACATCTTTGACCGTTTGTGCTTACCGATATTGATATAACCTATATGTTTAGGTCAAGACTAGCTTTGTCTTTGCACGCGTTTACTTGTTGAAGTACTTTATTAACTCTCGCGCTCAAGGTGAGATCATAGTCCCACCTTTTCAACAACTTTTATACTTTTAAATCGTGGGCTGAGAAAACATATACTTTGTTACATCTTGTACTACTTACTTTTATGTTTTGAACACAAGTGTGAAAACAAACATTCCACGTGCGAGTTAGAACAAAAATGCCTCAATTCGATTATCATTAGTTACACTTGCAGGGTGTAAGCGAGAACTTATATTGTGTGGCCATACGGGTTTAACAAACCCTCATTCGGACGGTTCGCTACCGTTATGCGGATGAAATATATTTTTGTGTTTTAGTGTGGGTTCTAGCACTGTGTGATGGGGTAACGTTGGTTAAGTTTTGATAATTGAGTGCTCGCGTATAACAACACTTTTGGAATGCAAATGATTTGGATAATCTACGTTATGGAAATACAAAATCTTGTGGTTCAAAAACAACGTTTAATACTTACTAAACCTATGATGTCACCAACGTTTTCGTTGACAGATTCTTCTATGTTTTCTCAGGTTTTGAATGCTTAGTGATACATGCTTCCGCACTCTTTTGATACTTGCTTGGATGTCGAGTATACATGCATTTTGGAGCATCTTTTGAACTTATTTAAACTGTGTCGCATAGTTTTCATTTGTACTTATAACGTTGTAACTTAACTTGTGGTCAATTTTCTTTGTAAACTTTGAAACAATCTTTACACTTGAATGGATGCGACATATTTTGGGTCAAACGTCTGTTTTAAAGACTTATGACCAGGTAATGGGACCTACGTAGTCGACGCCATCACTTGACGATTTGTCGGGGTCGCTACATTAAAACTATATATACCATGTTAAGTCATGCATACACAAAACTAATAATACGATATAATTGAAAACGTTCAAAGAGAACATTAAAAATGAGTAAAATGTCTTTTTTTCAGCATCCTGACGACCTCGAATGGCAAGAAACTTTTCGAGATTCTTGATGTTAGGGACTTTTTAGGGTGATTTAGAGAATTTCAGCACAATCTGAAACCAAAGGTGATGCGCTGCCAAATGTTACTCCATTTGGCGGCTCATCTTTGTGATTTAAAAAGTGTGTTTGATGAAGTGACATTAGATTCAAAATTATACGTGTTATACATAATTACACTGTGAGTAAAATAATAGGCCTTAAAACTATATGTACCATGCAAAGTCATGCAAACACAAAAGGAATAATATGAAAGAAATTGAAAACGGTCAAAAGAGCGTCAAAAAATCAAAATTGAAGGCTTAAGAGGACTCGTTTCGAAAAATATTTGGGACAAACTTCCTTCGGCAGTTTGTCAACGGATAGATCTCAAAAAAATACACGATTTAAAAAAATGTTGACTAAATCGGAGCTACGACTCAAAAGATACGATAGATTTAACATTTTGGCCTAAGACACAAAACACCAAGCACCACGAACCGTCGGTGGTGTTTTGTGCGTGGTGCAAATTTGCTAGGAAATATGTCTTTTTCGAAATATAGACAACCTCGAATGGCAAGCACATTCCGAGAGTCTTGCTCGTTCGGCCATTTTAGCACAATCTGAAACTGAAGGTTATGCGCCGCCAAATTCTACTCCATCTGGCGGCGTATATTAATGATTTAAAAAGCATGTTTAATGAAGTGACATTAGATTCGAAATTATATGTGTTATAAATAATTACATTGCGAGTGAAATAATAGGCCTTAAAACTATATATACAATGCTAAGTCATGCATACACAAAACTAATAATACGATATAAATTGAAAACGTTCAAATAGAACATTAAAAATGAGTAAAATATCTTTTTTCGACATCCTAACGACCTCGAATGTCAAGACACTTTACGAGATTCTTGATGTTAGGGTCGTTTTAGGGTGATCTGGAGAATTTCAACACAATCTGAAACCAAAGGTGATGCGCCACCAAATATTACTCCATTTGGCGGCGCATCTTTGTGATTGAAAAAGCGTGTTTGATAAAGTGACATTAGATTCAAAATTATACGTGTTATACATAATTACATTGTGAGTGAAATAGTAGGCCTTAAAACTATATGTACCATGTAAAGTCATGCATGCACAAAAGGAATAGTATGAAACTAATTGAAAACGGTCAAAAGAGCGTCAAAAAGGCAAAATTGAAGGCTTAAGAGGTCTCGTTTCGAAAAATATTTAGGACAAACCGCCTTCGGCAGTTTGCCAATGGATAGAGCTCGAAAAAATACACGGTTTAAAAAAATGGTGACTAAATCAGAGCTACGAGTCAAAAGATACGATGGATATAACATTTTAGCTAAGGATACGCATATCCGCAAGACAATTCGGATTACGCATCCAAAGTCCTAAACCCCACGTAAATTGTCATGTCAGAGATATGACACAGGTATAGCCGCACTCTATGTGCCTATACCTTCTGATGCGAGTTTCGTATACTTGCATAAGGGTCTAGTATATTCTAGAAAGATGTATGATATAATCAATTCGGATTCTTTTCCTTAAATAACGAAAGTTAGTTGAGAAGAGATCGCATTTAATTAAGGAAGGGATTCTATCAAAACCCTAATTCGTGAGCCTATAAATACATAGCTCATAAACCTTAAAAATATATTCGGTTACTCATACGTAACATTAGCATACAAATTTTCATCGTACGAACAAGCTTCATATGATCCTAAACGTAAATACTTTCAGGTATGTCTTGAACAATAAGACCTTCATGTCTTTAGGTCACACAACCTCGTATGCTAGGTTGTTGGTGGACTCTCAAATCGGCCACCCTGTCGGAATCAAAACGATGAGTGGGTTATCCACGACTAAGTGTCGGAGATCCGAATGTTGTTAGTCCTTAAACCCCACTATGCACTCAAGTGTAGGTTCATCTTAACCTCGTGAAAATATTCTTGATCATTTGGCACCATCTGTGGGACCGGTTATACGAAACAAATAAGATTGGAATTTATGTTTTATACGATTTGTTATACGTGTCTTTTTCCATAAAACTTTTTTTTAATTAATCGGTCACTTTCAGGTTTTCAGATTGTCAGCAAGAATGGGTGGAGGAAATAAGAGTGCCAAAAATCAGGGGCGATCGGATTCTCCCGTAAGTCCAGGGTTTCAAACACCTACGGAGACTGTTACGAATACACCATTGATGCCACCTGCACCAGTCAAAGGCACGTCCAAGCCTCCATCAACATCAAGCATCGGAACAGGATCAGTTGCATCAGAAACGGTCCTTAAAGAATCATCTAAGAGTTAGTGGCATTCTCCAGATGGAAGCATATTAGAAATAGGAACTAGCTTTAAACCATTCGAGGATCTACCTCCAAAAAATCTGAGCTCCGGTTCTCCAAGCGAGACCATTCCACCAGGTTTTAAAGTTAAAACTACCTATGTGGGCACCATGCCCATCATCACTTCGGTGGAACCTGAAACTCCTATTGAAAGGGTTACCACCGAGAACGCTCAGGAAAGAATCAGGCAGATGGGTCTGAGAAATCAAGATGGTTCATATATCACGCTGACACCACAACAAGGGTCAACGACATATGCGTCTTCGCAACCTATCCCTAATGTTGCAACCAACCAATATAGCGGGTCACAACATGTCGTGACCCAGCCAAATAGTTTTATATCCCAGTTGCAGCAGGTCGCGCCACCGCATTTGGCACCAGCTTTTAATGAACCAGCAAGGGTTCAAGAATTCAAGAACAACTGGTTCGCGGTAATGCAAGGACAAAAAGCCAGGTAAAGCCTTGAGCTGGCTCCTACAACTGAAAAGTTTGTGCCACATATCGCAAATCATCCTTTTATAGTAGCACCAGTAGTACCCTTAATGTTAGGAAGTTACGATGGACTGTCAGATCCAGATGATGTTTTGCAAAAATTTGAAGGAACCGCAAGAACACACAGCTGGGGTGACGCAGTAGCATGTCATATGCTACCAATAGTACTGCAAGGGGTAGCAAGGGAATGGTTCAACAATTTGCCAGTGCAGAGCATCACAGGCTTTGCGAATCTGCGCTCAAGATTCTTATTAAATTTCCACAACATGCGCGCTCGCAAAAGAACACATGTTGAATGTCACGACATTAAACAAACCCAAAAAGAAAGTTTTGGGGAAGTCATCGATAGGTACACCAAGGAAGTGGAAAAAATACAAGACCTCCCGGAGAGTCAAAAGGTGTCCGGTTTTATACACTGCATAGACACCGATAGACATCTCTCTTTGTGGCAGCGGCTGCGCAGAAGAGTACCAGAAACTTTCGCGGAGGCTATAAAAGAAACACATGACTATATACGTGCGCAAGAAGATATAAAACAAACCCGCAGAAGTAACTCTTCGTACATGGACATTGATGAAGATTATTATCGAACGCAAGGACGAGCATCAGAGCATGGCAAAAGGTATAATAACAATGGGCCATCCCGAAGCGGTAATTACAATAACGATAAATACCGCAAATTTAACAACAACAAAGGGGGAGGAAGTCAGAGGTACAAAAGTAATCACACCGAAAATGTTGCAGTAGTAAAGGTCCTCACAAAAATGCCAAAAGAAATCCTGGCTACAGAGGCGGTGTGCAAAGACTTCGATCCACCGGTCCTTATGTCAAAATTTCCGAATAGGTACAAAAGTAAGTTTTGTGACTTTCATGACGATTACGATCATGAAACAAATGAATGTCGGCATCTAATCAAAAAGGTGGTTGCTGAACTTAAAAAGGGAAGATTACAACACTTGAAGAAAAGTGGAAAAGCATCAAGCGAGAAGTCAAAAGGAGAAAAAGAATATATGTGGCAAAATAAGAATGATGGAAGGGAAACGGATAAAACCATTAATATGGTAACCAGCGGACGAGTAAATCAGAGAAGCAAGTTAGAATTATCTGAAGAGTGGGAAAACACTCCCATCATGTTCCCGGTCATAGCACAGGAACCCTCAGATGCACCCATCACAATTAAAGGACGTGTTAAAAGCTTCGGGTACATCATAAAGTGATTACATATAGACACCGGCTGCGGTGTTGATATAATGTACGAACATTGTTTCCGCTTGCTGCCAGGAGCGGTGCGAGCCAAGCTAATATCTCCAAGCACCGCATTATCAGGATTTTCTGGGGAGTCTGCATGGCCAATTGGGATCATTGAATTAGAGCTAGAGCTGGTAGATGGTGATAATAAGGAGTTGGTAAGAAGTACAAAAATAGAATTTGCTGTAGTAAGGTCTTACTGAAAGTATAATGCGCTCTTGAGATGCACAACTTTGCAAAAGCTGGGAGCTATCCCTTCCACAGTGCATAGCCTCATCAAGTTCCCAACACCATTAGGAATTGCAACGATAAGGTCAGAAAAACTCGATGCAAATGTTACAGCCGTAAAACAAGCAGAAAAATAGCCAAGCGAGGCAGAACAGCTGTGAAGCTGCATGATTATCGCAAATTCGCGATATCCAGAGAAAAAAATAAAATCGGTGGAGGATTATTCGATGAGACAAAGTTTAAGCTTCGTAACATATTAGCTTCTAATACAGATGTCTTTGCACGAAAAGAAGCAAACATGACTGGCGTACTGATATTGCTCAATTACATCATATATATCTCGCAATATCGTGTGAAATACTCTCGAATCAAGGATAGTTAAGGCGGTTTCTACAAGTAATACACAAAGGTATGAAAAGTGTATCGGAAAGTGATTTATAAAGAGTTTTGGTGAATTATGACCATTCTATAAGTTTTGATTTCATCATAGTTGATCCTGATACAAGTTATGGTCAAATTAACGCTCTAAAATGATAAAACAAGGCTTCAGGTATGTTGGATGCCGTCCAAAATGATTGGGACTCCGTCCAAATGAAGGGAGATTATGAAAAAACGAGACAGAAACGAGACAGTGAAATTCAGCAAAACTGGACGCCGTCCAGATTTCTGGACGCCGTCCAGCCCTTTAAAACCGGACGCCGTCCAGAAATCTGGACGCCGTCCAGGCCTTTATAACTGGACGCCATCCAGTATCTTGGACGCCGTCTAGAAGTAGGTTTCAGCCTACTTTTGCTTTTTGACCAGCTTTAACTGCTTTAAAACCAAATAATTGAGAGGGATACGGGCAGATACGAACGAGAGGAGTTAGAAGACGATTTTAGGAGCAAAATTGGAGAACTCCAAGCTCTTGTAAGTGATCTAACATCCAAGAATCAATAAACCAATCCTTCTCCATCCAAGATTCATTCTCTATTAGGTTGATTTCTTGTTCTTAACAATGAATTCTACTTATAAATTGATTACTATTTTGTTTGTTAATATGATTGTTGGCTAAACTCTATTATGTTTTTCTAGATTAATAACTGAGGTATTGGATGTAATCTTATTGATTGAATGTATTATGTGTGATAGATTAAAGCTTGAATTAAAGAACCATGCTTATTGATGTCAAATCATTTGTATCTAGTTAATTGATATGTTGTTGATAAAGAGAACTCTTGTTGATGTATCATATTGATTTACAATCAACTTGTCTTAGATTGATTGTTTACTAAATCAGACCAAGGGGGTAAATTAGATCAAAATGATTAGACGATATAGGGATGAATTGTGTAGAGCGAACGCAAAGACAATTGGTATTCAAGTCTTTGATCTAGCTAATCAACTAGTCACAAACGAAAAGGTCTAGGTGATAGGGAACCCTCCACTTAGTAATTCTAGTTTGAGTACTTGCTAAAGAGAACTCTTGGCAAGTCGATTTGGGTGATTAGCATATATATCATAGTTATTTGGTTACAAACACGAGAACTATAGAAAAAAGGGAACCCTTGATCTTGTAATCGAGTTTGCGTGTTATTAAGAGAACTCTAAGTAAATCTATTAGGTAACTTACACACATATTCATTCAATCGGGTCTTAACTCTATAACTTACATCCAATAACCGAGGGTAAAATATCTAAATGAACATTTCGTATCTTTGATCTTAATCAAACTATCTTATTTGCTTTCTTTGCACTTGTTTTCATTATATAAACTTAAAAGACCAAAAATATTGTTTTTACTTTTAATCTTCTCTGATTTGGCTAAATCGTTAAATAGCCACAAAAACATAATATCTTATACCTTTAAGTTTGATTTACTTAGTTAATCATAATATATTTTCTAATTCTAGTTTGACAAATACAACTGTCCTTGAAACGATACACGGAACTAAACCATTATTTATACTACTACACGATCGGGTACACTGCCCGTTAGTGTGTAACAATCTTTAATCGGTATTTTTCCATATAATTTCATACAATAATTCATATACCACGTTTTGCACATCAAGTTTTTGGTGCCGCTGCCGGGGACAGTTTTGTGTCAAAATAGAATTGTTAACTAATTTGTTATTAAGTAGTTTCTTAATTATTTTAAATTATTAATTGTATTTGATTTTTAAACTTATAGAATTGGTGCATTTAATAGTTTTGTTAGTTGTGTGATTGACAGATTTTAGGTTGCATATGCCACATACCCGAAGTTCAGATTCTCCATTACTTATACCACTTACATAACCTGATAGAAAGCTTGGTAGGATCCCAAAAGAAGTACGTGAACTTTTTGAATCTTCATCAAAGAAAGAAACTTTTGATTCAGAATCAAGTACAACCAAGCCAAGATACTCTAAATTTGGTGAAAGTGTTCATCCTCCAAATTTTGAAATGGAAGGAGAGTTAAGGCAGGTGGTACCAAGACAATCAATGGCGGCCAAGATGAAAGCAACACGAACCGGACAAAGTAGTGCCATTACTCCGCCCACAGGTGAAGAAAAAATTGAAATAAAAGGACCTATTCTCCAAATGATTAACAAAAGATGTCAATTTGGTGGTGGTCTGAATGAAGACGCAAACGAACATATTCGTCTTTTTCAAGAGATATGACTTCTTTTCAAACTTAAACCAGACACTGACCAAGCCATATTTTTAAGACTTTTCCCATGGACACTCCATGGGGAAGCACGAAGTTGGTTAGATTCATTGACCGAGGCTACGATAGAAACTTGGGATGGTATGATGGAAAAATTTCTTAAGAAATATTTTCCAGCTTCTAAGTCCGCAAAACTCCAACAAGAAATTACCCAATTCTGTCAAAAGCCGATGGAAACCTTATATGAAGCATGGAATCAGTTTTCCAAAATCCTAAGAGGTTGTCCAAACCATGGTCTGGATACCTTCCAACAAGTTCAAATTTTTTACAAGGGTTGTGATGTTGCAACCCGAGTTTCCATTGATCAAGCGGCCGGAGGTTCACTCATGGACAAAACCGAGCAAGAGGCTTATGAGATAATCGAGAAGCAAGCCGATTATTCTCATGAGTGGCATCAAGAACGACCAATTACTCGTAATGCTCAAGTCCATAGCGCCGGTGCTTATGATGACCTTAGTTCACTAAGTGTGAAAATAGACGTTGTAGCTCGAAACATGGACAAAATCACCAAGGAAATTCATAGTATGAAGGTAGGTTGTGAATACTGTGGTGGTCTCCATTTAGGAAAAGATTGTGATGCTGGTTTAACAATGGCTCAAAAAGAAGAAGTGGCTTTCATAACCCAAAGAAATAATAGTCAATTTCAAGGAAGAGCCCAATTTAACCGAAACTTCAACAACCCCTACAATCCTCAAGGTCAAAATTCCAATTACCAACAAGGGTCAAGTAGTGGGTTCCAACAACAAACTCCGAGTTTTTATCAAAAACCCCAACAAGAAGAGAAAAAGTCAAATATGGAGAGTTTGTTAGAGAAGTTAATTGCATCTCAGACCCAGCTTATCACCAATATAAGCCAAACAAACGAGAAGAACGAACACCAATTTAAAAACCAACAAGCTGCAATTCAGAATCTGAAGAAGCAAATGAGTGGTTTAGCTAGTTTACTTAGTGAAAGAAAACCAGGGAGTTTACCAGGCGATACTAATAAGAACCCCCGAAATGAACACGCCAATGTTATCACCACACGGAGTGGTCTAGCGTACGAAGCTCCAAAAATGCCCGAAGATTCTAATTTTAGTATTCCGTTGAACAAAAATGACGAACCGGTTAAGGAGCCGGAACAAGTGGTTGAGAAGGGAGAACGGGAGAAACCCGTAGTGAAGCCATATAAACCACCGCTCCCATACCCAAGAAAGCAACAACAAGAAAGGCTCGAAGCCGAAAGGTTAAAATTTCTAGATATGTTTAAACAAATTAACATAAATATGCCTTTTATTGATGTGATTTCAGGTATGCCCAAGTATGCTAAGTTCATAAAAGACTTACTTACTAACCGCAAGAAGATGGAAAGCATTTCATCAGTCACTTTAAATGCTAGATGTTCAGCGCTGGTGTCCAACACACTTCCTGAAAAGCTTCAGGATCCAGGTTGTTTTACTATTCCATGTCTAATGGGTGACCTCGACTGTATGAGGGCATTGGCCGATTTGGGGGCTAGTATCAATTTAATGCCCTATTCAATTTACCTTAAATTAGCCCCTGGGGAACTCAAGACCACACAAATGGCTATTCAACTAGCTGATCGCTCTATAAAATTCCCTCGAGGAATAATAGAGAATTTGTTAGTTAAGATCGGGAATCTGATTTTTTCGGCAGACTTTGTGGTTTTAGACATGGAAGTTGATGAAAGAATACAAATTATTTTGGGTTGACCATTTTTGAATACTGCTAGATGTGTCATTGATGTTTATTACCAGCACTTGACCCTTAGAATTAGTGAAGCTAGTGTGACTTTTTCAATTGACAAGTCATTAAAATATCCTGAATCTTCAGATGATACTTGTTATTTTATGCAAAGCATAGATTCGCATTATGAGTTCTTGTAGGAATTTCCCGAATTCGATGAAATAGGTGTATATGATTTGGCAAGTGGAGATGAAGAATTTTTCGTTAAAGAAATGGATGTGATGGCCACTTTGATGGCAAATGGGTATGAACCAACTGAGGAGGAGATAGAACAACTGAACAAGGATAGCGAGTAACGGAGTAAATCCTCAATTGAGGAACCTCCAATTTTGGAGCTTAAGCCTCTCCCTGATCATCTTGAGTACGCTTTCCTTCAGGAAGATTCGAATCTTCCAGTAATTATTTCTTCACTTCTTTCTAAACATGAAAAAGAACGTCTTGTTTCCTTGTTACAGGCCCACAAACCGGCCATTGCATGGAAAATCCATGATATAAAAGGAATTAGTCCTTATTATTGCACGCACAAGATCTTGATGGAAGAAAATTCCAAACCAGTGGTGCAACGTCAAAGGAGACTAAATCCTCATATGCAAGATGTTGTCAAGAAGGAAATCATTAAATTGCTAGATGCAGGTCTAATCTACCCAATCTCAGATAGTCCGTGGATAAGCCTGGTCCATTGTGTTCCTAAAAAGGGTGGTATAACTGTTATCACCAATGATAAAGACGAGCTTATCACAACACGAACTGTCACGGGGTGGCGAGTTTGGATATATTATCGTAAGCTAAACGATGTCACGAGAAAAGACCATTTTCCGCTACCATTCATTGATCAAATGTTAGAGAGACTAGCAGAAAATAGCTTTTATTGTTTCCTAGATGGTTTTTCGGGGTACTTTCAGATTCCCATCTCCCCCGAGGATCTAGAAAAGACTACCTTCACGTGTCCCTATGGCACCTTTTCATACCGCCGAATGCCCTTTGGTCTATGTAATGCTCCCGCAACATTCCAAAGGTGCATGATGGCCATATTCCACGATATGATTGAAGAATGCATGGAAGTGTTCATGGATGACTTTTCAGTCTTCGGTGACACGTTCGATTCCTGCCTTCTAAATTTGGAGAAAATGCTAATTAGGTGTGAGAAATCAAACTTATTGCTAAATTGGGAAAAATGCCACTTTATGGTTAAAGAAGGCATTGTATTGGGGCACAAAATCTCAATTGTTGGTATTCAGGTGGATCCAGCAAAGGTTGACGTCATTGCCAACCTTTCACCTCCTTCAAATGTGAAGGGTGTGAGAAGTTTTCTTGGGCATGCCGGATTTTACTGGCGATTTATTAAAGATTTTTCAAAAATTGCAACGCCATTGAATAAACTTCTCGAAAAAGATGCACCCTTTGTTTTCACTAGTGAATTCACTAAGGCATTCAATGTTTTAAAACAAAAACTTTTCAACGCACCAATAATCATAGCTCCAAATTGGTTACTACCATTCGAGCTAATGTGCGATGCATCGAATTTTGCAGTTGGTTCAGTTTTGGGCCAACGGGTTGAGAAACGTTTTCAACCCATTTATTATGCAAGTAAGACTTTACAAGGAGCTCAATTGAACTACAAAACCACGGAAAAAGAGCTCCTTGCTATCGTCTTTTCTTTTGACAAATTCCGATCATATCTTGTCCTATCGAAGACAATTGTCTTCACCGATCATTCGGCATTGAAATACGTTTTCTCTAAGCCGGATGCAAAACCTCGATTGCTAAGATGGGTCTTGCTTTTGCAAGAATTTGATATCGAGATTAAGGACAAGAAAGGTGCCGAAAATCTGGCGGCTGACCATCTTTCTAGACTTGAAAATCCCAATCTTGAAGTACTCCATGAATCGAGTATTAAAGATGATTTTCCCGGTGAATACCTTATGCTAGTAGAGAAGGTGGAAGACCCGTGGTATGTTGACTTCGCCAATTACATTGTTGGGGGGTACCTAGAAACTGGTTGGTCACATCAGAAAAGAAAGAAATTCTTTAGTGACCTAAAATACTATTTTTGGGAAGACCCTTATCTATTTAGGTGATGTGCGGATGGAGTTATTCACAGGTGTGTTTCGGGGAAGGAATGCACCGTAATTCTGCTTAATTGTCACCTTGGTCCAACAGGTGGGCACTTTGGTCCCCAAATCACGGGGAGGAAAGTTTACGAGGCCAGTTTCTATTGGCCTACAATATTGAAAGATGCCTACACTGTTTATAAGGCTTGTGACGCATGCCAATGGGCCGGTCAAATCACTAAACGGAATGAAATGCCTCAATAAAGCATCCAAGTATGCGAGGTGTTCGATGTTTGGGGAATTGACTTTATGGGGCCCTTTCCAAAGTCTCATTCTTACCTCTACATACTTGTTGCCATAGACTATGTTTCCAAATGGGTGGAGGCAAAACCTCTACCAACAAATGATGGTCGAGTTGTAGTAACCTTTTTAATGGAACTTTTCTCAAGGTTTGGCACACCAAAAGCCTTTATCAGTGACTGGGGCACCCACTTTTGCAAAAAGCAATTAGAAAAGGTGTTGAAAAGATATGGATTGATCCATAAAATTTCAACATCCTATCATCCCCAAACAAGTGGGCAAGTGGAGAATACCAATCGGTCGTTAAAACGCATACTTGAAAAGAACGTTGGTACGAATTCAAAAGAGTGGTCAGTTAAGTTAAACGATGCATTGTGGGCCTTTCGCACGGCCTACAAAACACCTATTGGAACCACTCCTTTCTGTATGGTATACGAAAAATCATGCCATCTCCCGTTGGAGATTGAACACAAAGCGCATTGGGCGCTAAGGGCATGTAATTTGGATTACCAAGAGGCGGGTCGATTACGTTTGACCCAGTTGAATGAATTAGACGAGTTGAGGCTTGAAGCCTATGACAACTCTCTAATTTATAAGGAAAAGACCAAATAATGGCACGACAAGAGATTGAAAAGTCCAAAAGAATTCATGGAAGGAGACCGTGTCCTTTTTTATAATGCCCGTTTCAAGTTATCACCAGGAAAGCTTAAGTCCCGATGGTCGGGACCATTTGTTGTTAGAAGGGTGTACCCTTATGGTACAATTGAAGTGGTGAACTGGAAGGGCGATATTTTTAAAGTGAATGGCCACCGGGTCAAACACTATGTCGATGGTCCCCTGGAAATCGAAGACGAGGTTAGCCTCAACTTCGAGAACAAAGCCTAAATCAAAATGGGGACGAGTTGGGTGAACGACTCGTTAAAGAAAGTTCACGCGTGTAAATAGTGTGAATTAAGTATTTTATGATCGGTTTGATTGTTTTTAATGTACAAAATGATCTATGATGATGTTATGAGCTTTTGTGTGTTGAAAATGGGAGTTTTTAAGAGTTTTATGAAATTTTTGAGCCACCAGACCAGTGGGACGCCGTCCAAAATTCCTTGGACGCCGTCCAATTTCAAAGAGTTTTCTCAAAATGAGGTCAGTAGAATTTAGTGTAATTGGACGCCGTCCAGATTTCTGGACGCCGTCCCAGCTATTCTTTACTGGACGCCATCCAGAAATTTGGACGCCGTCCAGAAGCCTGACCCAGAAAAAAAACGCATTTTATATTCATTCTAACCCAATTTTCAACCACAAAACACACTTCTCTCTTATTTTCTCTCCCAAACACGAACCAACACTCTAAAAACCCTAATTTCTTCCTTCAAATTCGTGAATTCTTCCTTCAAATCCAAGCTTGAATCATGTTTTCTAGGGTATTGCTAATCTATTTTCATACTTTTCTTTCTTAATTACTTAATTTGTATGTCTATATGTATAATTTGGTGAAAGATAAGTGTGGGGTGTTTGATTTGCATGATTCTTGTTTAGATTAACATGCCTTAGTTGTTTAATTACCCATTATGTCTTGATTTTGCAATAATTATATGTTTGATGGGTATGTTCATGATTTTAGGGTCTGTAGTGATGAAATCCAAAATTAGGGTAATTAATTCAAGATATTGAGTTTGTTTGTGTTGTTTATGAAGCTTGTGAAGTGTTTAATTGTTGTTGATGATGTAGTTGTTAATTTGGCCGGGTTATAAATTGAATGTTCATGAATTTTTAGCATGCTTTGAATTGTAATGTTCTTATGAAAGATGTATGCTAGTTTCTCACCTATTTAAGCCTATTGAAGTGGATTGATGGTATGGAATGCTATAATGTAGTGGCGTTATAATGGTCATTTTGAACTAAATTGTGATAACTTGTGCTATGATTGTAATGAATATCATTAGAATGCAAGTTTAAAGGTCATGACCTATGAACGCAACATGCTTGAGTCCTAAGTTGACGCCTAATTATGGGTTATGTGACCAAATTTTTGAAAGTGTATTTGCAAGTATATGTTGACTTTGGTTGACTGTGATCAATCATTCTGAACATACGCTTTTGCTTATATGAATCATAATGCTTATGAACTTTGAATGGAATGACAAATTCCCCTTGCTACTCGGTTATGTTTTTAGCTAACATTAACACAACGGTTTCTATGTTCTTTGGTTTGGTGTTATTATGTTTTGCAGGGACAATCTAGTAGAGGTGGACAACCGAAAAGAGGCAGAACATCAAGAAACGTTCCACCACCACCACCGGTTCAACAACATTCATCATCATCATCTGGCGAAGAAGAAGACGCTCAAAATAATCCAATAGTATGGTTAGAACATCTTCGGGACAATGATGATTACGGGGAAACTTTTGCTCGAATTACCCGTAGGCCAATTAATGCTACATGGTATTTGGACTGGGCTCCTTTGATTGAGGCGGGTATGCACACCCATGTCACTCGTTTGTTAGCTATACCATATAATAACATATTGACCTACGCATGGGAACACATTTTCAGTCTACACGATCAAGTGTTTCCCGTGCTATGTAAAGAATTTTACTCAACTTTCCGATTCAATAATGTTCGCGATCCACTATCGGATGCTTTCTTTAGATTCTAACTAGGGGGTGATGAAAGAAGTTTGAGTAGTTTTGGGTTATGTAGAGTTTTGGGTATTTTTAACGAGCTTACTGATGCACAATTAAGGCAATATTTGATAAGCTCAGAATATCATGGGAGAGTGGGTTTTAATGAACAATCCTTTTGGAGAAGGATTAGGGGGCCAAATGCTTCTAGCCCATTCAAATCAAGCAGACACAGGTATACTGAAATAGCAACCCCGGATAATAAGCTTCTCCATCGACTTATCACATGTACTTTTAATGGGAGAGTCGAAGGACATGAAAAGGTAAAATCTCTGGATCTATGGATAATGGATCAAATAAAACGGGGTTGTCACACCGGATACCGGGGTTAATTGGGAACTATTTGCTGGGTATCGCTACGGATGCACGAAGAGACAAACCGCTTCTAGGGGCCACTACATTACGCGGATTGCTCGTCACTTTAATATTGATATTAATCGCCTGATAGAATGTGACCATGCAATGAAACCCTTGAAAAAGGTTTCTTATGTTAACGCTGAGAGTTTAATGTACGACGGAAATAGGCGTTTGGTACCTTTTGTGGCAGGTGGCGCGAGTGGTAGTGGAGCGAATGTATAACAGGAACAACAAGAGGAAGAAGAAGCGAAAATGGAAGCCCAGACAAATGTTCAAGATCAAGGTCATTGGTATCCGTCCCAATCTGGTTGGGATAATTTGGTTGATAGTGTAAATAATATGAGGTTGAGTCAGCAAGGAATGGAGCAACGCCAGATTGCTCAAGTGCATAATCAGGGATGGAACAGTTATGGTATTGATTGGAATAACCATAACACCGAGTTATTTTATTTCAACCCCGATCAGTACTATGGAACAACACGTCTGACACCCCAATATTACACTGATCCTCAAAACCCACCTCCGCCTTACCCAATTTATAATACTAACGATGCGATGCAGGATGCCAGGAACCGATTTGAGAAGGAATACCCGCAGGGACGTCGAAACAGAGATGGCTCAGAAAACTACTTTTGGCCTTACGATAACTGAAGGCCTGCGAGCCTATGATCCTTTTGTTACATTTTCAAACAATCTATTTATTTGTTATGGTGTGTATTAAAACAATATTGGTTTGTATTTTTAAACTAATTGTGTGGTTTGATAATGGTTGTGGTTGTGGAAACACCGTTATTTTTATTATTATTTGTGTGGTTTGTTATTTTGTGCAGCGTGGTTGAACTTCAAAGACTGGCATTAAGTTCAGCAACATTTGATATTATGATGTATGTATGTTGATAATCGAGGAATGGACGATGCTCTTATGCTGGCAGTAAGTTCAGCGGCATTCGTCTACATGTTCCACGATTTACAGGTTAAAAATTTGAAAATTTCTACAATCATCCTATCACTTTGCCCTCTAAATTTAATCCTTTTTCTGATTTCATACAATAAGGGCCTTGCATGATCTCAAGTGTGGGGTGGGAGATAGAAATTTATCAGGAATTCGTTTTACAAAAATTAAGGCGTTTATGATCAAAATTTTAAAATTTTCAGATAGCCTTAGAAACGAAAATTGTCCAAAAACCATTTTTCATACATTGTGTTCTAAAACTAGAAAAGAAATGTTGAGTTATGTTTTAAATTATTAATAGTCTTTGAAGTTGTACTATCATTCAATTATTTGAATGAAAATCCTATTAGTTTAGTAAAGCTAACTTGTAGGTCACATGTACCAAAACGAGTGTAAACCGTGAGAGAGCGGTGATTGCATAGCGTGGTCGGAAACCGGACCTCGCGCCAGATCGAAATCTAAAACAGGACGATCCTCATTGTTTCTCCTAACAAGGAAAATGTTGCGTCCGACCAATTTATTATTACCCATAGGATTTATCCATTCCATCCTCAACGAAGTAAAGTCTTCTGAACGACACACTTGCTGATTTATTTCAGAAGTTGTAGTCCAGACCAGTTGTAGGGTGACGAAATATCTTAAAAAGTCATTGCTAAAATTGACTGGAAATCTACCAGGCCTCAACGTCAAACAGGGAAACTGGTAGTCAAAGCTTATCTCAATGAGGGAGATTTGTTGGCCAAATGGGAAGCTTTAACGACCCGTCAAAGTACATTTAACGACCATCGTTATCTTGGTCCCACAGCTTGATCATAACTCTATATGAATTTAATAAATAACCTTGCATTCTTTATTTAAAAATGATTTCCTATAAAGGAAACCTACCAAAATGTGTAAGTTTAGAAAAACCATACATTATTACTTAACCAAAAGTTGACCAAAACAAAGTCAGCAATATCCACTATTAAATGTATCAAAATAGAATGCAAGTTAATGTTTAACAAAAGCTGCCATCATAGATATGCAGACTCTCTATGCATGGCGGAAGCAATCAATCATGAACCTGAGAATAAAACATGCGAGTAACTGTCAACAAAAATGTTGAGTGAATTATAGGTTTATTATTATAAACAATATCTAATTTAAACCATAAAAATTTATGTTTGAAAACATAAAAACTCCTTTGTGGACCACTAAATTATATGTTAGAAAACATATAAAAAAACATTATTCCATTTTTCCGTGAGCCACCTGGTAACCACTTAACCATTTATTTACCCTTGCCAAACACAATAAATAATATATACTGAACAAGTGTATCTACAATAAATTACGAAGTACTAAACATTTCGATTATAAATTGCTAGCGCGACTAGCTCGAAATGGGGTTGTCAAACCCGATAGATCTATCCGTAGGATTCACGTTCACCGGTAGAAACCAATGATTACAGTTACCAGACTAGGGAATATTTTTGTTCAACTCACAATGAATAATTTAAACTAACTTCCACTTGTGTCCAAAATATAAAATAAATTGCATGTATTCTCATCCCAAAAGATTTAAAATAGAAAATGGGACTATAACTCACCTTAATAGTAACGAAGTAACCAACATAATTAAGCGAACAGTAAATGAGTACAGTGATCACGAATGATCACAACGCCGACCTATAAATAAAGCAGGTCGATATAAATAACTAACTTAGGTCAAGTCTTAGTATGATAGCTATTGTACATGTTGCAAGTAGTCATAGAACAATACTCAATATGCATCAGTTTGATCGGAACAGCTTACGGACACACAGTTACTATTTTTAGAAAGTTTCTATTTTTAGCAGGTTTCCATTTTTGAAAAGTTTCTATTTTTGGAAAGTTTCTATTTTTGGAAAGTTTCTATTTTTGGAAAGTTCCTATTTTTGGAAAGTTTCCAAATTTAGAAAGTTGCTATTTTAGGAAAGTTTATAAGTTAGGAAAGTTTCCTTAATTAGAAAGTCAACAAAAGTCAACTGAAAGTCAAAGTCAACCGAAAGTCAACTCAAAAGTCAACCTTGGTCAAACATAGTCAACGTTAATTTTAAAAGTGTAAGTTATATTAATAATATAAGTTATAATGTTTATTAAAGTTAAATATGTCTAATTATGTCATAACATAAGTTTAATTAAATTAAAATGAATTATTAAAGTTAATATAAGTTTAAATGATATAATTAATATAACATAAGTATTTAATTAATTAATTAAATATTAGTCATAATATAAGTATTATTAATTAATAATAAATTTTAAATCATATCAAAAGTATTATTAATTAATAATGAATTATTAATCATCTCATAAGTTTCTAATTATAATTATTAAATCATAAGTATTTAATAATTAAATTATAATTAAATAATAACTAAGCCTTATAATAATTAAATAATTATTTAATCCTTATTATAAGTCTTATTATAGTAATCTCATAATAATAGTTTAATACTTATCATAAGTATTCCTCATTAATAATAAAAGTATTATTAATCATAAGTTTAATTAAAATGTTAATTAAATCATAAGTAATAATTAAATGATATAATAAATATATATCATAAGTCTTAAATAATAATAATTACTTTTTTATCATAAGTAATTAAATGATAATGAAATCCATTATTTATATCATAGGTTTAATAATTAATCACAAGTTTTAAATCAAAAGTTCATAGGGTCGTATCTTGAGCCTCGGGTCTCGGTTTTCGGCGAGCCTTACATATATCTCTGCCTAATCAAACCACCCGACACTTTGGTACACTCAAGAACACACCAAGAACAGCCCACAAATCGTGGTGATCAGCCAAGACATCACTTGAAACTTTAATTCAATCAAAATCATGTTTTAGACGTAACGGGTGATTCGTGGTCGGATTTAGATGACCCGAACATGAAAGTTCGTCCCACCATTAATCCTAACACACTAACACACCCTAAAGTCACCAAATATGGTCACAAAGTAGGACCAAACCTGGTTCATACCAAAATCACATTTCAATCTTAACAAAATACCACTTTGATCATATCTAGGGCTCCGGGAATCGAAACGACATGAAGCCGGAGTCTAAAATTAATGTATTGATGAGATGAACTCATCTAGATACTTTATTTTAACTTTTATAATAGTCACAATATCAGAAATACACGAAATAGCTGCTGTCCCAATTTTATCAAACCGAAAACATGTGTTTATGAGTAATTCTATGCATACAAACACCATTACAACAAGTAATCATCATACTATTAAAATATAATCAAAATACAGAAAAATAAAGAAAAATCAAAAGTTCTAGGGTTAGGGTTTATACCCTAATCGAGAAACAAGAAGTATGATCGCGTAGAGGAGATTGAGAGGAACACGTTTATGTATAACAATGGATGATCCAAGCCTTATGTTGAAGCAAGATGATGATGATGATGGTGATTATGGGCGACGGCTAGGGAGGGAGAAAAAAGGAGAGCAAAAATAAATTTAAGTTTAGGGAATAAATTGTGATGTAAATGAAAAAGAAAATTTAGAAGTGAAAAACAAAGGGGTATCCCCTCCCCCCTTTTGGTTCGGCCGATTGGTGGGGTGTAGGGTGGGCCCCACAATCCCAATTTGTTAAATGTTAATTTACTTGTGGCCCGAAATCCCGAACGAATCCCGAAACGCGAAAACACGATTACGCGATTAAAAATTCGGAGACATAACAAACGCGCGATGAAAAATAAATATAAATACTCTATATAATAATATGATCTTAAAATATCATATTTAAAATAATTAGGATTTAAATATCCCAAAAACTCGACCGTTGGTTTGATAACCAAAAAGATTCGCCGGATAGAAATTCGTGACACGTAGAAACGTACGATTTAAGATATGAATACAAATATTCATATAACACATAATAATTAATATATTATTACAAAAATAATAATATAGGTCATAGAAATGACGTGGCACGAATAACAGTTAACGGTCGTTAAATAATTAACGGTAAAAGATATTGGAAAAAGTAGGGTCGTTACAGAAGCGCACCATGATACACAAAATTTCAGTGATTGATCAGATTCCCAGTGGATAACCTCTGGAAAGGTAAGATATTAGCTTTTAAGCCTGATGAACCTCGATCTTTATGGTTGACTTAACGGATTAGATGATTACCTCATGATTATCGATGATATCTGGACGTAATGCGTATCCTCCTAAATACATTATTTTCTTACCAACATCTAGCGATGTTAGGTACCGTGGGAGGGATTGGCTTGACCAATAGCAAGAAACCCGTACTCATTTTTTTTAAATTCAGAAAATTCGACAAAAAAATCGGAAAACGTGCCTAGTGTAAAAATTAGCATTATATTTTCAAAAACATAAAACGTTTCCATTAGGTCCTGATTTCCGTAGGATCAAATTTTTCGGATACTTGGCTCTAAAATCCCAAAAATGTGTGCGTGTGTTCTCATTGTGTATATAGCGTGAGTGTGATTACAATAAAGATGTGTTATTCTTAAAGCGTGTGTTTCATATAGCGTGAGTTTGCATTTCAAATAAACGTGTGTGTTTCATGTGTTTCGCGTGACTTGTGTGATGTGTGTACTCTATATTATGTAAATGTGTTTGATAGTGTTCTACTTTGTAAGAATGAATTGCTTGAGGACAAGCAAGGTTTAAGTGTGGGGTGTTTTGATATTGCTCAATTACATCATATATATATCTCGCAATATCGTGTGAAATACTCTCGAATCAAGGATAGTTAAGGCGGTTTCTACAAGTAATACACAAAGGTATGAAAAGTGTATCGGAAAGTGGTTTATAAAGAGTTTTGGTGAATTATGACCATTCTATAAGTTGTGATTTCATCATATTTGATCCCGATACAAGTTATGGTCAAATTAACGCTCTAAAATGATAAAACAAGGCTTCAGGTATGTTGGACACCTTCTAAAATGATTGGGACTCCGTCCAAATGAAGGGAGATTATGAAAAAATGAGACAGAAACGAGACAGTGAAATTCAGCACAACTGGACAACGTCCAGATTTCTGGACGCCGTCTAGCCCTTCAAAACTGGACGCCGTCCAGAAATCTGGACGCCATCTAGGCCTTTACAACTGGACACCGTCCAGTATCTTGGACGCCGTCCAGAAGTAGGTTTCAGCCTACTTTTGCTTTTTGACCAACTTTAACTGCTTTAAAACCAAATAATTGAGAGGGATACGGGCAGATACGAACGAGAGGAGTTAGAAGACGATTTTAGGAGCAAAATTGGAGAACTCCAAGCTCTTGCAAGTGATCTAACATCCAAGAATCAAGAAACCAATCCTTCTCCATCCAAGATTCATTCTCTATTAGGTTGATTTCTTGTTCTTAACAATGAATTCTACTTATCAATTGATTGCTATTTGTTTGTTAATATGATTATTGGCTAAACTCTATAATGTTTTTCTAGATTAATAACTGAGGTATTGGATGTAATCTTATTGATTGAATATATTATGTGTGATAGATTAAAGCTTGAATTAAAGAACCATGCTTATTGATGTCAAATCATTTGTATCTAGTTAATTGATATGTTGTTGATAAAGACAACTCTTGTTGATGTATCATATTGATTTACAATCAACTTGTCTTAGATTGATTGTTTACTAAACCGGACCAAGGGGGTAAATTAGATCAAAACGATTAGAGGATATGATGAATTGTGTAGAGCGAAAGCAAAGACAATTGGTATTCAAGTCTTTGATCTAGCTAATCAACTAGTCACAAACGAAAAGGTCTAGGTGATAGGGAACCCTCTACTTAGTAATTTTAGTTTGAGTACTTGCTAAAGAGAACTCTTGGCAAGTCGATTTGGGGGATTAGCATATATATCATAGTTATTTGGTTACAAACACGAGAACTATAAAAAAAAAGGGAACCCTTGATCTTGTAATCGAGTTTGCGTGTTTACTAAGAGAACTCTAAGTAAATCTATTAGGTAACTTACACACATATTCATTCAATTGGGTCTTAACTATATAACTTTCATCCAATAACCGAGGGTAAAATATCTAGATGAACATTTCGTATCTTTGATCTTAATCAAACTATCTTATTTGCTTTCTTTGCACTTGTTTTCATTATATAAACTTAAAAGACCAAAAATATAGTTTTTACTTTTAATCTTCTCTGATTTGGCTAAATCGTTAAATAGCCACAAAAACATAATATCTTGTACCTTTAAGTTTGATTTACTTAGTTAATCATAATATAGTTTCTAATTCTAGTTTGACTAATACAACTGTCCTTGGAACGATACACGGAACTAAACCATTATTTATACTACTACACGATCGGGTACACTGCCCGTTAGTGTGTAACAATCTTTAATCGGTATTTTTCCATATAAATTCATACAACAATTCATATACCACGTTTTGCACATCACGTACCAAGAGAAATTGCTGAGCATAAACTTAATGCAAATCCAAGTCTGACGCCAGTACGATAAAAGAAACGCGGTATGGCACAGGAAAGAAGCGAATGGTTGAATGCGGAGGTTAAAAAGTTGGTCAAAGCAAATATATTATGAGAGGTAAGGTACCAAACGTGGGTAGCAAACCCGGTACTGGTAAAAAAGCCTGATGGGTCGTGGCATATGTATGTCGACTTCACGGACATTAACAAATCCTGTCCCCAAGATAATTATCCTCTACCCTAAATAGACTGGAAAGTCGAGTCGCTAGCAGGCTTCCGATATAAATGTTTTCTGGATGCATACAAAGGATACCATCAGATACAGATGGCAGCAGATGACGAGGATACAATTGCTTTTCACACAAGCCAGGGAATATACTGCTATACCAAGATGCCATTTGGTCTAAAGAATGCGGGAGAAACATACCGGCGCGTAATAGACAAGGCTTTCAAAGGTCAGATTGGTAGAAATTTGGAAGCGTATGTTGATGATTTGGTGATAAAAAGAACAACAGAACAAGGTTTGTTGGAAGATATATTAGAAACGTTTGCATCGTTGAGAAAGATAAATATGAAGCTCAACCCGTCGAAGTGCAGTTTTGGAGAAGAGGAAGGAAAGTTTCTTGGTCATATAATAACTGAGCACGGGATACGCGCAAATCCAAAGAAAATAGAGGCAATCAAAAATATGTCGTCACCCAGAAATAAAAAAGAAGTGCAAAGTTTAACGGGTAAATTGGCGGCATTAACAAGGTTCTTATCAAAATCCGCAGAGCGATCGCTCCACTTTTTCGGGTCATTAAAAAACTGCTTAAAGAAAACGGATTTCAAATGGACAGAGGAGGCAGAAGTGGCATTTCAGGAAATAAAAAAGTTGTTAAAAGAGTTGCCAACAATGACTGCGCCGATTGCGGGAGAAACATTGATACTATACTTAGCAGCATCAAAAGAAGCAATAAGTTCAGTATTGATAGCAAACAGGGGACAGGTACGCGCTTCAAATCAAAATCTAGTTGTTTCTTATTCAATAGTCATTTATCATTATATATTATGATGTGCGGACGGGTACAAATGCCTGTATATTTTGTTAGCAAAGTTTTAACAGGAAGCGAGTTAAACTACCCTGCAATTGAAAAACTGGTTTATGCACTCGTGCATACGGCTAGACGCTTAAGGAGATATTTCAAAGCACATCCAATAATGGTCCTAACAGACCAGCTAATAAAGCAGGTATGACAAAAAACAACGTATTGTCAAAAAACTTAAAATTGCTTGATAAATTCTAGCAAGTTTACATTCACTAACACTTGTTGAGCAGGTGTTATATAAACCAGAAAATTCTGGTCGCATGGCTAAATGGGCTATTGAATTGGGTGAGCACGAGATAAGCTTCTCACCAAGAAGTGCGGTAAAAAGGCAAGTCCTAGCAGATTACCTGGCTGAAACAGCCAGAGATATCGAAGTCTCACATGAATCAAAAGAAATACCACCTCCGCCCGAGCAGCTGTGGGAAATGCACACAGATGGGGCTTGTGGTCCAGAAGGCGCAGGGGCAGGAATAGTCCTAAAAAGTCCAGAAGGAGAAGAATATACCTTCACGCTGCGCTTTAGCTTCCACGTAACAAACAATGAAGCTGAGTATGAAGCATTGTTATCCGGAATGCGGGTAGCAAAATATCTAGAGGTAAAAGAGCTGTATGTATATGTCAATTCGTAGTTAGTTGCAAACCAATTCAACGGGATATTTGAAGCACATGACGAATCGATGCAAAAGTACTTAAAACTTGTGCAAGAGCTCGCGGTGGACTTCGATTTATTTCAGATAACTCAGGTTTCAAGAACATTAAATAAAAAGGCAGACGCGCTCAGTAAGTTAGTCGCCTTACCATTCAGCCATTTCAAGAAAGAAATTTGGGTCGAAGAAGTGAAAGTAAAATCCATCGAGACAGACGGTGTATCTGCCGTAGTTTAAGAAGAGGAGCAGAGTTGGATGACACCGATAGTAGAATTTCTGAACAAAGGAACATTGCCGATAGATTCAATAGAAGCAAGAAAGATTAAGATGAAAGCACCAATGTATTTGTTAGACAAAGGAATTCTATACAGAAAGTCTTTTCTGGGACCTCATTTGCGGTGTCCTAATCCAATTCAAGCAGAATCGATCATACAGGAGGTGCACGAGGGAATGTGCGCTTTGCACTCGGGATACAAAACGGTTGCGTCCAAAATA
Source organism: Rutidosis leptorrhynchoides (assembly GCF_046630445.1). NCBI lineage: Eukaryota > Viridiplantae > Streptophyta > Magnoliopsida > Asterales > Asteraceae > Rutidosis > Rutidosis leptorrhynchoides. Next base: position 618,341,845 of record NC_092335.1, read on the forward strand.
ATGCGGCTCGGGTACTGTGAAGACCCGTCCTAATCCATCCGAACGAAGTCCACATTGATTATAAACGATTCACAACAGTTGATTACATCGCGAGGTACTTGACCTCTATATGATACATTTTACAAACATTGCATTCATTTTTAAAAGCCAACTTTCATTTCCTCGTAAGTTGACAGACATGCATACCATTTCATAATATATCTAAACTATAAATAACTTGATAATATTCTTGATGAACTCAATGACTCGAATGCAACGTCTTTTGAAATATGTCATGAATGACTCCAAGTAATATCTCTAAAATGAGCAAATGCACAGCGGAAGATTTCTTTCGTACCTGAGAATAAACATGCTTTCAAGTGTCAACCAAAAGGTTGGTGAGTTCATTAGGTTATCATAAATAATCATTTCATAATTTTAATAGACCACAAGATTTCATATTTCCATTTCTCATAAACATATGTCCCATGCATAGAGACAAAAATATCATTCATATGGATTGAACACCTGGTAACCGACATTAACAATATGCATATAAGAATATCCCCATCATTCCGGGATCCTCCTTCGGACATGATATAAATTTCGAAGTACTAACGCATCCGGTACTTTGGATGGGGCTTGTTGGGCCCGATAGATCTATCTTTAGAGTTCGCGTCAATTAGGGTTTCTGTTCCCTAATTCTTAGATTACCAGACTATATAGGGTGATATTCGATTTGATAATCCAACCATAGAATGTAGTTTCGATCACTTGTGTCTATTTTGTAAAGCATTTATAAAAGCAGCGCATGTATTCTCAGTCCCAAAAATATATATTGTAAAGGTATTTAAAAAGGGAATAATGAAACTCACCTAATGTATTTTGTAGTAAAAATACATATGACGACATTAGACAAACTGAACAATGCAGGGTTGGCCTCGGATTCACGAACCTATATCATTTGTATATATATATTAAAATGTATAATTGTATTAGAACAATTGTTTATATTATAACTTGAATTATATATTACACTTATTTAGTTTGTGTATATATTTAAAATGTTTAATATCTATATATTTGGTTATATTAATATATCTCTATATATATATGGTTAGTATTATATAAAAATATTCTTAATTCGTTATATATAAGTATTTATATAAATAATGTTATCATATTTGATATGTGATATATAAACTATTAATATGATTATAATATATGTATTAAGTATATTTTAGGTACAAAATATTTATTTGTAACGAAAATGATAGTTTTGATAATAATAATAATTTACTAATACTAATAATTTTATTAATATTGATAATACTAATATTAATAACGATATTGTTAAAATATGTTTATAAAAATAATAGTAAAACTAATAATTACGAAAAAATGATATTTATACCAATATTAGTGAGAATAATAATAACTTGTATTGTTTTATAACGACAATAATAATAATCCTAAACATATTCATAATAATAATAATAGTACTAGAAATGGTATAATTACTAATATTTACAAAAACAAATAATAATAAGTTGCATTATTTTTGTCACTAATTAATGTTTATAATAATAATTTTATTATGTTCCTAATAATGATAATAGTAATAATAATAATAATCCTAATACTTAATAATAATAATAATACTAAGTAATTATAATAACTTTAGTAATGATAACAATTATAACAATAATAATTAGTACTAACAATAACAATAACAATAACAATAACAATAACAATCATAGTAATAATAATAATAATAATAATAATAATAATAATAATAATAATAATAATAATAATAATAATAATAATAATAATATTAATAATAATAATAATAATAATAATAATAATAATAATAATAATAATAATAATAATAATAATAATAATAATAATAATAATAATAATAATAATAATAATAATAATAGTAATAATAATAATAATAATAATAATAATAATAATAATAATAATAATAATAATAATAATAATAATAATACTAACAGAAATTAAATTAAAAGTATATACCTATTTGGAACCTTTTCTAAAAAGATTTGTCTCAGAGAAGACTCGAACCCAAGACCCCTCGATAACTCGACACTCCCTCTAACCAACTGAGCTGGCAGACTTTTCTGATTCATTCTATCACTTAAATTATATAACCCGTATATTCTACTCCCCTATTCTTTCTTCTACTTCATCGTTTTATATCCACCAGGAGAAATCAATACTCAAAACTATCAATTATCAAACGATTTAGGTTCCTTATTTGAAACATAAACGACTTGTTTACTGTGATTTTAAATTGACAGACTCAACACAACAGAAAAAAATGACAGATAGCTGTGCGCGAGTAAAAAAAATAAAGAACAACTTGGTATTTGATTTTAAAATATAGATCATTTTAGTTCACGGTTATTACATGAAATAGTTCATAAATGACTCCTAGAAGCTATCAGAATCATCAATTTAACTTAGTACACAACAGGAAATTCGAATTTTGTTGAAGAACATAAGTTGACTTTTTGAAGTTTATACTTTGACTCGAAAATTCGATTTCAATTCAGTAAATTAAGGATTGAAACTTCTCAGATAGATTAAATAGGAGGTTTCTAACAACACTACATTTATAGATTTTTAAAAAATACTTCGATTTCGGTTTTTGATAAAAATAAATATGAAACAGAGGTATCACACTGATACGGTATCTTTTTCAGTTTTAATTCAAGGAATTTAACTAACTACTTTTGATAATTGATAATGATAAATGTTGGAAGGATTTATCTATAATACCTGTGTACAGAATCGATTTATAGTAATGAACTCGACAGTTGATTCAATCAGGAACAAACAGAAACAAAAAAATATAGTGGATATTGATTATAACTGAATTGTTTGATTATGGAACTTTATGGAAATTAATCGTACCAATCAACAGACAAAAACAAGAATTTAATACAGTTGATTGAGAAGTAAACGGATTCTAGCTCTAGATATATAAATCTGTTTATAAATAAATAAGTAAGTAACTATATAATAATATTAATACTCATAATAATTATATAAGTAATAAAAATAATAAAACTAATAATAATGGTAATAATATCAATAATAATAATAATTATTATATTAATATTAATAATAAATAATAATGATGTAAAAAAAATGATAATGTTGATAAGATTAATAATACTAATCATAATAAAAATGATATCACTAATATTATAACTAATACTAGTAACGACCGCACTTATAATAATATGTATAAAAAATGATATCAAATTAAATTGTATTACTTTTATAATAACGATTCTTAATGGTAAAGGTAAAAAATATCTAATAATATAATAATATTGTTAATTAACATTAATGAAAATGATAAAAATAATAATACTAATAATAATGATGTAACAAGTTACATGTAACAACTTTTAATACTATTAATAATACATATATTAATATCAATATTAACATTAGTAATAATAATGAAAGTAGTAATAATAATATTGATATATTATTTATATTCTAACTTGTAATTCATATTAACTTACATTTCATTACTTATGTAATACTTAATAACATGTTTGAATATTTAATATATATATATATATATTGTATTAATTGTGTATATAATTCATGCATATATTTATATATAATTATTTTATTATTTATTTACACACAATTGTTCATGAATCGTCGGAAGTAGTCAAAGGGTATTTGAATATAGGAACACAGTTCTAAAATTTTCGAAACTTAACATTACAGACTTTGCTTATCGTGTCGGAATTATATTATGATTAGGTTTAAATTTGGTCGGAAATTCCCGGGTCATCACAGTACCTACCCGTTAAAGAAATTTCGTCCCGAAATTTGAGTGAGGTCGTCATGGTTAACAAAAATAATGTTTTGTTGACGAATATGAGTGATAAATAGAGTTTTATCATTACCGAGTAATATAGATCAAACGATTCGGTTACTTGAAGCGTATGAGTGAAGCTATCGCAAAATAGTGGAAGGAGGAAAAATAAGTTTCATCATAACTTTTGACGTAGTCATGGTTGAATTTAGATAGTAAGGTGCGTCTTAGCTTTTGACGTTGTCTTGGTTGAATTTCGGAATTCAAGGGATTTAAAGAAAATCTTTGAAATCTAAAAGATCTGATTCTTCGTTTAATACGGTAATTAAGATCTCTTAAATTAAATGCGGATATCTGCCTTGATTGCTATGTCGGATACTCTTATTATAAATTTACCTCTACCGTTCCATTATTTTTACCACTTCTATATTTTCTTTCCTTGATTTACATTTCCAAGGATTGTGAAAATGCTTAATCCAGTTCTGATCATTGTTCTTATTCTGACTATCACGACATTCATTCCCCTCTTCTAACTCCTACCGGAGGAATCTGTTTTCTTCTACTACGCTCTTGGGGGTTATAGTGTTTTTAATTCTCCCGTGTCTTTACGTTGCGATAAACATTGACATACACGGTTTGTAATTCCTGTGTTGTTATCGGGTTTTGTATACTCCTTTATATTTCGGGGCTCCATGCTTTTATTTTCATTTCCCGACTTTAAGTCAAGCGAATAATGGTCCAAAATTTGTAGATATAGAGTTTCGAATGATTATAATGTTCTAAGCAGGAAGGAACATGATAGCACAATTTGATTATTATTTTTTTTTATTTATCAACATCACGGAAGATAGAACCCTCAAGAATACATTTTCTTGATTTGTTCAGGAGTTAAGTAGAATGTAAGAGTTATGTAATATGGCACATGATGACGGTATGTTCTGTGAATCATAACGTTCCATTAGAAACTCAGCATGACTTACTGTAATATAATCACGTTGATCAAGTGTCATTATATTATACTAACTCATGCATCAGTTCCCAACATTACTTTAATAATGTAATGACCCGCACTTTTTCGATCGTTCTATACTTATAAGATTAATATTTACATAAATTAAACCTTACCAACATGATAAGCAATCCAAATTGTTGAGACTTATGCCTTCGAAAAGAGTTTTACACAACGTTTGACCGTCTAGTTTGACCGATGATATCACGAACTATATAACATATGATAATTATACGTTTGTGTATATATATGTATATATACATATTTAACATGATCTAAGAATGTTTTAATACCTCATTTTGTATTAATAACAATAAGTTACAAGTATATTTTGAAACTACTAACCTAAGTTTTCAAAACGATAACCATACGTAACGTTATTTGACATAAATACTTATGACCTATAATGTTTATACATATATCGTATAAGTAATGTATTTAATCACTTTTAAGGACTTAAATACATAAAACAATATAAGTATATTCACAAAAGATAGCTATATTTGAATTCTCATTCCATTTTTCACAAGATTTCTATACGTATATCTAGAGTACATGTACTCGTATCATACCTAACCTCTATACGTATTTACTATTGGTATATACACATCAAATCACCACCAACCAGCCCTTGTTCAATGCCTTATGTATAAGGTAACTACTTTTGTTATCTAGTATGACAATTTCACATGATTAAAAGATTTTTTCACAAAATTACAAACTTATACACCTTTTACACCACCATTTATACTCCATTCCATTTTCATTTTACTACACATTTCCTTTAACTAAAACACACTCTTTTAAGAAAGAAAAAAAAATCCCTTAAACACTCCAGCAAATTTTCATCATGAACTAGCTTCAAAAACAACATTTAAACATCATAAGAAAATCCTTTCAAGAACACTTCAAAAATTCTTCCAACTATACAAGTTTACTTCCAATCTTTCATCCAATTCCATCACTCTTTTGGTTCTAGGTCTTTACTCCTCTTTTACAGCAATCTTGTCCAAGTAACTTGAGGTAGTAACTATGTTCATAACCTTATTCGATTCATATATGTATAGCTATCTTATTTTATGGTATAAAATTTTAACAACAAGAACATAGTTTGAATGTTTTCAAACTTGTTTGCAAACTAAATAGATCCTTCTAACTTAACTTTTAAAATACTTCAAGACCTGTAATATTTCATAAATATATGCTAATTTAACAAGGTATAACTTGGTTTTTCAAAGAACACCTTAAAAACTGAATTTACGACGTTGGAGTGCAACCGGGGGCTGTTTTGGGTTGGATAATTAAAAACTATCTTGAACTTTGAATTGGAGGTTTATTTTCTGGAAAAATGATATTTGCTATGAATATGATAACACATAAAAATTTCATGATTTAACTCAAAGTATAAGTATTTTTAGAAAAATAATCATTTAAGGTTGTTTACATGATGGAAAATGATTAACTTCATAAGTTTTACTAAAGTTTGACCTATGACCTGTGATTTCGAATACAAACTAAGGTATTTACAGTTCATAGTCTTAAAGAGGGACTCGATCCAAGGAAGTGGAAAGTTGAACCAACGAAAACGGAGTTGTAACGAAGAAACTATGACCAAAACGAGATCGGATATCTAAGACTAGTTAAGCCACGAAAATAATTGGAGAAAATAAAAAAAAATCACATCTTTCTAAAATAACATGATATTTTATATATATGTACTCATAATTTAATTTTATATGGTTCAGGATCACCCGTAAACAATACGAGAAGATTAATCATAAGATCCCATGATTGTACGCAACACGTCATTTGACAACACCGGTACTTTATGTACGCAACACGTCATTTGACAACACCGGTACCGTGGGTCAAGATTAATCTCGACCAATACATATACGATGGGGGTTTTATTTATTTCATTGGGGGTTTATTAAACACCTAAAAATGAACCATTAAAATTGAATTACTAACATCGGACTGCTAACTACGGACTAAGAAATTATTAAAAGTATAATAAGTATATATATGTGACGATTGTTTTAAAAAGAAAAGGTATTGATATATTATATATGGATAGGTTCGTGATATCAATCGGAGACCAAGTCGAAATTACATATCTTCAAGACAAAAGTGAGTATATAGTCCCACTTTTAAACTCTAAGTATTTCGGGATGAGAATACATGTATTTTATGTTTTACGTTATGGACACAAGTAACTGAAAAATATATTCTACGTTGAGTTGTACCACTGGCATACTTCCCTGTAGCTTGGTAACTGTTATTTACAGCGGTATTGTAAACGCGAATCCTGTTGATAGATCTATCGGGCCTGACAACCCCAACCGGACTGGACGACCAGTATTCAGCGGTTGCACAGTACTTCGTTTCGTGACTACACTTGGTACGGTGTAGTAAGATTTCATAATAAAGGGAATATGCGACGTGAATAAGTGTTAAGTATGGTTACCAAGTGCTCAACCACTTAGAATAGTTTTATTAAAATGTTTATATATGAAATCTTGTGGTCTATATATATATATTGCTGCCGGCATTAAACCTATATCTCACTAACTTTATGTTGACGTTTTAAGCATGTCTATTCTCAGGTGATAATTAGAAGCTTCCGCTGCAACATGTTGAATTTAAGCAGGATCTTGCGTACTCATATTTGTGTCAAAAACAAAACTGCATATCCAAGGATTTGTATTGTAAAATATGCCAGAAATCGGGTTGTTATCATCATATGTAAAGTTTGTAAGTCTAAGATTATCGCTAAACGATAATCATCTTTTTTTTATTGTCTAAAGCTTGTATCAAAAATAAGAATTATGGTTTGTAATGTAAAATATATGCAGTTGTTCTTTTAAAAATGTCGCATATAGAGGTCAATACCTCGCTATGGAATCATATGTTATCTAACACATTCTTATGGTTAAGGACGGGTTATGACATGTGGTATCAGAGCGGTGGTCTTAGCGAACCAGGTTTGCATTAGTGTGTCTAACTGATAAGTCGTTAGGATACATTAGTAAGTCTGGACTTTGACCGGGTCTGATTTAAAAACCATTGCTTATCATTGTTGGTTAAAATTTATATGTAAATATTATGTAGTACTAATGGGTTAGTTGTTGTGTGATAGATGTCGGGCTCAAAACTTGTTATCACATTCAGCGACTCCGAATCAGAATCTTCAGATGGTGTTCCAGTCATTAACCTATCCGATGACGAAAATGATATCTTTGGGGAAGACTCACAAATTCCGGATGAACCAACTATAAAGAACTCGGAAAGTGAACCCGAGGAGGAAAGTGAACCCGAGGAAGAAATACAGGAAATTACAAAAGACAAGTTCGAACTAGGAAAGAAACGAAAGGCTAATGAATTAGAAAATTCAAATCCCGAGTTTAGTGAGGATGATGTGGCACCAACTCCACTAGACACTACCACCCCTATTCCCGCTATCCCTATTCGTTCTATCCCGGCATCTAGTTCTTCAGCCCCACCGCCAAAATATAGGCAGACAGCTAGGATAAGCGTTAGGCCATTCCTTGAACCTAAACGTCCTAGAAAATAGACCAAACGATGCACTGCCGTATTAAACCATGGGATCATATAATGTTTTGTATAATATTACTAGTGTGGTTTGTTTAATATTTGATGTAAGATAAGCATATGTAAAATAGTGAAGTATGAAATGCAATAATTTTCCATGGTTAAGTATTATTTAGATGGTAGTAATTGATTCTGTACTAAGCTATTAAGTATGGACATTAACGGGTAGGTACTACCCTAGATATAATTATAAAACGCTAATAAGAAGAAAAGGCTTTTATAATAATACGTGGTTCATATTATTAATAAGCTATAATGTACTGTAAATATACACTACATCTATAATATTCCATGTGAATAATTATTTTCTTTTCATTCTTATAGAAGAATATGGCGCGATTGAACCGAATGACGGAACAAGAAATCCAGGAACTCATCAATCAGCGAGTGAACGACAGAATGTTATGGGTCGAGGCTGCAAGAGGTGCTGCAGTTAACCCAAATCCTCGTGTGGGGTGCACTTACAAAACTTTTCAAGCTTGCAAGCCCTCATCATTCAGTGGAACGGAAGGACCGATCGGTTTAACTCGGTGGATAGAAAAGATGGAGACTGTGTTTAAAATAAGTGGTTGTGTTGAAAAGGACATGACCAAGTATGCATCGTGCACTTTACAAGATAGTGCACTCACGTGGTGGAAAAATTATGTGAAGGCTGTAGGAGGAGATGTAGCTTATGATACTCCATGGGAAGAATTCAAAACAATGTTAATCAACGAATATTGTCCAAGGAACGAGGTTAGGAAGTTGGAAGATGAATTACGAAGTCTGAAGGTTGTTGGTACTGAAATCACCAACTACAATCAGCGATTCATGGAATTAGTTTTGCTATGTCCTGAATTGGTTCCAACCGAAGAACGAAAGATTGAAATGTACAAAGATGGTTTGCCCACAAAGGTCAAGGCAAACGTTACAGCATCGAGACCTAAGACAATTCATGAAGCTATAACCATGGAAAACGAGCTAATGGATCAGGTCATCTTGGATAAGAAAGCATCCAATACTGATGTGAAGGTATCAGGTAACAAAAGAAAGTGGAATGGAAGTTATGATCGAGGTAATCAACAACAATCTTTTAAGAAACAAGAAACCACGCAAGGTGCGGGTAGTAGTTCAGGCTTTGGTTACAAAGGACAAAATCCTTTATGTAACCGATGCCACAAACATCACTCTGGCTACTGTAATGTGGTATGCAACAAATGTAATCGACAGGGTCATCTTGCTGAAGATTGTAGGGCTCTCGTTACAAATACAAATGGTACCAAGACTCCTGCCACCAATGCAAATAGAACTGCTTTGGCTACCGTTACTTGTTTTGGGTGTGGAAAACAAGGTCACTATAAGAGCCAGTGCCCGAATCCAGAGAAGAATGTCGGACCTGCACGTGGGAGAGCATTTATTATTAATGCTAGAGAGGCACGTGAAGACCCGGAGCTTGTTACGGGTACGTTTACCATTAATAACTTATCAGCGTCTATTATATTTGATACTGGTGCCGATAGAAGTTACGTGTGTAGAAATTTTTACACTAAATTGAATTGTTCATCATTACCTCTAGATGCTAAGTACATGATTGAGTTAGCTAATGGTAAACTAATTAAAGCCGATAAAATTTGTCGTGATTGTGAAATAAATTTAGCCGGAGAAACGTTTAAAATTGACTTAATACCCGTAGAATTAGGAAGTTTTGATGTAATAGTCGACATGGACTGGATGTCCAAAGTAGGAGCTGAAGTTGTGTGTGCCAAGAAGGCAATTTGCATTCCTAGTAAGGATAAAATGCCGGTGATGATTTATGGAGAGAAGGGTAATTCAAAGCTAAAACTCATTAGCTGTTTGAAAGCCAAGAAGAGTTTAGAAAAGGGATGTTATGCTATTCTAGCACATGTTAATAAAGTCGAAAAGAAAGAAAAAGAGAAGTGCATCAACGATGTGCCTGTGGCAAGAGATTTTCCTGAAGTTTTTCCGGAAGAGTTGCCGGGATTACCTCCATTTAGATCTGTAGAATTTCAAATAGATTTAGTACCAGGAGCTGCACCAGTGGCTCGTGCTCCATATAGACTTGCACCGTCCGAATTAAAAGAACTTCAAAGTCAGTTAAAAGAATTACTAGACCGTGGATTCATACGACCAAGCACTTCACCATGGGGAGCTCCGATTCTATTTGTTAAAAAGAAAGATGGATCTTTTAGGATGTGTATAGATTATCGTGAATTAAATAAGTTAACTATCAAGAATCGGTATCCACTACCGAGAATTGACGACTTATTTGATCAACTCCAAGGATCATGTGTGTACTCGAAAATTGACCTAAGATCGGGCTATCATCAATTACGCGTCAAAGAAGAAGATATACCGAAAACTACTTTTCGGACACGTTACGGTCATTACGAATTTTTGGTCATGCCTTTTGGATTGACGAATGCGCCAGCTGTATTCATGGTCCTCATGAATCGAGTTTGTAGTCCATATTTAGATAAGTTTGTTATTGTTTTCATTGATGACATTCTTATCTATTCCAAGAGTGAGCAAGAGCATGAGCAGCATTTAAGGTTGATATTAGAGTTGTTGAGAAAAGAACAGCTATACGCTAAATTTTCTAAGTGTGCTTTCTGGTTAAAAGAAGTGCAATTTCTTGGCCACGTTGTTAGTAGCAAAGGAATTCAGGTTGATCCAGCAAAAATTGAAGCCATTGAAAAATGGGAGACTCCTAAGACACCAACGCAGATACGCCAATTTTTGGGTTTAGTCGGTTATTATAGAAGGTTTATTCAAGATTTTTCCCGAATAGCTAAGCCGTTGATAGCGTTAACACAAAAAGGGAAGAAATATGAATGGACCTCTGAGCAGGAGAGTGCATTTCAATTACTAAAGAAGAAGTTAACTACGGCGCCCATTTTATCGTTACCAGAAGGGAAAGATGATTTTGAAATATATTGTGACGCTTCGCGACAAGGTTTTGGTTGCGTTCTTATGCAACGGAAGAAAGTTATTGCATACGCATCCCGACAATTGAAGATTCACGAGCGGAATTATACGACGCATGATCTAGAACTGGGAGCAGTCGTGTTTGCATTAAAGATATGGAGACACTACTTGTATGGGGTTAAATGCACTGTGTTTACTGATCATAAAAGTCTTCAACATATTTTTGATCAGAAACAGCTGAACATGAGGCAACGTAGGTGGGTCGAGTTAATAAACGACTATGATTGTGAAATTCGTTATCATCCATGGAAAGCGAATGTGGTGGCTGACGCACTAAGCAGAAAGGAACGAGAACCAATTCGAGTACGAGCGATGAACATAAAAATTCGTATGAATCTCAACTCACAAATCAAAGAAGTTCAACGAGAAGCACTTACTAAAGAAAACATAAGAAATGAAATAATGAAGAAGTATGAGAAGCAACTCGTTATACGGGAAGACGGAATTCGATATTTTGCAAACCGTATTTGGGTACCGAAGTTGGGTGGATTAAGGAAGTTGATATTGAATGAGGCACATAAGACAAGATACTCGATACATCCTGAAGTTGGAAAGATGTACCAAGATCTTAAGACACGTTATTGGTGGCCTAATTTAAAGACATACGTTGCAACATATGTTGGGGAGTGTTTAACTTGTTCCAAGGTCAAAGTAGAACACCAGAAGCCGTCAGGGTTACTTCAACAACCAGAAATCCCAGAATGGAAATGGGATGGTATTACCATGGATTTCATCACGAAGTTACCAAAGACTGCCTGGGGATACGACACCATTTGGGTGATTGTTGATCGTCTCACCAAGTCTGCACATTTCTTTCCTATAAAGGAAACGGATAGAATGGAGAAACTATTACGATTGTATATAAAGGAAATTGTTTCAAGGCATGGAATACCTATTTCCATTATATCTGATCGTGATAGTAGATTTACCTCAAAGTTCTGGCAATCACTACAAGAGGCCCTAGGAACTCGTTTGGATATGAGCACCGCATATCATCCGCAAACCGACGGGCAGAGTGAAAGAACAATTCAGACTCTTGAAGACATGCTCAGGGCATGTGTGATCGATTTTGGAAACGGATGGGATAAGTATTTACCGTTAGCAGAATTCTCGTATAATAATAGTTATCATGCGAGCATTAAAGCTACACCATTCGAAGCATTGTATGGAAGGAAGTGTAGATCTCCTATCTGTTGGAATGAAGTAGGAGATTGACAATTAACTGGTCCCGAGATCATACACGAAACGACTGAGAAGATAGTACAAATCAAGGAGAGATTGAAAACAGCACGTAGTCGCCAAAAGAGCTACGCCGATGTTCGAAGGAAACCATTAGAGTTTCAAATCGGTGACATGGTTATGTTAAAGGTGTCACCATGGAAAGGTGTAATACGTTTTGGAAAAAAGGGGTAAACTAAACCCAAGATATGTAGGCCCGTTCAAGATTATCGAACGCATTGGACGGGAACTTATCGACTCGAGTTACCGCAACAACTCGCCGGAGTACATAATACCTTTCACGTCTCGAACCTTAAGAAGTGTCTTGCAAAGGAAGACCTCACCATTCCTCTTGAAGAAATCCATGTCGACGAAAAACTACAATTCATCGAAGAACCAATCGAAATCATGGACCGTGAAGTTAAACAGCTCAAGCAGAGCAACATACCGATTCTTAAGGTACGTTGGAATGCTCGAAGAGGTCCCGAGTTTACTTGGGAACGGGAGGATCAGATGAAACAAAAGTATCCACACTTGTTTCTCGATGACGCAATACAGGTACAATCTTAAAATTTCGGGACGAAATTTAATTAACGGGTAGGTACTGTAATGACCCGCACTTTTTCGATCGTTCTATACTTATAAGATTAATATTTACATAAATTAAACCTTACCAACATGATAAGCAATCCAAATTGTTGAGACTTATGCCTTCGAAAAGAGTTTTACACAACATTTGACCGTCTAGTTTGACCGATGATATCACGAACTATATAACATATGATAATTATACGTTTGTGTATATATATGTATATATACATATTTAACATGATCTAAGAATGTTTTAATACCTCATTTTGTATTAATAACAATAAGTTACAAGTATATTTTGAAACTACTAACCTAAGTTTTCAAAACGATAACCATACGTAACGTTATTTGACATAAATACTTATGACCTATAATGTTTATACATATATCGTATAAGTAATGTATTTAATCACTTTTAAGGACTTAAATACATAAAACAATATAAGTATATTCACAAAAGATAGCTATATTTGAATTCTCATTCCATTTTTCACAAGATTTCTATACGTATATCTAGAGTACATGTACTCGTATCATACCTAACCTCTATACGTATTTACTATTGGTATATACACATCAAATCACCACCAACCAGCCCTTGTTCAATGCCTTATGTATAAGGTAACTACTTTTGTTATCTAGTATGACAATTTCACATGATTAAAAGATTTTTTCACAAAATTACAAACTTATACACCTTTTACACCACCATTTATACTCCATTCCATTTTCATTTTACTACACATTTCCTTTAACTAAAACACACTCTTTTAAGAAAGAAAAAAAAATCCCTTAAACACTCCAGCAAATTTTCATCATGAACTAGCTTCAAAAACAACATTTAAACATCATAAGAAAATCCTTTCAAGAACACTTCAAAAATTCTTCCAACTATACAAGTTTACTTCCAATCTTTCATCCAATTCCATCACTCTTTTGGTTCTAGATCTTTACTCCTCTTTTACAGCAATATTGTCCAAGTAACTTGAGGTAGTAACTATGTTCATAACCTTATTCGATTCATATATGTATAGCTATCTTATTTTATGGTATAAAATTTTAACAACAAGAACATAGTTTGAATGTTTTCAAACTTGTTTGCAAACTAAATAGATCCTTCTAACTTAACTTTTAAAATACTTCAAGACCTGTAATATTTCATAAATATATGCTAATTTAACAAGGTATAACTTGGTTTTTCAAAGAACACCTTAAAAACTGAATTTACGACGTTGGAGTGCAACCGGGGGCTGTTTTGGGTTGGATAATTAAAAACTATCTTGAACTTTGAATTGGAGGTTTATTTTCTGGAAAAATGATATTTGCTATGAATATGATAACACATAAAAATTTCATGATTTAACTCAAAGTATAAGTATTTTTAGAAAAATAATCATTTAAGGTTGTTTACATGATGGAAAATGATTAACTTCATAAGTTTTACTAAAGTTTGACCTATGACCTGTGATTTCGAATACAAACTAAGGTATTTACAGTTCATAGTCTTAAAGAGGGACTCGATTCAAGGAAGTGGCAAGTTGAACCAACGAAAACGGAGTTGTAACGAAGAAACTATGACCAAAACGAGATCGGATATCTAAGACTAGTTTAGCCACGAAAATAATTGGAGAAAATAAAAAAAAATCACATCTTTCTAAAATAACATGATATTTTATATATATGTACTCATAATTTAATTTTATATGGTTCAGGATCACCCGTAAACAATACGAGAAGATTAATCATAAGATCCCATGATTGTACGCAACACGTCATTTGACAACACCGGTACTTTATGTACGCAACACGTCATTTGACAACACCGGTACCGTGGGTCAAGATTAATCTCGACCAATACATATACGATGGGGGTTTTATTTATTTCATTGGGGGTTTATTAAACACCTAAAAATGAACCATTAAAATTGAATTACTAACATCGGACTGCTAACTACGGACTAAGAAATTATTAAAAGTATTAAAAGTATAATAAGTATATATATGTGACGATTGTTTTAAAAAGAAAAGGTATTGATATATTATATATGGATAGGTTCGTGATAACAATCGGAGACCAAGTCGAAATTACATATCTTCAAGACAAAAGTGAGTATATAGTCCCACTTTTAAACTCTAAGTATTTCGGGATGAGAATACATGTATTTTATGTTTTACGTTATGGACACAAGTAACTAAAAATATATTCTACGTTGAGTTGTACCACTGGCATACTTCCCTGTAGCTTGGTAACTGTTATTTACAGCGGTATTGTAAACGCGAATCCTGTTGATAGATCTATCGGGCCTGACAACCCCAACCGGACTGGACGACCAGTATTCAACGGTTGCACAGTACTTCGTTTCGTGACTACACTTGGTACGGTGTAGTAAGATTTCATAATAAAGGGAATATGCGACGTGATTAAGTGTTAAGTATGGTTACCAAGTGCTCAACCACTTAGAATAGTTTTATTAAAATGTTTATATATGAAATCTTGTGGTCTATATATATATATTGCTGCCGGCATTAAACCTATATCTCACCAACTTTATGTTGACGTTTTAAGCATGTCTATTCTCAGGTGATAATTAGAAGCTTCCGCTGCAACATGTTGAATTTAAGCAGGATCTTGCGTACTCATATTTGTGTCAAAAACAAAACTGCATATTCGAGGATTTGTATTGTAAAATATGCTAGAAATCGTGTTGTTATCATCATATGTAAAGTTTGTAAGTCTAAGATTATCGCTAAACGATAATCATCTTTTTTTTATTGTCTAAAGCTTGTATCAAAAATAAGAATTATGGTTTGTAATGTAAAATATATGCAGTTGTTCTTTTAAAAATGTCGCATATAGAGGTCAATACCTCGCTATGGAATCATACGTTATCTAACACGTTCTTATGGTTAAGGACGGGTTATGACAAATAACATTCATATGTTAAGCTCGAAAGTTTACAGAATATAGAAACTAACAGTTTCTATATGATGTAACACTGATATCATGAAAAGATTAATGATTTCAGATAAGAATAGTTATGAAAATATCTTCAGAAATATAGAGGATATTTATAATGAAAGATACGATGATATCTTGGAATTTCTAATATCGATGGATTGATGAAGAAGATTTATCGGTAAGGGTTTAGATTCGGAAGCAAGATATTCGCTAGAGATTTCATCAGAAACAGAATCATTTGGATTCTTTGAAGTCAAACTTATTCTTTGTGATTTGTTCACGACTTCCTTCATAGTTTCGCATAATCTGCTTTTCGGTACTAAATTTTCTATTGAGTGTTTCCTAACACTCCTTTCTTTATCATCAAACTTTTGGCCGTTTAGACCATCTACCATTTTTCTATTTCCTCTGCATTTAATGCTATGATATCTGAATCATCGGTTATTAATCCGAGATGGTTTCAGGAGAATTGTGTTTTTAGATGATTAAACGCTGATGGTAATATGGTGGAATATGAAAGGTTCCCCGGTAACGATAAAAGAGCACGCGTATATATCAAGGTTATAATAAGGTTCTTTCGAACGAAAAGTCGAAGTTGTCTTGCTGAAGCTGTGACAAAATTGGCTATTTTGAAGAAGAACTGCAAAGTTATTTTGGGTAATAATAACACTAAAGGAATTAGCACAGCTATGTGTTAAGCGTTTACTCAGTTTCCGAGAGTTTTTCAGGTGCATAACTATATGCATCAATCTTTTCTTCCGTAGATGAATTGCGGTTGGTTCATCCTATCGATTGAGGTGTTTTCAAGAATCATGAAAGGTTTGAACGTAGATTGTAATCGTGAAGATACAATTGAGGTTTAAGATGAAATCAAGTGGCAAACTTGAAGAGTTGTTTAGTTTCATATGTTATAATCAATATTTTAATTCATTTTAAATTGTCCAATCTTGATAGTCCACAGTCGATAGTCCACAGTAACAGTCCAATAATTCATATATAGTTTAATATACAATATTCAAATTAATTAATACGTATCGTGACCCGTATACGTCTCAGACTCGATCACAACTCAAAGTATATATATTATTTGAGAATCAACCTCAACCCTGTATAGAGAACTCGATCATTACTGCATATAGAGTGTCTATGGTGATTCCAAATAATATATATAGATGTGTCGATATGATATGTCAAAACCTTGGATACGTGTCCCGATATTTAAAGTGCGTAAAAATAAATAACAGAAATTTAAATGACGATAAATAAAGTGCGTAAAGTAAATAACAGAAATTAAATGACGATAAATAAAATTGCGAGAATGTAAATTGCGATAATTAAATTGCGATAAATAAAATGTAATCAGTTAGCTAGGAACAATTAGCTAGGAACAGTTAGCGTGGATTCTTAACAAAATTTCTCATAGTTAATTTGTTTGTTTCTAACAAATTTTATTTTGTCAAATGTTTTCTTCATTATGCCACTTGTTGGATTCTGATAATCAAAATCCAAATATGAAATTGGATGAATATGGTTATTCTGTGGTGAACGGATTTGTATATCGGTGGATGTAAGTAGGATAGTATATGACTGTTGAAACAGATTCGAAGAACGTACAATGTAACTTATTAATGTGAAATTTAAATATTCCTCGGGTATTACCTACCCGTTAAAATATTTTCACCATTAACAGTTTGTACAAGAGAATTTTTAATTACAATCTTTATGAAAACATATATACATATATATTTTCTTCAGATGTATTCATGAATTTAATGAGTTAATATGATATTAAACTCATTTGCTTTTCGGTTGTAACTAGAATAAATAATCTCTAAAACCTTAGAGATTACATATTCGCCATGTCGAACGAAGATAAATGAGGTAGAATGATACGTAGAATGAAGATCATACTCCAAGTACAGATGATGATATTGAAGCATGGATTGTTGATGGTATTGGTGCTGTTATTGATGGTACTGTTGGTGCAAGTGATGTTGCTGAAGCTGGTACATTTTGCACCATATTCTCCGAATTGGTTATTCGAGCGCGAAGTTCGTTGACTTATTACTCCAGGATGATTGTCGGTCAGAACGAGCAGATGAATAAGGTTCAGAATTGTGGATAGAATATAATCTTGTCGAGTTACCCTGGAAATGAGACTGAAAATGGTGTTTCGAACAGGTTCGCCGGTAAACGCTTCAGGTTCATTGTCAAGAGGTAAATTCAGTTGGTGGAAGGGATTGCCTTCTGCGCGTTTCCATTAATTAAGTCGACTACGAACCCATCAGATGAATTGATAATGGCTAATTGGTTGATTCATGCCGGTGACGCTGTTTTCGGAGCTTAGGTGAACATTTATGTCGGAATAGCTGTCAGAATAACTATCAGAATAGCTATCGAAATCTGAGGGACTCGAACAGGTTGCAGGATTCATCTCATACGATCAGATGAAGGATTTTCGATAAGAAATAGATTATAGGATATAGATTAGTACCCTGCAATACATAATTTACATATGCATATATAATACTAACATCCCATAAGTTACGGAGGAATCTACGGAATATGTCAGGCAAAGTTACAGTAACAGATACGCTAAGATATAGATTAGCAGATACGATAAGATATAAATTTTGTCTATACACTATTCATGCAATCATTGCAGTAAGATGTGTCTAGACTAAGAATGATAAGCAGGTAATTTCCTAAGGATGATAAGCAGATGATTTCTGACTAGAAATGATAAGCAAAACTTTTGATATGCAGACACGGTCGAAGTCCAGACTCACTAATGCCTCCTAACGACTTATCAGTTAGACACACTAATGCAGACCTGGTTCGCTAAGACCTCTGCTCTGATACCAACTGTGAAGACCCGTCCTAATCCATCCGGACGAAGTCCACATTGATTATAAACGATTCACAACAGTTGATTACATCGCGAGGTACTTGACCTCTATATGATACATTTTACAAACATTGCATTCATTTTTAAAAGACAACTTTCATTTCCTCGTAAGTTGACAGACATGCATACCATTTCATAATATATCTAAACTATAAATAACTTTATAATATTCTTGATGAACTCAATGACTCGAATGCAACGTCTTTTGAAATATGTCATGAATGACTCCAAGTAATATCTCTAAAATGAGCAAATGCACAGCGGAAGATTTCTTTCGTACCTGAGAATAAACATGCTTTCAAGTGTCAACCAAAAGGTTGGTGAGTTCATTAGGTTATCATAAATAATCATTTCATAATTTTAATAGACCACAACATTTCATATTTCCATTTCTCATAAACATACGTCCCATGCATAGAGACAAAAATATCATTCATATGGATTGAACACCTGGTAACCGACATTAACAATATGCATATAAGAATATCCCCATCATTCCGGGATCCTCCTTCGAACATGATATAAATTTCGAAGTACTAAAGCATCCGGTACTTTGGATGGGGCTTGTTGGGCCCGATACATCTATCTTTAGAGTTCGCGTCAATTAGGGTTTCTGTTCCCTAATTCTTAGATTACCAGACTATATAGGGTGATATTCGATTTGATAATCCAACCATAGAATGTAGTTTCGATCACTTGTGTCTATTTCGTAAAACATTTATAAAAGCAGCGCATGTATTCTCAGTCCCAAAAATATATATTGCAAAGGTATTTAAAAAGGGAATAATGAAACTCACCTAATGTATTTTGTAGTAAAAATACATATGACGACATTAGACAAACTGAACAATGCAAGGTTGGCCTCGGATTCACGAACCTATATCATTTGTATATATATATTAAAATGTATAATTGTATTAGAACAAGTGTATATATTATAACTTGAATTATATATTATACTTATTTAGTTTGTGTATATATTTAAAATGTTTAATATCTATATATTTGGTTATATTAATATATCTCTATATATATATGGTTAGTATTATATAAAAATATTCTTAATTCGTTATATATAAGTATTTATATAAATAATGTTATCATATTTGATATGTGATATATAAAATATTAATATGATTATAATATATGTATTAAGTATATTTTAGGTACAAAATATTTATTTGTAACGAAAATGATAGTTTTGATAATAATAATTTACTAATACTAATAATTTTATTAATATTGATAATACTAATATTAATAACGATATTGTTAAAATATGTTTATAATAATAATAGTAAAACTAATAATTACGAAAAAATGATATTTATACCAATATTAGTGAGAATAATAATAACTTGTATTGTTTTATAACGACAATAATAATAATCCTAAACATATTCATAATAATAATAATAATAGTACTAGAAATGGTATAATTACTAATATTTACAAAAAAAAATAATAATAAGTTGCATTATTTTTGTCACTAATTAATGTTTATAATAATAATTTTATTATGTTCCTAATAATGATAATAGTAATAATAATAATAATCCTAATACTTAATAATAATAATAATACTAAGTAATTATAATAACTTTAGTAATGATAACAATTATAACAATAATAATTAGTACTAACAATAACAATAACAATAACAATAACAATCATAGTCATAATAATAATAATAATAATAATAATAATAATAATAATAATAATAATAATAATAATAATAATAATAATAATAATAATAATAGTAATAATAATAATAATAATAATAATAATAATAATAATAATAATAATAATAATAATAATAATAATAATAATAATAATACTAATAGAAATTAAATTAAAAGTATATACCTATTTGGAACCTTTTCTAAAAAGATTTGTCTCGGAGAAGACTCGAACCCAAGACCCCTCGATAACTCGACACTCCCTCTAACCAACTGAGCTGGCAGACTTTTCTGATTCATTCTATCACTTAAATTATATAACCCGTATATTCTACTCCCCTATTCTTTCTTCTGCTTCATCGTTTTATATCCACCAGGAGAAATCAATACTCAAAACTATCAATTATCAAACGATTTAGGTTCCTTATTTGAAACATAAACGACTTGTTTACTGTGATTTTAAATTGACAGACTCAACACAACAGAAAAAAATGACAGATAGCTGTACGCGAGTAAAAAAAATAATGAACAACTTGGTATTTGATTTTGAAATATAGATCATTTTAGTTCACGGTTATAACATGAAATAGTTCATAAATGACTCCTAGAAGCTATCAGAATCATCAATTTAACTTAGTACACAACAGGAAATTCGAATTTTGTTGAAGAACATAAGTTGACTTTTTGAAGTTTATACTTTGACTCGAAAATTCGATTTCAATTCAGTAAATTAAGGATTGAAACTTCTCAGATAGATTAAATAGGAGGTTTCTAACAACACTACATTTATAGATTTTTAAAAAATACTTCGATTTCGGTTTTTGATAAAAATAAGTATGAAACAGAGGTATCGAACTGATACGGTATCTTTTTCAGTTTTAATTTAAGGAATTTAACTAACTACTTTTGATAATTGATAATGATAAATGTTGGAAGGATTTATCTATAATACTTGTGTACAGAATCGATTTATAGTAATGAACTCGACAGTTGATTCAATCAGGAACAAACAGAAACAAAAAAAATATAGTGGATATTGATTATAACTGAATTGTTTGATTATGGAACTTTATGGAAATTAATCGTACCAATCAACAGACAAAAACAAGAATTTAATACAGTTGATTGAGAAGTAAACGGATTCTAGCTCTAGATATATAAATCTGTTTATAAATAAATAAGTAAGTAACTATATAATAATATTAATACTCATAATAATTATATAAGTAATAAAAATAATAAAACTAATAATAATGGTAATAATATCAATAATAATAATAATAATTATATTAATATTAATAATAAATAATAATGATGTAAAAAAAATGATAATGTTGATAAGATTAATAATACTAATCATAATAAAAATGATATCACTAATATTATAACTAATACTAGTAACGACCGCACTTATAATAATATGTATAAAAAATGATATCAAATTAAATTGTATTACTTTTATAATAACGATTCTTAATGGTAAAGGTAAAAAATATCTAATAATATAATAATATTGTTAATTAACATTAATGAAAATGATAAAAATAATAATACTAATAATAATAATGATGTAACAAGTTACATGTAACAACTTTTAATACTATTAATAATACATATATTAATATCAATATTAACATTAGTAATAATAATGAAAGTAGTAATAATAATATTGATATATTATTTATATTCTAATAATATATTATTTATATTCTAACTTGTAATTCATATTAACATTAGTAATAATAATGAAAGTAGTAATAATAATAATAAGTTGCATTATTTTTGATGTTTTAAGTTTATTAAGTCAGCTGTCCTCGTTAGTAACCTATAACTAGTTGTCCACAGTTAGATGTACAGAAATAAATTGATATATATATATTATCTTAAATCAATCTACGACCCAGTGTATACACGTCTCAGGCTAGATCACAACTCAAAGTATATATATTTTTGGAATCAACCTCAACCCTGTATAGCTAACTCCAACATTACTGCAGATAGAGTGTCTATGGTTGTTCCAAATAATATATATACATGGGTCGATATGATATGTCAAAACATTTGCATACGTGTCTATGGTATCCCAAGATTACATAGTATATTAGAATACATGTATAATACAATATAAGTTAGCTAGGATATGATTTGTATAGAATTGTTAATATTTCCCGTAGCTACAAAAATAAAAAATATCCAATCTTTTTTTACCCATAACTTCTTCATTTTAAATCCGTTTTGAGTGAATCAAATTGCTATGGTTTCATATTGAACTCTATTTTATGAATCTAAACAGAAAAAGTATAGGTTTATAGTCAGAAATATAAGTTACAAGTCGTTTTTGTAAGAGGTAGTCATTTCAGTCGAAAGAACGACGTCTTGATGACCATTTTGAAAAACATACTTCCACTTTGAGTTTAACCAT
This sequence comes from Rutidosis leptorrhynchoides, assembly GCF_046630445.1. Classification (NCBI taxonomy): domain Eukaryota; kingdom Viridiplantae; phylum Streptophyta; class Magnoliopsida; order Asterales; family Asteraceae; genus Rutidosis; species Rutidosis leptorrhynchoides. The sequence goes on from NC_092335.1 coordinate 618,365,072, forward strand.
GATTTTTGGATATAGTTTCATGTTCATAAGAAGAGTCATTTTCCCAGAAGAATAACTTTTAAATCAAAGTTTATCATAGTTTTTAATTATCAAACCCAAAACAGCCCGCGGTGTTACTACGACGGCGTATGTCCAGTTTTACGGTGTTTTTCGTGTTTCCAGGTTTTAAATCATTAAGTTAGCATATCATATAGATATAGAACATGTGTTTAGTTGATTTTAAAAGTCAAGTTAGAAGGATTAACTTTTGTTTGCGAACAAGTTTAGAATTAACTAAACTATGTTCTAGTGATTTCAAGTTTAAACCTTCGAATAAGATAGCTTTATATGTATGAATTGAATTATGTTATGAACATCACTACTACCTCAAGTTTTGTGGATAAACCTACTGGAAAAGAGACAAATGGATCTAGCTTCAAAGGATCTTGGATGGCTTGAAAGTTCTTGAAGTAGAATCATGACACGAAAACAAGTTCAAGTAAGATTTCCACTTGAAATAAGATTGTTATAGCTATAGAAATTGAATCAAAGTTTGAATATGAGTATTACCTTATATTAGAAAGATATCTTACTGTAAATAAGAAAAATCTCTTGAGGTTGGATGATCATTCTACAAGATTGGAAGTAAGCTAGCAAACTTGGAAGTATTCTTGATTTTATGAAACTAGAACATGTAGAATTTATGAAGAACACTTAGAACTTGAAGATAGAACTTGAGAGAGATCAATTAGATGAAGAAAATTGAAGAATGAAAGTGTTTGTAGGTGTTTTTGGTCGTTGGTGTATGGATTAGATATAAAGGATATGTAATTTTGTTTTCATGTAAATAAGTCATGAATGATTACTCATATTTTTGTAATTTTATGAGATATTTCATGCTAGTTTCCAAATGATGGTTCCCACATGTGTTAGGTGACTCACATGGGCTGCTAAAAGTTGATCATTGGAGTGTATATACCAATAGTACATACATCTAAAAGCTATGTATTGTACGAGTACGAATACGGGTGCATACGAGTAGAATTGTTGATGAAACTGAACGAGGATGTAATTGTAAGCATTTTTGTTAAGTAGAAGTATTTTGATAAGTGTATTGAAGTCTTTCAAAAGTGTATGAATACATATTAAAACACTACATGTATATACATTTTAACTGAGTCGTTAAGTCATCGTTAGTCGTTACATGTAAGTGTTGTTTTGAAACCTTTAGGTTAACGATCTTGTTAAATGTTGTTAACCCAATGTTTATAATATCAAATGAGATTTTAAATTATTATATTATCATGATATTATGATGTACGAATATCTCTTAATATGATATATATACATTAAATGTCGTTACAACGATAATCGTTACATATATGTCTCGTTTCAAAATCATTAAGTTAGTAGTCTTGTTTTTACAAATGAAGTTCATTGTTAATATACTTAATGATATGTTTACTTATCATAATATCATGTTAACTATATATATAACCATTTATATGTCATCATATAGTTTTTACAAGTTTTAACGTTCGTGAATCACCGGTCAACTTGGGTGGTCAATTGTCTATATGAAACCTATTTCAATTAATCAAGTCTTAACAAGTTTGATTGCTTAACATGTTGGAAACACTTAATCATGTAAATAACAATTTCATTTAATATATATATAAACATGGAAAAGTTCGGGTCACTACTGAAATGTCCCGTTCTTATTGATTAAAAATGTTCCATATTAATTGATTTCGTTGCGAGGTTTTGACCTCTATATGAGACGTTTTTCAAAGACTGCATTCATTTTAAAACAAACCATAACCTTTATTTCATCAATAAAGGTTTAAAAAGCTTTACGTAGATTATCAAATAATGATAATCTAAAATATCCTGTTTACACACGACCATTACATAATGGTTTACAATACAAATATGTTACAACAAAATAAGTTTCTTGAATGCAGTTTTTACACAATATCATACAAGCATGGACTCCAAATCTCGTCTTTATTTAAGTATGCGACAGCGGAAGCTCTTAATAATCACCTGAGAATAAACATGCTTAAAACGTCAACAAAAATGTTGGTGAGTTATAGGTTTAACCTATATATATATATATATATATATCAAATCATAATAATAGACCACAAGATTTCATATTTCAATACACATCCCATACATAGAGATAAAAATCATTCATATGGTGAACACCTGGTAACCGACATTAACAAGATGCGTATATAAGAATATCCCCATCATTCCGGGACACCCTTCGGATATGATATAAATTTCAAAGTACTAAAGCATCCGGTACTTTGGATGGGGTTTGTTAGGCCCAATAGATCTATCTTTAGGATTCGCGTCAATTAGGGTGTCTGTTCCCTAATTCTTAGATTACCAGACTTAATAAAAAGGGGCATATTCGATTTCAATAATTCAACCATAGAATGTAGTTTCACGTACTTGTGTCTATTTTGTAAATCATTTATAAAACCTGCATGTATTCTCATCCCAAAAATATTAGATTTTAAAAGTGGGACTATAACTCACTTTCACAGATTTTTACTTCGTCGGGAAGTAAGACTTGGCCACTGGTTGATTCACGAACCTATAACAATATATACATATATATCAAAGTATGTTCAAAATATATTTACAACACTTTTAATATATTTTGATGTTTTAAGTTTATTAAGTCAGCTGTCCTCGTTAGTAACCTACAACTAGTTGTCCACAGTTAGATGTACAGAAATAAATCGATAAATATTATCTTGAATCAATCCACGACCCAGTGTATACGTATCTCAGTATTGATCACAACTCAAACTATATATATTTTGGAATCAACCTCAACCCTGTATAGCTAACTCCAACATTCACATATAGAGTGTCTATGGTTGTTCCGAAATATATATAGATGTGTCGACATGATAGGTCGAAACATTGTATACGTGTCTATGGTATCTCAAGATTACATAATATACAATACAAGTTGATTAAGTTATGGTTGGAATAGATTTGTTACCAATTTTCACGTTGCTAAAATGAGAAAAATTATCCAATCTTGTTTTACCCATAACTTCTTCATTTTAAATCCGTTTTGAGTGAATCAAATTGATATGGTTTCATATTGAACTCTATTTTATGAATCTAAACAGAAAAAGTATAGGTTTATAGTCAGAAAAATAAGTTACAAGTCGTTTTTATAAAGGTAGTCATTTCAGTCGAAAGAACAACGTCTAGATGACCATTTTAGAAAACATACTTCCACTTTGAGTTTAACCATAATTTTTGGATATAGTTTCATGTTCATAATAAAAATCATTTTCTTAGAATAACAACTTTTAAATCAAATTTTATCATAGTTTTTAATTAACTAACCCAAAACAGCCCGCGGTGTTACTACGACGGCGTAAATCCGGTTTTACGGTGTTTTTCGTGTTTCCAGGTTTTAAATCATTAAGTTAGCATATCATATAGATATAGAACATGTGTTTATTTGATTTTAAAAGTCAAGTTAGAAGGATTAACTTTTGTTTGCGAACAAATTTAGAATTAACTAAACTATGTTCTAGTGATTACAGGTTTAAACCTTCGAATAAGATAGCTTTATATGTATGAATCGAATGATGTTATGAACCTCATTACTACCTTAAGTTCCTTGGATAAACCTACTGGAAAAGAGGAAAATGGATCTAGCTTCAACGGATCCTTGGATGGCTCGAATTTCTTGAAGCAGAATCATGACACGAAAACAAGTTCAAGTAAGATCATCACTTGAAATAAGATTGTTATAGTTATAGAAATTGAAACAAAGTTTGAATATGATTATTACCTTGTATTAGAATGATAACCTACTATAAGAAACAAAGATTTCTTGAGGTTGGATGATCACCTTACAAGATTGGAAGTGAGCTAGCAAACTTGAAAGTATTCTTGATTTTATGTAACTAGAACTTGTAGAATATATGAAGAACACTTAGAACTTGAAGATAGAACTTGAGAGAGATCAATTAGATGATAAAAATTGAAGAATGAAAGTGTTTGTAGGTGTTTTTGGTCGTTGGTGTATGGATTAGATATAAAGGATATGTAATTTTGTTTTCATGTAAATAAGTCATGAATGATTACTCATATTTTTGTAATTTTATGAGATATTTCATGCTAGTTACCAAATGATGGTTCCCACATATGTTAGGTGACTCACATGGGCTGCTAAGAGCTGATCATTGGAGTGATATACCAATAGTACATACATCTAAAAGATGTGTATTGTACGAGTACGAATACGGGTGCATACGAGTAGAATTGTTGATGAAACTGAACGAGGATGTAATTGTAAGCATTTTTGTTAAGTAGAAGTATTTTGATAAGTGTATTGAAGTCTTTCAAAAGTGTATAAATACATATTAAAACACTACATGTATATACATTTTAACTGAGTCGTTAAGTCATCGTTAGTCGTTACATGTAAGTGTTGTTTTGAAACCTTTAGGTTAACGATCTTGTTACATGTTGTTAACCCAATGTTTATAATATCAAATGAGATTTTAAATTATTATATTATCATGATATTATCATGTATGAATATCTCTTAATATGATATATATACATTAAATGTCTTTACAACGATAATCGTTACATATATGTCTCGTTTAAAAATCATTAAGTTAGTAGTCTTGTTTTTACATATGTAGTTCATTGTTAATATACTTAATGATATGTTTACTTATCATAGTATCATGTTAACTATATATATATCCATATATATGTCATCATATAGTTTTTACAAGTTTTAACGTTCGTGAATCACCGGTCAACTTGGGTGGTCAATTGTCTATATGAAACATATTTCAATTAATCAAGTCTTAACAAGTTTGATTGCTTAACATGCTGGAAACATTTAATAATATAAATATCAATCTCAATTAATATATATAAACATGGAAAATTTCAGGTCACTACAGTACCTAACCGTTAAATAAATTTCGTCCCGAAATTTTAAGCTGTTGAAGGTGTTGACGAATCTTCTGGAAATAGATGCGGGTATTTCTTCTTCATCTGATCTTCATGCTCCCAGGTGAACTCAGGTCCTCTACGAGCATTCCATCGAACCTTAACAATTGGTATCTTGTTTTGCTTAAGTCTTTTAACCTCACGATCCATTATTTCGACGGGTTCTTCGATGAATTGAAGTTTTTCGTTGATTTGGATTTCATCTAACGGAATAGTGAGATCTTCTTTAGCAAAACATTTCTTCAAATTCGAGACGTGGAAAATGTTATGTACAGCCGCGAGTTGTTGAGGTAACTCAATTCGGTAAGCTACTGGTCCGACACGATCAATAATCTTGAATGGTCCAATATACCTTGGATTTAATTTCCCTCGTTTACCAAATCGAACAACGCCTTTCCAAGGTGCAACTTTAAGCATGACCATCTCTCCAATTTCAAATTCTATATCTTTTCTTTTAATGTCAGCGTAGCTCTTTTGTCGACTTTGGGCGGTTTTCAATCGTTGTTGAATTTGGATGATCTTCTCGGTAGTTTCTTGTATAATCTCCGGACCCGTAATCTGTCTATCCCCCACTTCACTCCAACAAATCGGATACCTGCACTTTCTACCATAAAGTGCTTCAAACGGCACCATCTCAATGCTTGAATGGTACCTGTTGTTGTAGGAAAATTCTGCTAACGGTAGATGTCGATCCCAACTGTTTCCGAAATCAATAACACATGCTCGTAGCATGTCTTCAAGCATTTGTATCGTCCTTTCGCTCTGCCCATCAGTTTGTGGATGATAGGCAGTACTCATGTCTAGACGAGTTCCTAATGCTTGCTGTAATGTCTGCCAAAATCTTGAAATAAATCTGCCATCCCTATCAGAGATAATAGAGATTGGTATTCCATGTCTGGAGACGACTTCCTTCAAATACAGTCGTGCTAACTTCTCCATCTTGTCATCTTCTCTTATTGGCAGGAAGTGTGATGATTTGGTGAGACGATCAACTATTACCCAAATAGTATCAAAACCACTTGCAGTCCTTGGCAATTTAGTGATGAAATCCATGGTAATGTTTTCCCATTTCCATTCCGGGATTTGGGTTGTTGAAGTAGACCTGATGGTTTCTGATGCTCAGCTTTGACCTTAGAACACATCAAACATTATCCTACGTATTTAGCAACATCGGCTTTCATACCCGGCCACCAAAAATGTTTCTTGAGATCCTTGTACATCTTCCCCGTTCCAGGATGTATTGAGTATCTGGTTTTATGAGCTTCTCTAAGTACCATTTCTCTCATATATCCAAATTTTGGTACCCAAATCCTTTCAGCCCTATACTTGGTTCCGTCTTCCCGAATATTAAGATGCTTCTCCGATCCTTTGGGTATTTCATCCTTTAAATTTCCATCTTTTAAAACTCCTTGTTGCACCTCCTTTATTTGAGTAGTAAGGTTATTATGAATCATTATATTCATAGATTTTACTCGAATGGGTTCTCTGTCCTTCCTGCTCAAGGCATCGGCTACCACATTTTCCTTCCCCGGGTGGTAACGAATCTCAAAGTCGTAATCATTCAATAATTCAATCCACCTACGCTGCCTCATATTCAGTTGTTTCTGATTAAATATGTGTTGAAGACTTTTGTGGTCGGTATATATAATACTTTTGACCCCATATAAGTAGTGCCTCCAAGTCTTTAATGCAAAAACAACCGCGCCTAATTCTAAATCATGCGTCGTATAATTTTGTTCGTGAATCTTCAATTGTCTAGATGCATAAGCAATCACCTTCGTTCGTTACATTAATACACAACCGAGACCTTGCTTTGATGCGTCACAATAAATCACAAAATCATCATTCCCTTCAGGCAATGACAATATAGGTGTCGTAGTTAGCTTTTTCTTCAATAACTGAAACGCTTTCTCTTGTTCATCATTCCATTCAAATTTCTTCCCTTTATGCGTTAATGCAGTCAAGGGTTTTGCTATTCTGGAAAAGTCTTGGATGAACCTTTTGTAGTAACCAACTAGTCCTAAAAACTGGCGTATGTGTTTCGAAATTTTCGGGGTTTCCCACTTTTCAACAGTTTCTATCTTTTCCGGATCCACCTTAATACCTTCTTTGTTCACTATGTGACCGAGGAATTGAACTTCTTCCAACCAAAATGCACACTTTGAAAACTTAGCGTACAATTCTTCCTTCCTCAATACTTCTAACACCTTTCTCAAATGTTCACCGTGTTCTTGGTCATTCTTTGAGTAAATAAGTATGTCATCAATGAAAACAATGACAAACTTGTCAAGGTATGGTCCACACACTCGGTTCATAAGGTCCATGAACACAGCTGGTGCATTAGTTAAACCAAATGGCATGACCATAAACTCGTAATGACCGTAACGTGTTCTGAAAGCAGTCTTTGGAATATCATATTCTTTCACCCGCATTTGATGATACCCGAAACGTAAGTCAATCTTTGAATAAACTGACGAGCCTTGTAGTTGATCAAATAAGTCGTCGATTCTCGGTAGTGGGTAGCGGTTCTTGATGGTAAGTTTGTTCAACTCTCGGTAGTCGATACACAACCTGAATGTACCATCTTTCTTCTTGACAAACAAAACAGGAGCTCCCCACGGTGATGTGCTTGGTCGAATGAAACCACGCTCTAAAAGTTCTTGTAATTGGCTTTGCAGTTCTTTTATCTCGCTGGGTGCGAGTCTGTAAGGAGCACGAGCTATTGGTGCAGCTCCTGGTACAAGATCTATTTGAAATTCAACGGATCGATGTGGGGGTAATCCCGGTAATTCTTTCGGAAATACATCGGAAAATTCTTTTGCAATGGGAACATCATTGATGCTCTTTTCTTCAGTTTGTACTTTCTCAACGTGTGCTAGAACAGCATAGCAACCTTTTCTTATTAGTTTTTGTGCCTTCAAATTACTAATAAGATGTAGCTTCGTGTTGCCCTTTTCTCCGTACACCATTAAGGGTTTTCCTTTTTCTCGTATAATGCGAATTGCATTTTTGTAACAAACGATCTCTGCTTTCACTTCTTTCAACCAGTCCATACCGATTATCACATCAAAACTCCCTAACTCTACTGGTATCAAATCAATCTTAAATGTTTCGCTAACCAGTTTAATTTCTCGATTCCGACATATATTATCTGCTGAAATTAATTTACCATTTGCTAATTCGAGTAAAAATTTACTATCCAAAGGCGTCAATGGACAACTTAATTTAGCACAAAAATCTCTACTCATATAGCTTCTATCCGCACCCGATTCAAATAAAACGTAAGCAGATTTATTGTCAATAAGAAACGTACCCGTAACAAGCTCCGGGTCTTCCTGTGCCTCTGCCGCATTAATATTGAAAACTCTTCCGCGGCCTTGTCCATTCGTGTTCTCCTGGTTCAGGCAATTTCTAATATTGTGGACCGGTTTTCCACATTTATAACAAACTACATTGGCATAACTTGCTCCGACACTACTTGCTCCGCCATTACTCGTTCCGATACCATTTGTTCCTTTCGTTCTATTAACCCCTGGTCCGTAGACCTCACACTTCACCGCGCTATGACCATTTCTTTTACACTTGTTGCAAAATTTGGTGCAGAACCCCGAGTGATACTTTTCACACCTTTGGCATAGCTGCTTCTGATTGTTGTTGTTGTTGCGGTTATTATTATTGTTGGGATGATTGTTGTAGTTGCTGGTGGTGTTGTTGTTGTTGTTGTTGTTGGGCCGTTTGTTGTAGTTGCGATTGATGTTGCGATTGTTGGGATAATTGTTGCGATTATTGTTGTAATTGCTGTTGTTGTTGTATTGGTGATTTTTATCACCGTTTTCCTCCCACTTTCTTTTGACTTGCTTCACATTGGCCTCTTCAGCAGTCTGTTCTTTAATTCTTTCTTCAATCTGGTTCACTAGTTTGTGAGCCATTCTACATGCCTGTTGTATGGAGGCGGGCTCGTGTGAACTTATATCTTCTTGGATTCTTTCCTGTAATCCTTTCACAAACGAGTCGATCTTCTCTTCCTCATCTTCGAATGCTCCCGGACACAATAGGCACAATTCTATGAATCGTCTTTCGTACTTGGTAATATCAAATCCTTGGGTTCGTAACCCTCTAAGTTCTGTCTTGAGCTTATTGACCTCGGTTCTGGGACGGTACTTCTCGTTCATCAAGTGCTTGAATGCTGACCACGGTAGTGCGTACGCATCGTCTTGTCCCACTTGCTCTAGATAGGTATTCCACCATGTTAACGCAGAACCTTTGAAGGTATGCGTAGCGTACTTCACTTTGTCCTCTTCAGTACACTTACTTATGGCAAACACCGATTCGACCTTCTCGGTCCACCGTTTCAATCCGATCGGTCCTTCGGTTCCATCAAATTCCAAAGGTTTGCAGGCAGTGAATTCTTTGTAGGTGCATCATACACGATTTCCTGTACTGCTAGATCCAAGGTTATTGTTGGTATGTAGCGCAGCCTGTACTGCTGCTATGTTTGTAGCTAGAAAAGTACGGAATTCCTCTTCATTCATATTCACGGTGTGTCGAGTAGTCGGTGCCATTTCCTTCAAAATAGTCAAATGGAACAAGTTAATCATACAGAATATTAAGAGTAGTTAATAGTATTTCGTAGCATAATATGAACTCATTTATAAAAGCTTTTTCTTCATATTAGCATTTTATAAGTTTAAATTCGGGTAGTACCTACCCGTTAAGTTCATACTTAGTAGCTAATATACAATTCAACTACTACAATTCTATATGAAAAACTGATTATAATAATATTTCGCGTTCAAACTTTTACACAATATTTTACAAACTTACAATACCGCTTATTTTACATATAGCATGAAATATAGCACACAATAAATTTGATACAAGATGGTTGTGAAGATAATTCTAGCTAGTACACAAGTCGTTCAGCAAAGGCAATAAAGACACGTAATTCATACGTCCAGAAACAAGTCATGCATTCTGGTTTTACTAGGATTACTTCCCATCCTTGGTCTTGTGGAACATAACCGTTATGGCCGTTGATAAGACAGCGTGTTGTAACTTCGTCAAAGGGACGAGGGTTACGTAATGTCCAACAGTCCCGTAACAATCTAAAAACCTCATTTCTTACCCCAATTACCGACTCCGTCACTTGTGGGAACGTTTTGTTTAATAGTTGTAGCCCGATGTTCTTGTTCTCACTTTGGTGAGAAGCGAACATTACTAATCCGTAAGCATAACATGCTTCTTTATGTTGCATGTTAGCCGCTTTTTCTAAATCACGAAGTCCAATATTCGGATATATTGAGTCAAAATAATTTCTTAACCCATTGCGTAAAATAGCATTTGGGTTCCCCGCAATATATGCGTCAAAGTAAACACATCATAACTTATGGATTTTCCAATGTGATATCCCCCATCTTTCGAACGAAAGCCTTTTATAAACCAAGGCATTCTTGGAACGTTCTTCGAATGTCTTACAAACTGATCTCGCCTTAAATAGTTGTGCCGAAGAATTATGACCGACTCTAGACAAGATTTCATCAATCATGTCTCCGGGTAGGTCTCTTAAAATATTGGGTTGTGTATCCATTTTGTGTTTTTATACTGTAAAATAGACAAGAGTTAGATTCATAAAAAAAAATACTTATTAATACAAGCAATTTTTACATATATCATAAAGCATAAGCACACTATATTACATATATTACACCACACGAATACAACTATCTTATTCCGACTTGCTTGTTTCTTCTTCTTCGGTTTTGGTTCATTTTGCCAAGTTTCTTGGGATATATGATGTTCCCCTAATACGAGCCGTCGTTTTCCACATTGGTTTAGAAAAACCTGGTGGTTTAGAGGTTCCCGGGTCATTGTTACAACTTAAGGACTTCGGCGGTTAACGATACATATAAAGTTCATCGGGGTTGGAAATAGATTTCTCTATTTTTATGCCCTTTCCCTTATTATTTTCTTTTGCCTTTTTAAATTCAGTTGGGGTAATTTCTATAACATCATCGGAATTCTCGTCGGAATCCGATTCATAGGAGAATTGGTAATCCTCCCAATATTTTGCTTCCTTGGCGGAAACACCATTAACCATAATTAACCTTGGTCGGTTGGTTGATGATTTTCTTTTACTTAACCGTTTTATTATTTCCCCCACCGGTTCTATTTCTTCATCCGGTTCCGATTCTTCTTCCGGTTTCGATTCTTCTTCCGGTTCCGACTCTTCTTCCGGTTCCTCTTCGGGAACTTGTGAATCAGTCCACGAATCATTCCAATTTACATTTGACTCTTGATTATTATTAGGTGAGTCAATGGAACTTTTTCTAGAGGTAGACATCTATCACATAATATCAAACGCGTTAAGAGATTAATATATCACATAATATTCACATGTTAAAAATATATAGTTTCCAACAAAATTTGTTAAGCAATCATTTTTCAACTAAACACGGTCGAAGTCCAGACTCACTAATGCATCCTAACAAACTCGATAAGATACACTAATGCAAAATTCTGGTTCTCTAAGACCAACGCTCGGATACCAACTGAAATGTCCCGTTCTTATTGATTAAAAACGTTCCATATTAATTGATTTCGTTGCGAGGTTTTGACCTCTATATGAGACGTTTTTCAAAGACTGCATTCATTTTAAAACAAACCATAACCTTTATTTCATCAATAAAGGTTTAAAAAGCTTTACGTAGATTATCAAATAATGATAATCTAAAATATCCTGTTTACACACGACCATTACATAATGGTTTAAAATACAAATATGTTACAACAAAATAAGTTTCTTGAATGCAGTTTTTACACAATATCATACAAGCATGGACTCCAAATCTCGTCCTTATTTAAGTATGCGACAGCGGAAGTTCTTAATAATCACCTGAGAATAAACATGCTTAAAACGTCAACAAAAATGTTGGTGAGTTATAGGTTTAACCTATATATATATCAAATCATAATAATAGACCACAAGATTTCATATTTCAATACACATCCCATACATAGAGATAAAAATCATTCATATGGTGAACACCTGGTAACCGACATTAACAAGATGCATATATAAGAATATCCCCATCATTCCGGGACACCCTTCGGATATGATATAAATTTCGAAGTACTAAAGCATCCGGTACTTTGGATGGGGTTTGTTAGGCCCAATAGATCTATCTTTAGGATTCGCGTCAATTAGGGTGTCTGTTCCCTAATTCTTAGATTACCAGACTTAATAAAAAGGGGCATATTCGATTTCGATAATTCAACCATAGAATGTAGTTTCACGTACTTGTGTCTATTTTGTAAATCATTTATAAAACCTGCATGTATTCTCATCCCAAAAATATTAGATTTTAAAAGTGGGACTATAACTCACTTTCACAGATTTTTACTTCGTCGGGAAGTAAGACTTGGCCACTGGTTGATTCACGAACCTATAACAATATATACATATATATCAAAGTATGTTCAAAATATATTTACAACACTTTTAATATATTTTGATGTTTTAAGTTTATTAAGTCAGCTGTCCTCGTTAGTAACCTACAACTAGTTGTCCACAGTTAGATGTACAGAAATAAATCGATAAATATTATCTTGAATCAATCCACGACCCAGTATATATGTATCTCAGTATTGATCACAACTCAAACTATATATATTTTGGAATCAACCTCAACCCTGTATAGCTAACTCCAACATTCACATATAGAGTGTCTATGGTTGTTCTGAAATATATATAGATGTGTCGACATGATAGGTCGAAACATTGTATACGTGTCTATGGTATCTCAAGATTACATAATATACAATACAAGTTGATTAAGTTATGGTTGGAATAGATTTGTTACCAATTTTCACGTAGCTAAAGTGAGAAAAATTATCCAATCTTGTTTTACCTATAACTTCTTCATTTTAAATCCGTTTTGAGTGAATCAAATTGCTATAGTTTCATATTGAACTCTATTTTATGAATCTAAACAGAAAAAGTATAGGTTTATAGTCAGAAAAATAAGTTACAAGTTGTTTTTATAAAGGTAGTCATTTCAGTCGAAAGAACAACGTCTAGATGACCATTTTAGAAAACATACTTCCACTTTGAGTTTAACCATAATTTTTGGATATAGTTTCATGTTCATAATAAAAATCATTTTCTCAGAATAACTACTTTTATATCAAAGTTTATCATAGTTTTTAATTAACTAACCCAAAACAGCCCGCGGTGTTACTACGACGGCGTAAATCCGGTTTTACGGTGTTTTTCGTGTTTCCAGGTTTTAAATCATTAAGTTAGCATATCATATAGATATAGAACATGTGTTTAGTTGATTTTAAATGTCAAGTTAGAAGGATTAACTTTTGTTTGCGAACTAGTTTAGAATTAACTAAACTATGTTCTAGTGATTACAAGTTTAAACCTTCGAATAAGATAGCTTTATATGTATGAATTGAATGATGTTATGAACATCATTACTACCTTAAGTTCCTTGGATAACCCTACTGGAAAAGAGAAAAATTGATCTAGCTTCAACGGATCCTTGGATGGCTCGAAGTTCTTGAAGCAGAATCATGACACGAAAACAAGTTCAAGTAAGATCATCACTTGAAATAAGATTGTTATAGTTATAGAAATTGAACCAAAGTTTGAATATTATTATTACCTTGTATTAGAATGATAACCTACTGTAAGAAACAAAGATTTCTTGAGGTTGGATGATCACCTTACAAGATTGGAAGTGAGCTAGCAAACTTGAAAGTATTCTTGATTTTATGTAACTAGAACTTGTAGAATATATGAAGAACACTTAGAACTTGAAGATAGAACTTGAGAGAGATCAATTAGATGAAGAAAATTGAAGAATGAAAGTGTTTTTAGGTGTTTTTGGTCGTTGGTGTATGGATTAGATATAAAGGATATGTAATTTTGTTTTCATTTAAATAAGTCATGAATGATTACTCATATTTTTGTAATTTTATGAGATATTTCATGCTAGTTGCCAAATGATGGTTCCCACATGTGTTAGGTGACTCACATGGGCTGCTAAGAGCTGATCATTGGAGTGTATATACCAATAGTACATACATCTAAAAGCTGTGTATTGTACGAGTACGAATACGGGTGCATACGAGTAGAATTGTTGATGAAACTGAACGAGGATGTAATTGTAAGCATTTTTGTTAAGTAGAAGTATTTTGATAAGTGTATTGAAGTCTTTCAAAAGTGTATAAATACATATTAAAACACTACATGTATATACATTTTAACTGAGTCCTTAAGTCATCGTTAGTCGTTACATGTAAGTGTTGTTTTGAAACGTTTAGGTTAACGATCTTGTTAAATGTTGTTAACCCAATGTTTATAATATCAAATGAGATTTTAAATTATTATATTATCATGATATTATCATGTATGAATATCTCTTAATATGATATATATATACATTAAATGTCTTTACAACGATAATCGTTACATATATGTCTCGTTTAAAAATCATTAAGTTAGTAGTCTTGTTTTTACATATGTAGTTCATTGTTAATATACTTAATGATATGTTTACTTATCATAGTATCATGTTAACTATATATATATATATCCATATATATGTCATCATATAGTTTTTACAAGTTTTAACGTTCGTGAATCATCGGTCAACTTGGGTGGTCAATTGTCTATATGAAACATATTTCAATTAATCAAGTCTTAACAAGTTTGATTGCTTAACATGTTAGAAACATTTAATCATATAAATATCAATCTCAATTAATATATATAAACATGGAAAAGTTCGGGTCACTACAGTACCTACCCGTTAAATAAATTTCGTCCCGAAATTTTAAGCTGTTGAAGGTGTTGACGAATCTTCTGGAAATAGATGCGGGTATTTCTTCTTCATCTGATCTTCACGCTCCCAGGTGAACTCGGGTCCTCTACGAGCATTCCATCGAACCTTAACAATTGGTATCTTGTTTTGCTTAAGACTTTTAACCTCACGATCCATTATTTCGACGGGTTCTTCGATGAATTGAAGTTTTTCGTTGATTTGGATTTCATCTAACGGAATAGTGAGATCTTCTTTAGTAAAACATTTCTTCAAATTCGAGACGTGGAAAGTGTTATGTACAGCCGCGAGTTGTTGAGGTAACTCAAGTCGGTAAGCTACTGGTCCGACACGATCAATAATCTTGAATGGTCCAATATACCTTGGATTTAATTTCCCTCGTTTACCAAATCGAACAACGCCTTTCCAAGGTGCAACTTTAAGCATGAACATCTCTCTAATTTCAAATTCTATATCTTTTCTTTTAATGTCAGCGTAGCTCTTTTGTCGACTTTGGGCGGTTTTCAATCGTTGTTGAATTTGGATGATCTTCTCGGTAGTTTCTTGTATTATCTCCGGACCCGTAATCTGTCTATCCCCCACTTCACTCCAAAAAATCGGAGACTTGCACTTTCTACCATAAAGTGCTTCAAACGACGCCATCTCAATGCTTGAATGGTAGCTGTTGTTGTAGGAAAATTCTGCTAACGGTAGATGTCGATCCCAACTATTTCCGAAATCAATAACACATGCTCGTAGCATGTCTTCAAGCGTTTGTATCGTCCTTTCGCTCTGCCCATCAGTTTGTGGATGATAGGCAGTACTCATGTCTAGACGAGTTCCTAATGATTGTTGTAATGTCTGCCAGAATCTTGAAATAAATCTGCCATACCTATAAGAGATAATAGAGATTGGTATTCCATGTCTGGAGACAACTTCCTTCAAATACAGTCGTGCTAACTTCTCCATCTTGTCATCTTCTCTTAGTGGCAGGAAGTGTGCTGATTTGGTGAGACGATCAACTATTACCAAAATAGTATCAAAACCACTTGCAGTCCTTGGCAATTTAGTGATGAAATCCATGGTAATGTTTTCCCATTTCCATTCTGGGATTTCGGGTTGTTGAAGTAGACCTGATGGTTTCTGATGCTCAGCTTTGACCTTAGAACACGTCAAACATTCTCCTACGTATTTAGCAACATCGGCTTTCATACCCTGCCACCAAAAATGTTTCTTGAGATCATGGTACATCTTCCCCGTTCCTGGATGTATTGAGTATCTGGTTTTATGAGCTTCTCTAAGTACCATTTCTCTCATATCTCCAAATTTTGGTACCCAAATCCTTTCAGCCCTATACCGGGTTCCGTCTTCCCGAAAATTAAGATGCTTCTCCGATCCTTTGGGTATTTCATCCTTTAAATTTCTCTCTTTTAAAACTCCTTGTTGCGCCTCCTTTATTTGAGTAGTAAGGTTATTGTGAATCATTATATTCATAGATTTTACTCTAATGGGTTCTCTGTCCTTCCTGTTCAAGGCGTCGGCTACCACATTTGCCTTCCCCGGGTGGTAACGAATCTCAAAGTCGTAATCATTCAACAATTCAATCCACCTACACTGAAATGTCCCGTTCTTATTGATTAAAAACGTTCCATATTAATTGATTTCGTTGCGAGGTTTTGACCTCTATATGAGACGTTTTTCAAAGACTGCATTCATTTTTAAAACAAACCATAACCTTTATTTCATAAATAAAGGTTTAAAAAGCTTTACGTAGATTATCAAATAATGATAATCTAAAATATCCTGTTTACACACGACCATTACATAATGGTTTACAATACAAATATGTTACAACAAAATAAGTTTCTTGAATGCAGTTTTTACACAAAATATCATACAAGCATGGACTCCAAATCTCGTCCTTATTTAAGTATGTGACAGCGGAAGCTCCTAATAATCACCTGAGAATAAACATGCTTAAAACGTCAACAAAAATGTTGGTGAGTTATAGGTTTAACCTATATATATCAAATCATAATAATAGACCACAAGATTTCATATTTCAATACACATCCCATACATAGAGATAAAAATCATTCATATGGTGAACACCTGGTAACCGACATTAACAAGATGCATATATAAGAATATCCCCATCATTCCGGGACACCCTTCGGATATGATATAAATTTCGAAGTACTAAAGCATCCGGTACTTTGGATGGGGTTTGTTAGGCCCAATAGATCTATCTTTAGGATTCACATCAATTAGGGTGAAATGTCCCGTTCTTATTGATTAAAAACGTTCCATATTAATTGATTTCGTTGCGAGGTTTTGACCTCTATATGAGACGTTTTTCAAAGACTGCATTCATTTTTAAACAAACCATAACCTTTATTTCATTAATAAAGGTTTAAAAAGCTTTACGTAGATTATCAAATAATGATAATCTAAAATATCCTGTTTACACACGACCATTACATAATGGTTTACAATACAAATATGTTACAACAAAATAAGTTTCTTGAATGCAGTTTTTACACAATATCATACAAGCATGGACTCCAAATCTTGTCCTTATTTAAGTATGCGACAGCGGAAGCTCTTAATAATCACCTGAGAATAAACATGCTTAAAACGTCAACAAAAATGTTGGTGAGTTATAGGTTTAACCTATATATATCAAATCGTAACAATAGACCACAAGATTTCATATTTCAATACACATCCCATACATAGAGATAAAAATCATTCATATGGTGAACACCTGGTAACCGACAATAACAAGATGCATATATAAGAATATCCCCATCATTCCGGGACACCCTTCGGATATGATATAAATTTCGAAGTACTAAAGCATCCGGTACTTTGGATGGGGTTTGTTAGGCCCAATAGATCTATCTTTAGGATTCGCGTCAATTAGGGTGTCTGTTCCCTAATTCTTAGATTACCAGACTTAATAAAAAGGGGCATATTCGATTTCGATAATTCAACCATAGAATGTAGTTTCACGTACTTGTGTCTATTTTGTAAATCATTTATAAAACCTGCATGTATTCTCATCCCAAAAATATTAGATTTTAAAAGTGGGACTATAACTCACTTTCACAGATTTTTACTTCGTCGGGAAGTAAGACTTGGCCACTGGTTGATTCACGAACCTATAACAATATATACATATATATCAAAGTATGTTCAAAATATATTTACAACACTTTTAATATATTTTGATGTTTTAAGTTTATTAAGTCAGCTGTCCTCGTTAGTAACCTACAACTAGTTGTCCACAGTTAGATGTACAGAAATAAATCGATAAATATTATCTTGAATCAATCCACGACCCAGTGTATACGTATCTCAGTATTGATCACAACTCAAACTATATATATTTTGGAATCAACCTCAACCCTGTATAGCTAACTCCAACATTCACATATAGAGTGTCTATGGTTGTTCCGAAATATATATAGATGTGTCGACATGATAGGTCGAAACATTGTATACGTGTCTATGGTATCTCAAGATTACATAATATATAATACAAGTTGATTAAGTTATGGTTGGAATAGATTTGTTACCAATTTTCACGTAGCTAAAATGAGAAAAATTATCCAATCTTGTTTTACCCATAACTTCTTCATTTTAAATCCGTTTTGAGTGAATCAAATTGCTATGGTTTCATATTGAACTCTATTTTATGAATCTAAACAAAAAAAGTATAGGTTTCTAGTCGGAAAAATAAGTTACAAGTCGTTTTTGTAAAGGTAGTCATTTCAGTCGAAAGAACGACGTCTAGATGACCATTTTAGAAAACATACTTCCACTTTGAGTTTAACCATAATTTTTGGATATAGTTTCATGTTCATAATAAAAATCATTTTCTCAGAATAACAACTTTTAAATCAAAGTTTATCATAGTTTTTAATTAACTAACCCAAAACAGCCCGCGGTGTTACTACGACGGCGTAAATCCGGTTTTACGGTGTTTTCGTGTTTCCAGGTTTTAAATCATTAAGTTAGCATATCATATAGATATAGAACATGTGTTTAGTTGATTTTAAAAGTCAAGTTAGAAGGATTAACTTTTGTTTGCGAACAAGTTTAGAATTAACTAAACTATGTTCTAGTGATTACAAGTTTAAACCTTCGAATAAGATAGCTTTATATGTATGAATCGAATGATGTTATGAACATCATTACTACCTTAAGTTCCTTGGATGAACCTACTGGAAAAGAGAAAAATGGATCTAGCTTCAATGGATCCTTGGATGGCTCAAAGTTCTTGAAGCAAAATCATGACACGAAAACAAGTTCAAGTAAGATCATCACTTGAAATAAGATTGTTATAGTTATAGAAATTGAACCAAAGTTTGAATATGATTATTACCTTGTATTAGAATGATAACCTACTGTAAGAAACAAAGATTTCTTGAGGTTGGATGATCACCTTACAAGATTGGAAGTGAGCTAGCAAACTTGAAAGTATTCTTGATTTTATGAAACTAGAACTTTTGGAATTTATGAAGAACACTTAGAACTTGAAGATAGAACTTGAGAGAGTTCAATTAGATGAAGAAAATTGAAGAATGAAAGTGTTTGTAGGTGTTTTTGGTCGTTGGTGTATGGATTAGATATAAAGGATATGTAATTTTGTTTTCATGTAAATAAGTCATGAATGATTACTCATATTTTTGTAATCTTATGAGATATTTCATGCTAGTTGCCAAATGATGGTTCCCACATGTGTTAGGTGACTCATATGGGCTGCTAAGAGCTGATCATTGGAGTGTATATACCAATAGTACATACATCTAAAAGCTGTGTATTGTACGAGTACGAATACGGGTGCATACGAGTAGAATTGTTGATGAAACTGAACGAGGATGTAATTGTAAGCATTTTTGTTAAGTAGAAGTATTTTGATAAGTGTATTGAAGTCTTTCAAAAGTGTATAAATACATATTAAAACACTACATGTATATACATTTTAACTGAGTCGTTAAGTCATCGTTAGTCGTTACATGTAAGTGTTGTTTTGAAACCTTTAGGTTAACGATCTTGTTAAATGTTGTTAACCTAATGTTTATAATATCAAATGAGATTTTAAATTATTATATTATCATGATATTATCATGTATGAATATCTCTTAATATGATATATATACATTAAATATCTTTACAACGATAATCGTTACATATATGTCTCGTTTAAAAATCATTAAGTTAGTAGTCTTGTTTTTACATATGTAGTTCATTGTTAATATACTTAATGATATGTTTACTTATCATAGTATCATGTTAACTATATATATATCCATATATATGTCATCATATAGTTTTTTTACAAGTTTTAACGTTCGTGAATCACCGGTCAACTTGGGTAGTCAATTGTCTATATGAAACCTATTTCAATTAATCAAGTCTTAACAAGTTTGATTGCTTAACATGTTGGAAACATTTAATCATGTAAACATCAATCTCAATTAATATATATAAACATGGAAAAGTTCGGGTCACTACAGTACCTACCCGTTAAATAAATTTCGTCCCGAAATTTTAAGCTGTTGAAGGTGTTGACGAATCTTCTGGAAATAGATGCGGGTATTTCTTATTCATCTGATCTTCACGCTCCCAGGTGAACTCGGGTCCTCTACGAGCATTCCATCGAACCTTAACAATTGGTATCTTGTTTTGCTTAAGTCTTTTAACCTCACGATCCATTATTTCGACGGGTTCTTCGATGAATTGGAGTTTTTCGTTGATTTGGATTTCATCTAACGGAATAGTGAGATCTTCTTTAGCAAAACATTTCTTCAAATTCGAGACGTGGAAAGTGTTATGTACAGCCGCGAGTTGTTGAGGTAACTCAAGTCGGTAAGCTACTGGTCCGACACGATCAATAATCTTGAATGGTCCAATATACCTTGGATTTAATTTCCCTCGTTTACCAAATCGAACAACGCCTTTCCAAGGTGAAACTTTAAGCATGACCATCTCTCCAATTTCAAATTCTATATCTTTTCTTTTAATGTCAGCGTAGCTCTTTTGTCGACTTTGGGCGGTTTTCAACCGTTGTTGAATTTGGATGATCTTCTCGGTAGTTTCTTGTATAATCTCCGGACCCGTAATCTGTCTATCCCCCACCTCACTCCAACAAATCGGAGACCTGCACTTTCTACCATAAAGTGCTTCAAACGGCGCCATCTCAATGCTTGAATGGTAGCTGTTGTTGTAGGAAAATTCTGCTAACGGTAGATGTCGATCCCAACTGTTTCCGAAATCAATAACACATGCTCGTAGCATGTCTTCAAGCGTTTGTATCGTCCTTTCGCTCTGCCCATCAGTTTGTGGATGATAGGCAGTACTCATGTCTAGACGAGTTCCTAATGCTTGCTGTAATGTCTGCCAGAATCTTGAAATAAATCTGCCATCCCTATCAGAGATAATAGAGATTGGTATTCCATGTCTGGAGACGACTTCCTTCAAATACAGTCGTGCTAACTTCTCCATCTTGTCATCTTCTCTTATTGGTAGGAAGTGTGCTGATTTGGTGAGACGATCAACTATTACCCAAATAGTATCAAAACCACTTGCAGTCCTTGGCAATTTAGTGATGAAATCCATGGTAATGTTTTCCCATTTCCATTCCGGGATTTCGGGTTGTTGAAGTAGACCTGATGGTTTCTGATGCTCAGCTTTGACCTTAGAACACGTCAAACATTCTTCTACGTATTTAGCAACATCGGCTTTCATACCCGGCCACCAAAAATGTTTCTTGAGATCCTTGTACATCTTCCCCGTTCCAGGATGTATTGAGTATCTGGTTTTATGAGCTTCTCTAAGTACCATTTCTCTCATATCTCCAAATTTTGGTACCCAAATCCTTTCAGCCCTATACCGGGTTCCGTCTTCCCGAATATTAAGATGCTTCTCCGATCCTTTGGGTATTTCATCCTTTAAATTTCCCTCTTTTAAAACTCCTTGTTGCGCCTCCTTTATTTGAGTAGTAATGTTATTATGAATCATTATATTCATAGATTTTACTCGAATGGGTTCTCTATCCTTCCTGCTCAAGGCATCGGCTACCACATTTGCCTTCCCCGGGTGGTAACGAATCTCAAAATCGTAATCATTCAATAATTCAATCCACCTACGCTGCCTCATATTCAGTTGTTTCTGATTAAATATGTGTTGAAGACTTTTGTGGTCGGTATATATAATACTTTTGACCCCATATAAGTAGTGCCTCCAAGTCTTTAATGCAAAAACAACCGCGCCTAATTCTAAATCATGCGTCGTATAATTTTGTTCGTGAATCTTCAATTGTCTAGACGCATAAGCAATCACCTTCGTTCGTTGCATTAATACACAACCGAGACCTTGCTTTGATGCGTCACAATAAATCACAAAATCATCATTCCCTTCAGGCAATGACAATATAGGTGCCGTAGTTAGCTTTTTCTTCAATAACTGAAACGCTTTCTCTTGTTCATCATTCCATTCAAATTTCTTCCCTTTATGCGTTAATGCAGTCAAGGGTTTTGCTATTCTGGAAAAGTCTTGGATGAACCTTCTGTAGTAACCAGCTAGTCCTAAAAACTGGCGTATGTGTTTCGGACTTTTCGGAGTTTCCCACTTTTCAACAGTTTCTATCTTTGCCGGATCCACCTTAATACCTTCTTTGTTCACTATGTGACCGAGGAATTGAACTTCTTCCAACCAAAATGCACACTTTGAAAACTTAGCATACAATTCTTCCTTCCTCAATACTTCTAACACCTTTCTCAAATGTTCACCGTGTTCTTGGTCATTCTTTGAGTAAATAAGTATGTCATCAATGAAAACAATGACAAACTTGTCAAGGTATGGTCCACACACTCGGTTCATAAGGTCCATGAACACAGCTGGTGCATTAGTTAAACCAAACGGCATGACCATAAACTCGTAATGACCGTAACGTGTTCTGAAAGCAGTCTTTGGAATATCATCTTCTTTCACCCGCATTTGATGATACCCGGAACGTAAGTCAATCTTTGAATAAACAGACGAGCCTTGTAGTTGATCAAATAAGTCGTCGATTCTCGGTAGTGGGTAGCGGTTCTTGATGGTAAGTTTGTTCAACTCTCGGTAGTCGATACACAACCTGAATGTACCATCTTTCTTCTTGACAAACAAAACAGGAGCTCCCCACGGTGATGTGCTTGGTCGAATGAAACCACGCTCTAAAAGTTCTTGTAATTGGCTTTGCAGTTCTTTCATCTCGCTGGGTGCGAGTCTGTAAGGAGCACGAGCTATTGGTGCAGCTCCTGGTACAAGATCTATTTGAAATTCAACGGATCGATGTGGGGGTAATCCCGGTAATTCTTTCGGAAATACATCAGGAAATTCTTTTGCGACGGGAACATCATTGATGCTCTTTTCTTCAGTTTGTACTTTCTCGACGTGTGCTAGAACAGCATAGCAACCTTTTCTTATTAGTTTTTGTGCTTTCAAATTACTAATAAGATGTAGCTTCGTGTTGCCCTTTTCTCCGTACACCATTAAGGGTTTTCCTTTTTCTCGTATAATGCGAATTGCATTTTTGTAACAAACGATCTCCGCTTTCACTTCTTTCAACCAGTCCATACCGATTATCACATCAAAACTCCCTAACTCTACTGGTATCAAATCAATCTTAAATGTTTCGCTAACCAGTTTAATTTCTCGATTCCGACATATATTATCTGCTGAAATTAATTTACCATTTGCTAATTCGAGTAAAAATTTACTATCCAAAGGCGTCAATGGACAACTTAATTTAGCACAAAAATCTCTACTCATATAGCTTCTATCCGCACCCGAATCAAATAAAACGTAAGCAGATTTATTGTCAATAAGAAACGTACCCGTAACAAGCTCCGGGTCTTCCTGTGCCTCTGCCGCATTAATATTGAAAACTCTTCCACGGCCTTGTCCATTCGTGTTCTCCTGGTTCGGGCAATTTCTAATAATGTGGCCCGGTTTTCCACATTTATAACAAACTACATTGGCATAACTTGCTCCGACACTACTTGCTCCGCCATTACTCGTTCCGACACCATTTGTTCCTTTCGTTCTATTAACCCCTGGTCCGTAGACCTCACACTTCGCCGCGCTATGACCATTTCTTTTACACTTGTTGCAAAATTTGGTGCAGAACCCCGAGTGATTCTTTTCACACCTTTGGCATAGCTGCTTCTGATTGTTGTTGTTGTTGCGGTTATTATTGTTGTTGGGATGATTGTTGTAGTTGCTGTTGTTGTTGTTGTTGTTGTTGTTGGGCCGTTTGTTGTAGTTGCGATTGATGTTGCGATTGTTGGGATAATTGTTGCGATTATTGTTGTAATTGCTGTTGCTGTTGTATTGGTGATTCTTATCACCGTTTTCCTCCCACTTTCTTTTGACTTGCTTCACATTGGCCTCTTCAGCAGTCTGTTCTTTAATTCTTTCTTCAATTTGGTTCACGAGTTTGTGAGCCATTCTACATGCCTGTTGTATGGAGGCGGGCTCGTGTGAACTTATATCTTCTTGGATTCTTTCCGGTAATCCTTTCACAAACGCGTCGATCTTCTCTTCCTCATCTTCGAATGCTCCCGGACACAATAGGCACAATTCTGTGAATCGTCTTTCGTACGTGGTAATATCAAATCCTTGGGTTCGTAACCCTCTAAGTTCTGTCTTGAGCTTATTGACCTCGGTTCTGGGACGGTACTTCTCGTTCATCAAGTGCTTGAATGCTGACCACGGTAGTGCGTACGCATCATCTTGTCCCACTTGCTCTAGATAGGTATTCCACCATGTTAACGCAGAACCTGTGAAGGTATGCGTAGCGTACTTCACTTTGTCCTCTTCAGTACACTTACTTATGGCAAACACCGATTCAACCTTCTCGGTCCACCGTTTCAATCCGATCGGTCCTTCGGTTCCATCAAATTCCAAAGGTTTGCAGGCAGTGAATTCTTTGTAGGTGCATCCTACACGATTTCCTGTACTGCTAGATCCAAGGTTATTGTTGGTATGTAGCGCAGCCTGTACTGCGGCTATGTTTGAAGCTAGAAAAGTACGGAATTCCTCTTCATTCATATTCACGGTGTGTCGAGTAGTCGGTGCCATTTCCTTCAAAATAGTTAAATGGATCAAGTTAATCATACAGAATATTAAGAGTAGTTAATAGTATTTCGTAGCATAATATGAACTCATTTATAAAAGCTTTTTCTTCATATTAGCGTTTTATAAGTTTAAATTCGGGTAGTACCTACCCGTTAAGTTCATACTTAGTAGCTAATATACAATTCAACTACTACAATTCTATATGAAAAACTGATTATAATAATATTTCGCGTTCAAACTTTTATACAATATTTTACAAACTTACAATACCGCTTATTTTACATAAAGCATGAAATATAGCACACAATAACTTTGATACAAGATAGTTGTGAAGACAATTCTAGCTAGTACACAAGTCGTTCAGCAAAGGCAATAAAGACACGTAATTCATACGTCCAGAAACAAGTCATGCATTCTGGTTTTACTAGGACTACTTCCCATCCTTGGTCTTGTGCAACATAACCGTTATGGCCGTTGATAAGACAGCGTGTTGTAACGTCATCAAAGGGACGAGGGTTACGTAATGTCCAACAGTCCCGTAATAATCTAAAAACCTCATTTCTTACCCCAATTACCGACTCCGTCACTTGTGGAAACGTTTTGTTTAATAGTTGTAGCCCGATGTTCTTGTTCTCACTTTGGTGAGAAGCGAACATTACTAATCCGTAAGCATAACATGCTTCTTTATGTTGCATGTTAGCCGCTTTTTCTAAATCACGAAGTCCAATATTCGGATATATTGAGTCAAAATAATTTCTTAACCCGTTGCGTAAAATAGCATTTGGGTTCCCCGCAATATATGCGTCAAAGTAAACACATCGTAACTTATGGGTTTCCCAATGTGATATCCCCCATCTTTCAAACGAAAGTCTCTTATAAACCAAGACATTCTTGGAACGTTCTTCGAATGTCTTACAAACTGATCTCGCCTTAAATAGTTGTGCCGAAGAATTCTGGCCGACTCTAGACAAGATTTCATCAATCATGTCTCCGGGTAGGTCTCTTAAAATATTGGGTTGTCTATCCATTTTGTGTTTTTAAACTGTAAAATAGACAAGAGTTAGATTCATAAAAAAAATACTTATTAATACAAGCAATTTTTACATATATCATAAAGCATAAGAACACTATATTCCATATATTACACCACACGAATACAACTATCTTATTCTGACTCGCTCGTTTCTTC
This sequence comes from Rutidosis leptorrhynchoides, assembly GCF_046630445.1. Taxonomy (NCBI): domain Eukaryota; kingdom Viridiplantae; phylum Streptophyta; class Magnoliopsida; order Asterales; family Asteraceae; genus Rutidosis; species Rutidosis leptorrhynchoides. The sequence continues at coordinate 618,391,214 of NC_092335.1, forward strand.
TTCTTCGGTTTTGGTTCGTTTTGCCAAGTTTCTAGGGATATATGATGTTCCCCTAATACGAGCCGTCGTTGTCCACATTGGTTTAGAAAAACCTGGTGGTTTAGAGGTTCCCGGGTCATTGTTACAACTTAAGGACTTCGGGGGTTGACGATACATATAAAGTTCATCGGGGTTGGAATTAGATTTCTCTATTTTTATGCCCTTTCCCTTATTATTTTCTTTTGCCTTTTTAAATTCAGTTGGGGTAATTTCTATAACATCATCGGAATTCTCGTCGGAATCCGATTCATCGGAGAATTGGTAATCCTCCCAATATTTTGCTTCCTTGGCGGAAACACCATTGACCATAATTAACTTTGGTCGGTTGGTTGAGGATTTTCTTTTACTTAACCGTTTTATTATTTCCCCCACCGGTTCTATTTCTTCATCCGGTTCCGATTCTTCTTCTGGTTCCGATTCTTCTTCCGGTTCCGACTCTTCTTCCGGTTCCTCTTCGGGAACTTGTGAATCAGTCCACAAATCATTCCAATTTACATTTGACTCTTCATTATTATTAGGTGAGTCAATGGGACTTGTTCTAGAGGTAGACATCTATCACATAATATCAAACACGTTAAGAGATTAATATATCACATAATATTCATATGTTAAAAATATATAGTTTCCAACAAAAATGTTAAGCAATCATTTTTAAAGAAAACACGGTCGAAGTCCAGACTCACTAATGCATCCTAACAAACTCGATAAGACACACTAATGCAAATTTTCTGGTTCTCTAAGACCAACGCTCTGATACCAACTGAAATGTCCCGTTCTTATTGATTAAAAACGTTCCATATTAATTGATTTCGTTGCGAGGTTTTGACCTCTATATGAGACGTTTTTCAAAGACTGCATTCATTTTTAAACAAACCATAACCTTTATTTCATTAATAAAGGTTTAAAAAGCTTTACGTAGATTATCAAATAATGATAATCTAAAATATCCTGTTTACACACGACCATTACATAATGGTTTACAATACAAATATGTTACAACAAAATAAGTTTCTTGAATGCAGTTTTTACACAATATCATACAAGCATGGACTCCAAATCTTGTCCTTATTTAAGTATGCGACAGCGGAAGCTCTTAATAATCACCTGAGAATAAACATGCTTAAAACGTCAACAAAAATGTTGGTGAGTTATAGGTTTAACCTATATATATCAAATCGTAACAATAGACCACAAGATTTCATATTTCAATACACATCCCATACATAGAGATAAAAATCATTCATATGGTGAACACCTGGTAACCGACAATAACAAGATGCATATATAAGAATATCCCCATCATTCCGGGACACCCTTCGGATATGATATAAATTTCGAAGTACTAAAGCATCCGGTACTTTGGATGGGGTTTGTTAGGCCCAATAGATCTATCTTTAGGATTCGCGTCAATTAGGGTGTCTGTTCCCTAATTCTTAGATTACCAGACTTAATAAAAAGGGGCATATTCGATTTCGATAATTTAACCATAGAATGTAGTTTCACGTACTTGTGTCTATTTTGTAAATCATTTATAAAACCTGCATATATTCTCATCCCAAAAATATTAGATTTTAAAAGTGGGACTATAACTCACTTTCACAGATTTTTACTTCGTCGGGAAGTAAGACTTGGCCACTGGTTGATTCACGAACCTATAACAATATATACATATATATCAAAGTATGTTCAAAATATATTTACAACACTTTTAATATATTTTGATGTTTTAAGTTTATTAAGTCAGTTGTCCTCGTTAGTAACCTACAACTAGTTGTCCACAGTTAGATGTACAGAAATAAATCGATAAATATTATCTTGAATCAATCCACGACCCAGTGTATACGTATCTCAGTATTGATCACAACTCAAACTATATATATTTTGGAATCAACCTCAACCCTGTATAGCTAACTCCAACATTCACATATAGAGTGTCTATGGTTGTTCCGAAATATATATAGATGTGTCGACATGATAGGTCGAAACATTGTATACGTGTCTATGGTATCTCAAGATTACATAATATATAATACAAGTTGATTAAGTTATGGTTGGAATAGATTTGTTACCAATTTTCACGTAGCTAAAATGAGAAAAATTATCCAATCTTGTTTTACCCATAACTTCTTCATTTTAAATCCGTTTTGAGTGAATCAAATTGCTATGGTTTCATATTGAACTCTATTTTATGAATCTAAACAAAAAAAGTATAGGTTTCTAGTCGGAAAAATAAGTTACAAGTCGTTTTTGTAAAGGTAGTCATTTCAGTCGAAAGAACGACGTCTAGATGACCATTTTAGAAAACATACTTCCACTTTGAGTTTAACCATAATTTTTGGATATAGTTTCATGTTCATAATAAAAATCATTTTCTCAGAATAACAACTTTTAAATCAAAGTTTATCATAGTTTTTAATTAACTAACCCAAAACAGCCCGCGGTGTTACTACGACGGCGTAAATCCGGTTTTACGGTGTTTTCGTGTTTCCAGGTTTTAAATCATTAAGTTAGCATATCATATAGATATAGAACATGTGTTTAGTTGATTTTAAAAGTCAAGTTAGAAGGATTAACTTTTGTTTGCGAACAAGTTTAGAATTAACTAAACTATGTTCTAGTGATTACAAGTTTAAACCTTCGAATAAGATAGCTTTATATGTATGAATCGAATGATGTTATGAACATCATTACTACCTTAAGTTCCTTGGATGAACCTACTGGAAAAGAGAAAAATGGATCTAGCTTCAATGGATCCTTGGATGGCTCAAAGTTCTTGAAGCAAAATCATGACACGAAAACAAGTTCAAGTAAGATCATCACTTGAAATAAGATTGTTATAGTTATAGAAATTGAACCAAAGTTTGAATATGATTATTACCTTGTATTAGAATGATAACCTACTGTAAGAAACAAAGATTTCTTGAGGTTGGATGATCACCTTACAAGATTGGAAGTGAGCTAGCAAACTTGAAAGTATTCTTGATTTTATGAAACTAGAACTTTTGGAATTTATGAAGAACACTTAGAACTTGAAGATAGAACTTGAGAGAGTTCAATTAGATGAAGAAAATTGAAGAATGAAAGTGTTTGTAGGTGTTTTTGGTCGTTGGTGTATGGATTAGATATAAAGGATATGTAATTTTGTTTTCATGTAAATAAGTCATGAATGATTACTCATATTTTTGTAATCTTATGAGATATTTCATGCTAGTTGCCAAATGATGGTTCCCACATGTGTTAGGTGACTCATATGGGCTGCTAAGAGCTGATCATTGGAGTGTATATACCAATAGTACATACATCTAAAAGCTGTGTATTGTACGAGTACGAATACGGGTGCATACGAGTAGAATTGTTGATGAAACTGAACGAGGATGTAATTGTAAGCATTTTTGTTAAGTAGAAGTATTTTGATAAGTGTATTGAAGTCTTTCAAAAGTGTATAAATACATATTAAAACACTACATGTATATACATTTTAACTGAGTCGTTAAGTCATCGTTAGTCGTTACATGTAAGTGTTGTTTTGAAACCTTTAGGTTAACGATCTTGTTAAATGTTGTTAACCTAATGTTTATAATATCAAATGAGATTTTAAATTATTATATTATCATGATATTATCATGTATGAATATCTCTTAATATGATATATATACATTAAATATCTTTACAACGATAATCGTTACATATATGTCTCGTTTAAAAATCATTAAGTTAGTAGTCTTGTTTTTACATATGTAGTTCATTGTTAATATACTTAATGATATGTTTACTTATCATAGTATCATGTTAACTATATATATATCCATATATATGTCATCATATAGTTTTTTTACAAGTTTTAACGTTCGTGAATCACCGGTCAACTTGGGTAGTCAATTGTCTATATGAAACCTATTTCAATTAATCAAGTCTTAACAAGTTTGATTGCTTAACATGTTGGAAACATTTAATCATGTAAACATCAATCTCAATTAATATATATAAACATGGAAAAGTTCGGGTCACTACATAGGGTGTCTGTTCCCTAATTCTTAGATTACCAGACTTAATAAAAAGGGGCATATTCGATTTCGATAATTCAACCATAGAATGTAGTTTCACGTACTTGTGTCTATTTTGTAAATCATTTATAAAACCTGCATGTATTCTCATCCCAAAAATATTAGATTTTTAAAAGTGGGACTATAACTCACTTTCACAGATTTTTACTTCGTCGGGAAGTAAGACTTGGCCACTGGTTGATTCACGAACCTTAAGTTTCTTGGATAAACCTACTGGAAAAGAGAAAAATGGATCTAGCTTCAACGGATCCTTGGATGGCTCGAAGTTCTTGTATTAGAATAATAACCTACTGTAAGAAACAAAGATTTCTTGAGGTTGGATGATCACCTTACAAGATTGGAAGTGAGCTAGCAAACTTGAAAGTATTCTTGATTTTATGAAACTAGAACTTTTGGAATTTATGAAGAACACTTAGAACTTGAAGATAGAACTTGAGAGAGATCAATTAGATGAAGAAAATTGAAGAATGAAAGTGTTTGTAGGTGTTTTTGGTCGTTGGTGTATGGATTAGATATAAAGGATATGTAATTTTGTTTTCATGTAAATAAGTCATGAATGATTACTCATATTTTTGTAATTTTATGAGATATTTCATGCTAGTTGCCAAATGATGGTTCCCACATGTGTTAGGTGACTCACATGGGCTGCTAAGAGCTGATCATTGGAGTGTATATACCAATAGTACATACATCTAAAAGCTGTGTATTGTACGAGTACGAATACGGGTGCATACGAGTAGAATTGTTGATGAAACTGAACGAGGATGTAATTGTAAGCATTTTTGTTAAGTAGAAGTATTTTGATAAGTGTATTGAAGTCTTTCAAAAGTGTATAAATACATATTAAAACACTACATGTATATACATTTTAACTGAGTCGTTAAGTCATCGTTAGTCGTTACATGTAAGTGTTGTTTTTAAACCTTTAGGTTAACGGTCTTGTTAAATGTTGTTAACCCAATGTTTATAATATCAAATGAGATTTTAAATTATTATATTATCATGATATTATCATGTATGAATATCTCTTAATATGATATATATACATTAAATGTCTTTACAACGATAATCGTTACATATATGTCTCGTTTAAAAATCATTAAGTTAGTAGTCTTGTTTTTACATATGTAGTTCATTGTTAATATACTTAATGATATGTTTACTTATCATAGTATCATGTTAACTATATATATATCCATATATATGTCATCATATAGTTTTTACAAGTTTTAACGTTCGTGAATCACCGGTCAACTTGGGTGGTCAATTGTCTATATGAAACATATTTCAATTAATCAAGTCTTAACAAGTTTGATTGCTTAACATGTTGGAAACATTTAATCATGTAAATATCAATCTCAATTAATATATATAAACATGGAAAAGTTCGGGTCACTACAGTACCTACCCGTTAAATAAATTTCGTCCCGAAATTTTAAGCTGTTGAAGGTGTTGACGAATCTTCTGGAAATAGATGTGGGTATTTCTTCTTCATCTGATCATCACGCTCCCAGGTGAACTCGGGTCCTCTACGAGCATTCCATCGAACCTTAACAATTGGTATCTTGTTTTGCTTAAGTCTTTTAACCTCACGATCCATTATTTCGACGGGTTCTTCGATGAATTGAAGTTTTTCGTTGATTTGGATTTCATCTAACGGAATAGTGAGATCTTCTTTAGCAAAACATTTCTTCAAATTCGAGACGTGGAAAGTGTTATGTACAGCCGCGAGTTGTTGAGGTAACTCAAGTCGGTAAGCTACTGGTCCGACACGATCAATAATCTTGAATGGTCCAATATACCTTGGATTTAATTTCCCTCGTTTACCAAATCAAACAACGCCTTTCCAAGGTGCAACTTTAAGCATGACCATCTCTCCAATTTCAAATTCTATATCTTTTCTTTTAATGTCAGCGTAGCTCTTTTGTCGACTTTGGGCGGTTTTCAACCGTTGTTGAATTTGGATGATCTTCTCGGTAGTTTCTTGTATAATCTCCGGACCCGTAATCTGTCTATCCCCCACTTCACTCCAACAAATCGGAGACCTGCACTTTCTACCATAAAGTGCTTCAAACGGCGCCATCTCAATGCTTGAATGGTAGCTGTTGTTGTAGGAAAATTCTGCTAATGGTAGATGTCGATCCCAACTGTTTCCGAAATCAATAACACATGCTCGTAGCATGTCTTCAAGCGTTTGTATCGTCCTTTCGCTCTGCCCATCAGTTTGTGGATGATAGGCAGTACTCATGTCTAGACGAGTTCCTAATGCTTGCTGTAATGTCTGCCAGAATCTTGAAATAAATCTGCCATCCCTATCAGAGATAATAGAGATTGGTATTCCATGTCTGGAGACGACTTCCTTCAAATACAGTCGTGCTAACTTTTCCATCTTGTCATCTTCTCTTATTGGCAGGAAGTGTGCTGATTTGGTGAGATGATCAACTATTACCCAAATAGTATCAAAACCACTTGCAGTCCTTGGCAATTTAGTGATGAAATCCATGGTAATGTTTTCCCATTTCCACTCCGGGATTTCGGGTTGTTGAAGTAGACCTGATGGTTTCTGATGCTCAGCTTTGACCTTAGAACACGTCAAACATTCTCCTACGTATTTAGCAACATCGGCTTTCATACCCGGCCACCAAAAATGTTTCTTGAGATCCTTGTACATCTTCCCCGTTCCAGGATGTATTGAGTATCTGGTTTTATGAGCTTCTCTAAGTACCATTTCTCTCATATCTCCAAATTTTGGTACCCAAATCCTTTCAGCCCTATACCGGGTTCCGTCTTCCCGAATATTAAGATGCTTCTCCGATCCTTTGGGTATTTCATCCTTTAAATTTCTCTCTTTTAAAACTCCTTGTTGCGCCTCCTTTATTTGAGTAGTAATGTTATTATGAATCATTATATTCATTGATTTTACTCGAATGGGTTCTCTGTCCTTCCTGCTCAAGGCATCGGCTACCACATTTGCCTTCCCCGGGTGGTAACGAATCTCAAAGTCGTAATCATTCAATAATTCAATCCACCTACGCTGCCTCATATTCAGTTGTTTCTGATTAAATATGTGTTGAAGACTTTTGTGGTCAGTATATATAATACTTTTGACCCCATATAAGTAGTGCCTCCAAGTCTTTAATGCAAAAACAACCGCGCCTAATTCTAAATCATGCGTCGTATAATTTTGCTCGTGAATCTTCAATTGTCTAGATGCATAAGCAATCACCTTCGTTCGTTGCATTAATACACAACCGAGACCTTGCTTTGATGCGTCACAATAAATCACAAAATCATCATTCCCTTCAGGCAATGACAATATAGGTGCCGTAGTTAGCTTTTTCTTCAATAACTGAAACGCTTTCTCTTGTTCATCCTTCCATTCAAATTTCTTCCCTTTATGCGTTAATGCAGTCAAGGGTTTTGCTATTCTGGAAAAGTCTTGGATGAACCTTCTGTAGTAACCAGCTAGTCCTAAAAACTGTCGTATGTGTTTCGGAGTTTTCGGGGTTTCCCACTTTTCAACAGTTTCTATCTTTGCCGGATCCACCTTAATACCTTCTTTGTTCACTATGTGACCGAGGAATTGAACTTCTTCCAACCAAAATGCACACTTTGAAAACTTAGCGTACAATTCTTCCTTCCTCAATACTTCTAACACCTTTCTCAAATGTTCACCGTGTTCTTGGTCATTCTTTGAGTAAATAAGTATGTCATCAATGAAAACAATGACAAACTTGTCAAGGTATGGTCCACACACTCGGTTCATAAGGTCCATGAACACAGCTGGTGCATTAGTTAAACCAGACGGCATGACCATAAACTCGTAATGACCGTAACGTGTTCTGAAAGCGGTCTTTGGAATATCATCTTCTTTCACCCGCATTTGATGATACCCGGAACGTAAGTCAATCTTTGAATAAACAGACGAGCCTTGTAGTTGATCAAATAAGTCATCGATTCTCGGTAGTGGGTAGCGGTTCTTGATGGTAAGTTTGTTCAACTCTCGGTAGTCGATACACAACCTGAATGTACCATCTTTCTTCTTGACAAACAAAACAGGAGCTCCCCACGGTGATGTGCTTGGTCGAATGAAACCACGCTCTAAAAGTTCTTGTAATTGGCTTTGTAGTTCTTTCATCTCGCTGGGTGCGAGTCTGTAAGGAGCACGAGCTATTGGTGCAGCTCCTGGTACAAGATCTATTTGAAATTCAATGGATCGATGTGGGGGTAATCCCGGTAATTCTTTCGGAAATACATCAGGAAATTCTTTTGCGACGGGAACATCATTGATGCTCTTTTCTTCAGTTTGTACTTTCTCGACGTGTGCTAGAACAGCATAGCAACCTTTTCTTATTAGTTTTTGTGCCTTCAAATTACTAATAAGATGTAGCTTCGTGTTGCCCTTTTCTCCGTACACCATTAAGGGTTTTCCTTTTTCTCGTATAATGCGAATTGCATTTTTGTAACAAACGATCTCCGCTTTCACTTCTTTCAACCAGTCCATACCGATTATCACATCAAAACTCCCTAACTCTACTGGTATCAAATCAATCTTAAATGTTTCGCTAACCAGTTTAATTTCTCGATTCCGACATATATTATCTGCTGAAATTAATTTACCATTTGCTAATTCGAGTAAAAATTTACTATCCAAAGGCGTCAATGGACAACTTAATTTAGCACAAAAATCTCTACTCATATAGCTTCTATCCGCACCCGAATCAAATAAAACGTAAGCAGATTTATTGTCAATAAGAAACGTACCCGTAACAAGCTCCGGGTCTTCCTGTGCCTCTGCCGCATTAATATTGAAAACTCTTCCACGGCCTTGTCCATTCGTGTTCTCCTGGTTCGGGCAATCTCTAATAATGTGGCCCAGTTTTCCACATTTATAACAAACTACATTGGCATAACTTGCTCCGACACTACTTGCTCCGCCATTACTCGTTCCGACACCATTTGTTCCTTTCGTTCTATTAACCCCTGGTCCGTAGACCTCACACTTCGCCGCGCTATGACCATTTCTTTTACACTTGTTGCAAAATTTGGTGCAGAACCCCGAGTGATTCTTTTCACACCTTTGGCATAGCTGTTTCTGATTGTTGTTGTTGTTGCGGTTATTATTGTTGTTGGGATGATTGTTGTAGTTGCTGTTGTTGTTGTTGTTGTTGTTGTTGTTGTTGGGCCGTTTGTTGTAGTTGCGATTGATGTTGCGATTATTGGGATAATTGTTGCGATTATTGTTGTAATTACTGTTGTTGTTGTATTGGTGATTCTTATCACCGTTTTCCTCCCACTTTCTTTTGACTTGCTTCACATTGGCCTCTTCAGCAGTCTGTTCTTTAATTCTTTCTTCAATCTGGTTCACGAGTTTGTGAGCCATTCTACATGCCTGTTGTATGGAGGCGGGCTCGTGTGAACTTATATCTTCTTGGATTCTTTCCGGTAATCCTTTCACAAACGCGTCGATCTTCTCTTCCTCATCTTCGAATGCTCCCGGACACAATAGGCACAATTCTGTGAATCGTCTTTCGTACGTGGTAATATCAAATCCTTGGGTTCGTAACCCTCTAAGTTCTGTCTTGAGCTTATTGACCTCGGTTCTGGGACGGTACTTCTCGTTCATCAAGTGCTTGAATGCTGACCACGGTAGTGCGTACGCATCGTCTTGTCCCACTTGCTCTAGATAGGTATTCCACCATGTTAACGCAGAACCTGTGAAGGTATGCGTAGCGTACTTTACTTTGTCCTCTTCAGTACACTTACTTATGGCAAACACCGATTCGACCTTCTCGGTCCACCGTTTCAATCCGATCGGTCCTTCGGTTCCATCAAATTCCAAAGGTTTGCAGGCAGTGAATTCTTTGTAGGTGCATCCTACACGATTTCCTGTACTGCTAGATCCAAGGTTATTGTTGGTATGTAGTGCAGCCTGTACTGCGGCTATGTTTGAAGCTAGAAAAGTACGGAATTCCTCTTCATTCATATTCACGGTGTGTCGAGTAGTCGGTGCCATTTCCTTCAAAATAGTTAAATGGAACAAGTTAATCATACAGAATATTAAGAGTAGTTAATAGTATTTCGTAGCATAATATGAACTCATTTATAAAAGCTTTTTCTTCATATTAGCGTTTTATAAGTTTAAATTCGGGTAGTACCTACCCGTTAAGTTCATACTTAGTAGCTAATATACAATTCAACTACTACAATTCTATATGAAAAACTGATTATAATAATATTTCGCGTTCAAACTTTTATACAATATTTTACAAACTTACAATACCGCTTATTTTACATAAAGCATGAAATATAGCACACAATAACTTTGATACAAGATAGTTGTGAAGATAATTCTAGCTAGTACACAAGTCGTTCAGCAAAGGCAATAAAGACACGTAATTCATACGTCCAGAAACAAGTCATGCATTCTGGTTTTACTAGGACTACTTCCCATCCTTGGTCTTGTGCAACATAACCGTTATGGCCGTTGATAAGACAGCGTGTTGTAACGTCGTCAAAGGGACGAGGGCTACGTAATGTCCAACAGTCCCGTAATAATCTAAAAACCTCATTTCTTACCCCAATTACCGACTCCGTCACTTGTGGAAACGTTTTGTTTAATAGTTGTAGCCCGATGTTCTTGTTCTCACTTTGGTGAGAAGCGAACATTACTAATCCGTAAGCATAACATGCTTCTTTATGTTGCATGTTCCGCTTTTTCTAAATCACGAAGTCCAATATTCGGATATATTGAGTCAAAATAATTTCTTAACCCGTTGCGTAAAATAGCATTTGGGTTCCCCGCAATATATGCGTCAAAGTAAACACATCGTAACTTATGGGTTTCCCAATGTGATATCCCCCATCTTTCAAACGAAAGTCTCTTATAAACCAAGACATTCTTGGAACGTTCTTCGAATGTCTTACAAACTGATCTCGCCTTAAATAGTTGTGCCGAGGAATTCTGGCCGACTCTAGACAAGATTTCATCAATCATGTCTCCGGGTAGGTCTCTTAAAATATTGGGTTGTCTATCCATTTTGTGTTTTTAAACTGTAAAACAGACAAGAGTTAGATTCATAAAAAATACTTATTAATACAAGCAATTTTTACATATATCATAAAGCATACGAACACTATATTACATATATTACACCACACGAATACAACTATCTTATTCCGACTCGCTCGTTTCTTCTTCTTCGGTTTTGTTTCGTTTTGCCAAGTTTCTAGGGATGTATGATGTTCCCCTAATACGAGCCGTCGTTATCCACATTGGTTTAGAAAAACCTGGTGGTTTAGAGGTTCCCGGGTCATTGTTACAACTTAAGGACTTCGGGGGTTGACGATACATATAAAGTTCATCGGGGTTGGAATTAGATTTCTCTATTTTTATGCCCTTTCCCTTATTATTTTCTTTTGCCTTTTTAAATTCAGTTGGGGTAATTTCTATAACATCATCGGAATTCTCGTCGGAATTCGATTCATCGGAGAATTGGTAATCCTCCCAATATTTTGCTTCCTTGGCGGAAACACCATTGACCATAATTAATCTTGGTCGGTTGGTTGAGGATTTTCTTTTACTTAACCGTTTTATTATTTCCCCCACCGGTTCTATTTCTTCATCCGGTTCCGATTCTTCTTCCGGTTCCGATTCTTCTTCCGGTTCCGACTCTTCTTCCGGTTCCTCTTCGGGAACTTGTGAATCAGTCCACGAATCATTCCAATTTACATTTGACTCTTCATTATTATTAGGTGAGTCAATGGGACTTGTTCTAGAGGTAGACATCTATCACATAATATCAAACGCGTTAAGAGATTAATATATCACATAATATTCACATGTTAAAAATATATAGTTTCCAACAAAATTTGTTAAGCAATCATTTTTCAAGTAAACACGGTCGAAGTCCAGACTCACTAATGCATCCTAACACACTCGATAAGACACACTAATGAAAAATTCTGGTTCTCTAAGACCAACGCTCGGATACCAACTGAAATGTCCCGTTCTTATTGATTAAAAACGTTCCATATTAATTGATTTCGTTGCGAGGTTTTGACCTCTATATGAGACGTTTTTCAAAGACTGCATTCATTTTTAAAACAAACCATAACCTTTATTTCATAAATAAAGGTTTAAAAAGCTTTACGTAGATTATCAAATAATGATAATCTAAAATATCCTGTTTACACACGACCATTACATAATGGTTTACAATACAAATATGTTACAACAAAATAAGTTTCTTGAATGCAGTTTTTACACAAAATATCATACAAGCATGGACTCCAAATCTCGTCCTTATTTAAGTATGTGACAGCGGAAGCTCCTAATAATCACCTGAGAATAAACATGCTTAAAACGTCAACAAAAATGTTGGTGAGTTATAGGTTTAACCTATATATATCAAATCATAATAATAGACCACAAGATTTCATATTTCAATACACATCCCATACATAGAGATAAAAATCATTCATATGGTGAACACCTGGTAACCGACATTAACAAGATGCATATATAAGAATATCCCCATCATTCCGGGACACCCTTCGGATATGATATAAATTTCGAAGTACTAAAGCATCCGGTACTTTGGATGGGGTTTGTTAGGCCCAATAGATCTATCTTTAGGATTCGCGTCAATTAGGGTGTCTGTTCCCTAATTCTTAGATTACCAGACTTAATAAAAAGGGGCATATTCGATTTCGATAATTCAACCATAGAATGTAGTTTCACGTACTTGTGTCTATTTTGTAAATCATTTATAAAACCTGCATGTATTCTCATCCCAAAAATATTAGATTTTTAAAAGTGGGACTATAACTCACTTTCACAGATTTTTACTTCGTCGGGAAGTAAGACTTGGCCACTGGTTGATTCACGAACCTTAAGTTTCTTGGATAAACCTACTGGAAAAGAGAAAAATGGATCTAGCTTCAACGGATCCTTGGATGGCTCGAAGTTCTTGTATTAGAATAATAACCTACTGTAAGAAACAAAGATTTCTTGAGGTTGGATGATCACCTTACAAGATTGGAAGTGAGCTAGCAAACTTGAAAGTATTCTTGATTTTATGAAACTAGAACTTTTGGAATTTATGAAGAACACTTAGAACTTGAAGATAGAACTTGAGAGAGATCAATTAGATGAAGAAAATTGAAGAATGAAAGTGTTTGTAGGTGTTTTTGGTCGTTGGTGTATGGATTAGATATAGAGGATATGTAATTTTGTTTTCATGTAAATAAGTCATGAATGATTACTCATATTTTTGTTATTTTATGAGATATTTCATGCTAGTTGCCAAATGATGGTTCCCACATGTGTTAGGTGACTCACATGGGCTGCTAAGAGCTGATCATTGGAGTGTATATACCAATAGTACATACATCTAAAAGCTGTGTATTGTACGAGTACGAATACGGGTGCATACGAGTAGAATTGTTGATGAAACTGAACGAGGATGTAATTGTAAGCATTTTTGTTAAGTAGAAGTATTTTGATAAGTGTATTGAAGTCTTTCAAAAGTGTATAAATACATATTAAAACACTACATGTATATACATTTTAACTGAGTCGTTAAGTCATCGTTAGTCGTTACATGTAAGTGTTGTTTTTAAACCTTTAGGTTAACGGTCTTGGTAAATGTTGTTAACCCAATGTTTATAATATCAAATGAGATTTTAAATTATTATATTATCATGATATTATCATGTATGAATATCTCTTAATATGATATATATACATTAAATGTCTTTACAACGATAATCGTTACATATATGTCTCGTTTAAAAATCATTAAGTTAGTAGTCTTGTTTTTACATATGTAGTTCATTGTTAATATACTTAATGATATGTTTACTTATCATAGTATCATGTTAACTATATATATATCCATATATATGTCATCATATAGTTTTTACAAGTTTTAACGTTCGTGAATCACCGGTCAACTTGGGTGGTCAATTGTCTATATGAAACATATTTCAATTAATCAAGTCTTAACAAGTTTGATTGCTTAACATGTTGGAAACATTTAATCATGTAAATATCAATCTCAATTAATATATATAAACATGGAAAAGTTCGGGTCACTACATACGCTGCCTCATATTCAGTTGTTTCTGATTAAATATGTGTTGAAGACTTTTGTAGTCGGTATATATAATGCTTTTGACCCCATATAAGTAATGCCTCCAAGTCTTTAATGTAAAAACAACCGCGCCTAATTCCAAATCATGCGTCGTATAATTTTGTTCGTGAATCTTCAATTGTCTAGACGCATAAGCAATCACCTTCGTTCGTTGCATTAATACACAACCGAGACCTTGCTTTGATGCGTCACAATAAATCACAAAATCATCATTCCCTTCAGGCAATGACAATATAGGTGCCGTAGTTAGCTTTTTCTTCAATAACTGAAACGCTTTCTCTTCTTTATCCTTCCATTCAAATTTCTTCCCTTTATGCGTTAATGCAGTCAAGGGTTTTGCTATTCTGGAAAAGTCTTGGATGAACCTTCTGTAGTAACCAGCTAGTCCTAAAAACTGGCGTATGTGTTTCGGAGTTTTCAGGGTTTCCCACTTTTCAACAGTTTCTATCTTTGCCGGATCCACCTTAATACCTTCTTTGTTCACTATGTGACCGAGGAATTGAACTTCTTCCAACCAAAATGCACACTTTGAAAACTTAGCGTACAATTCTTCCTTCCTCAATACTTCTAACACCTTTCTCAAATGTTCACCGTGTTCTTGGTCATTCTTTGAGTAAATAAGTATGTCATCAATGAAAACAATGAAAAACTTTTCAAGGTATGGTCCACACACTCGGTTCATAAGGTCCATGAACACAGCTGGTGCATTAGTTAAACCAAATGGCATGACCATAAACTCGTAATGACCGTAACGTGTTCTGAAAGTAGTCTTTGGAATATCATCTTCTTTCACCCGCATTTGATGATACCCGGAACGTAAGTCAATCTTTGAATAAACAGACGAGCCTTGTAGTTGATCAAATAAGTCGTCGATTCTCGGTAGTGGGTAGCGGTTCTTGATGGTAAGTTTGTTCAACTCTCGGTAGTCGATACACAACCTGAATGTACCATCTTTCTTCTTGACAAACAAAACAGGAGCTCCCCACGGTGATGTGCTTGGTCGAATGAAACCACGCTCTAAAAGTTCTTGTAATTGGCTTTGCAGTTCTTTCATCTCGCTGGGTGCGAGTCTGTAAGGAGCACGAGCTATTGGTGCAGCTCCTGGTACAAGATCTATTTGAAATTCAATGGATCGATGTGGGGGTAATCCCGGTAATTCTTTCGGAAATACATCGGGAAATTCTTTTGCGACGGGAACATCATTGATGCTCTTTTCTTCAATTTGTACTTTCTCGACGTGTGCTAGAACAGCATAGCAACCTTTTCTTATTAGTTTTTGTGCCTTCAAATTACTAATAAGATGTAGCTTCGTGTTGCCCTTTTCTCCGTACACCATTAAGGGTTTTCCTTTTTCTCGTATAATGCGAATTGCATTTTTGTAACAAACGGATCTCTGCTTTCACTTCTTTCAACCAGTCCATACTGATTATCATATCAAAACTCCCTAACTCTACTGGTATCAAGTCAATCTTAAATGTTTCGCTAACCAGTTTAATTTCTCGATTCCGACATATATTATCTGCTGAAATTAATTTACCATTTGCTAATTCGAGTAAAAATTTACTATCCAAAGGCATCAATGGACGACTTAATTTAGCACAAAAATCTTACTCATATAGCTTCTATCCGCACCCGAATCAAATAAAACGTAAGCAGATTTATTGTCAATAAGAAACGTACCCGTAACAAGCTCCGAGTCTTCCTGTGCTTCTGTCGCATTAATATTGAAAACTCTTCCGCGGCCTTGTCCATTCGTATTCTCCTGGTTCGGGCAATTTCTAATAATGTGGCCCGGTTTTCCACATTTATAACAAACTATATTGGCATAAATTGCTCCGACACTACTTGCTCTGCCATTACTCGTTCCGACACCCTTTGTTCCTTTCGTTCTGTTAATCCCTGGTCCGTAGACCTCACACTTCGCCGCGCTATGACCATTTCTTTTACACTTGTTGCAAAATTTGGTGCAGAACCCCGAGTGATACTTTTCACACCTTTGGCATAGCTGCTTCTGATTGTTGTTGTTGTTGCGGTTGTTATTGTTGTTGGAATGATTGTTGTAGTTGTTGTTGTTATTGTTTTGCCATTTGTTGTAGTTGCGATTGATGTTGTGATTGTTGGGATAGTTGTTGTTGTTTTGGTGACTCTTATCACCTTTTTCCTCCCACTTTCTTTTGACTAGCTTCACGTTGGCCTCTTCGGCCGCCTGTTCTTTAATTCTTCCCTCAATCTGGTTCACTAGTTTGTGAGCCATTCTACATGCCTTTTGTATGGAGGCAGGCTCGTGTGAACTTATATCTTCTTGGTTTCTCTCCGGTAACCCTTTCACAAACGCGTCGGTCTTCTCTTCCTCATCTTCGAATGCTCTCAGACACAATAGGCACAATTCTGTGAATCATCTTTCGTACGAAGTAATATCGAATCCCTGTGTTCGTAACGCTCTAACTTCTGACTTGAGCTTATTGACCTCGGTTCTAGGACGGTACTTCTCGTTCATCAAGTGCTTGAATGCTGACCACGGTAGCGCGTAAGTAGCATCTTGTCCCACTTGCTCTAGATAGGTATTCCACCATGTTAACGCAATACCTGTGAAGGTATGCGTAGCGTACTTCACTTTGTCTCCTTCAGCACACTTACTTATGGCAAAGACCGATTCAACTTTCTCGGTCCACCGTTTCAATCCGATTGGTCCTTCGGTCCCATCAAATTCTGAAGGTTTGCAGGTAGTGAATTCCATGTAGGAGCATCCTACACGATTTCTTGCGCCGTTATCTGTATTGCTAGATTCAGAGTTATTGTTGGTATGTAGCGCGGCCTATACTGCGGCTATGTTTGAAGCAAGAAAGGCACGAAATTCCTCTTCGCTCATATTCAAGGTGTGTCGAGTAGTCGGTGCCATTTCCTTCAAAATAGTCAAATGAAACGAGTTAATCATATAGAATATCAAGAGTAGTCAATAGTATTTCGTAGCATAACATGAACTTATTTATAAAAGCTCTTTCTTCATATTAGCGTTTTATACTCTTTAATTCGGGTAGTACCTACCCGTTAAGTTCATACTTAGTAGCTAACATACCATTTCAACTATTACTATTCTATATGAAAAACTAATCACAACAAAAAAAAATATATCATATTCAAACCTTTATACAATAACTTGCAAACTTACAATACCGCTATTTTACATATAGCATGAAATATAGCACATAAAACTTTGATACAAAGTAGTTGCGAAGATAATTCTTGTTAATAAATAAGGCGTTCAGCAAAGGCAATAAAGACACGTAATTCATACGTCCAGAAACCAGTCATGCATTCTAGTTTTACTATTACCACTTCCCATCCTTGGTTTTGTGGAACATAACCGTTGTGACCGATAGTAAGACAATGTGTTGTAACGTCGTCAAAAGGATGAAGGTGACGTAATGACCAACAGTCTCGTAATAACCTAAAAACCTCATTTCTTACCCCAATTACCGACTCCGTCACTTGTGGGAACGTTTTGTTTAATAGTTGTAGCCCGATGTTCTTGTTCTCACTTTGGTGAGAAGCGAACATTACTAACCCGTAAGCATAACATGCTTCTTTATGTTGCATGTTAGCCGCTTTTTCTAAATCACGAAGTCCTATATTCGGATATATTGAGTCAAAATAATTTCTTAACCCGTTGCGTAAAATAGCATTTGGGTTCCCCGCAATATATGCGTCAAAGTAAACACATCGTAACTTATGGATTTCCCAATGTGATATCCCCCATCTTTCGAATGAAAGCCTTTTATAAACCAAGGCATTCTTGGAACGTTCTTCGAATGTCTTACAAACTGATCTCGCCTTAAATAGTTGTGCCGAGGAATTCTGACCGACTCTAGACAAGATTTCATCAATCATGTCTCCGGGTAGGTCTCTTAAAATATTGGGTTGTCTATCCATTTTGTGTTTTTATACTGTAAAATAGACAAGAGTTAGATTCATAAAAAAATACTTATTAATACAAGCAATTTTTACATATATCATAAAGCATAAGCACACTATATTATATATATTACACCACACGAATACAACTATCTTATTCCGATTCGCTTGTTTCTTCTTCTTCGGTTTTGGTTCGTTTTGCCAAGTTTCTAGGGATATATGATGTTCCCCTAATACGAGCCGTCGTTTTCCACATTGGTTTAGAAAAACCTGGTGGTTTAGAGGTTCCCGGGTCATTGTTACAACTTAAGGACTTCGGCGGTTAACGATACATATAAAGTTCATCGGGGTTGGAAATAGATTTCTCTATTTTTATGCCCTTTCCCTTATTGTTTTTTTTTGCCTTTTTAAATTCAGTTGGGGTAATTTCTATAACATCATCGGAATTCTCGTCGGAATCCGATTCATAGGAGAATTGGTAATCCTCCCAATATTTTGCTTCCTTGGCGGAAACACCATTGACCATAATTAACCTTAGTCGGTTGGTTGAGGATTTTCTTTTACTTAACCGTTTTATTATTTCCCCCACCGGTTCTATTTCTTCATCCGGTTCCGATTCTTCTTCCGGTTTCGATTCTTCTTTCGGTTCCGACTCTTCTTCCGGTTCCTCTTCGGGAACTTGTGAATCAGTCCACGAATCATTCCAATTTACATTTGACTCTTGATTATTATTAGGTGAGTCAATGGGACTTTTTCTAGAGGTAGACATCTATCACATAATATCAAACGCGTTAAGAGATTAATATATCACATAATATTCACATGTTAAAAATATATAGTTTCAAACAAAATTTGTTAAGCAATCATTTTTCAAGTAAACACGGTCGAAGTCCAGACTCACTAATGTATCCTAACAAACTCGATAAGACACACTAATGCAAAATTCTGGTTCTCTAAGACCAACGCTAGGATACCAACTGAAATGTCCCGTTCTTATTGATTAAAAATGTTCCATATTAATTGATTTCGTTACGAGGTTTTGACCTCTATATGAGACGTTTTTCAAAGACTGCATTCATTTTAAAACAAACCATAACCTTTATTTCATCAATAAAGGTTTTAAAAAGCTTTACGTAGATTATCAAATAATGATAATCTAAAATATCCTGTTTACACACGACTATTACATAATGGTTTACAATACAAATATGTTACAACGAAATAAGTTTCTTGAATGCAGTTTTTACACAATATCATACAAGCATGGACTCCAAATCTTGTCCTTATTTAAGTATGCGACAGCGGAAGCTCTTAATAATCACCTGAGAATAAACATGCTTAAAACGTCAACAAAAATGTTGGTGAGTTATAGGTTTAACCTATATATATCAAATCGTAACAATAGACCACAAGATTTCATATTTCAATATACATCCCATACATAGAGATAAAAATCATTCATATGATGAACACCTGGTAACCGACATTAACAAGATGCATATATAAGAATATCCCCATCATTCCGGGACACCCTTCGGATATGATATAAATTTCGAAGTACTAAAGCATCCGGTACTTTGGATGGGGTTTGTTAGGCCCAATAGATCTACCTTTAGGATTCGCGTCAATTAGGGGCATATTCGATTTCGATAATTCAACCATAGAATGTAGTTTCACGTACTTGTATCTATTTTGTAAATCATTTATAAAACCTGCATGTATTCTCATCCCAAAAATATTAGATTTTAAAAGTGGGACTATAACTCACATTCACAGATTTTTACTTCGTCGGGAAGTAAGACTTGGCCACTGGTCGATTCACGAACCTATAACAAATATGTACATATATATCAAAGTATGTTCAAAATATATATACAACACTTTTAATAAATACATTTTGATGTTTTAAGTTTATTAAGTCAGTTGTCCTCGTTAGTAACCTACAACTAGTTGTCCACAATTAGATGTACAGAAATAAATCGATATATATATTATCTTGAATCAATCCACGACCCAGTGTATACACGTCTCAGGCTAGATCACAACTTAAAGTATATATATTTTTGGAATCAACCTCAACCCTGTATAGCTAACTCCAACATTACTGCATATAGAGTGTCTATGGTTGTTCCAAATAATATATATACATGGGTCGATATGATATGTCAAAACATTTGCGTACGTGTCTATGGTATCCCAAGATTACATAATATATTAGAATACATGTATAATACAATATAAGTTGGCTAGGATATGATTTGTAGAGAATTGTTAATATTTCCCGTAGCTACAAAAATAAAAAATATCCAATCATGTTTTACCCATAACTTCTTCATTTTAAATCCGTTTTGAGTGAATCAAATTGCTGAGGTTTCATATTGAACTCTATTTTATGAATCTAAACAGAAAAAGTATAGGTTTATAGTTAGAAATATAAGTTACAAGTCATTTTTGTAAGAGGTAGTCATTTCAGTCGAAAGAACGACGTCTTGATGACCATTTTGAAAAACATACTTCCACTTTGAGTTTAACCATGATTTTTGGATATAGTTTCATGTTCATAAGAAAAATCATTTTCCCAGAAGAACAATTTTTAAATCAAAGTTTATCATAGTTTTTAATTATCAAACCCAAAACAGCCCGCGGTGTTACTACGACGGCGTATGTCCAGTTTTACAGTGTTTTTCGTGTTTCCAGGTTTTAAATCATTAAGTTAGCATATCATAGAGATATAGAACGTTTAGTTGATTTTAAAAGTCAAGTTAGAAGGATTAACTTTTGTTTGCGAACAAGTTTAGAATTAACTAAACTATGTTCTAGTGATTTCAAGTTTAAACCTTCGAATAAGATAGCTTTATATGTATGAATCGAATGATGTATGAACATCACTACTACCTCAAGTTTTGTGGATAAACATACTGGAAAAGAGACAAATGGATCTAGCTTCAAAGGATCTTGGATGACTTGAAAGTTCTTGAAGTAGAATCATGACACGAAAACAAGTTCAAGTAAGATTTCCACTCGAAATAAGATTGTTATAGTTATAGAAATTGAATCAAAGTTTGAATATGAGTATTACCTTATACTAGAAAGATATATTACTGTAAATAAGAAAGATTTCTTGAGGTTGGATGATCACTCTACAAGATTGGAAGTAAGCTAGCAAACTTGGAAGTATTCTTGATTTTATGAAACTAGAACTTGTAGAATTTATGAAGAACACTTAGAACTTGAAGATAGAACTTGAGAGAGATCAATTAGATGAAGAAAATTGAAGAATAAAAGTGTTTGTAGGTGTTTTTGGTCGTTGGTGTATGGATTAGATATAAAGGATATGTAATTTTGTTTTCATGTAAATAAGTCATGAATGATTACTCACATTTTTGTAATTTTATGAGATATTTCATGCTAGTTGCTAAATGATGGTTCCCACATGTGTTAGGTGACTCACATGGGCTGCTAAAAGCTGATCATTGGAGTGTATATACCAATAGTACATACATCTAAAAGCTGTGTATTGTACGAGTACGAATACGGGTGCATACGAGTAGAATTGTTGATGAAACTGAACGAGGATGTAATTGTAAGCATTTTTGTTAAGTAGAAGTATTTTGATAAGTTTCTTGAAGTCTTTCAAAAGTGTATGAATACATATAAAACACTACATGTATATACATTTTAACTGAGTCGTTAAGTCATCGTTAGTCGTTACATGTAAGTGTTGTTTTGAAACCTTTAGGTTAACGATCTTGTTAAATATTGTTAACCCAATGTTTATAATATCAAATGAGATTTAAATTATTATATTATCATGATATTATGATGTACGAATATCTCTTAATATGATATATATACATTAAATGTCGTTACAACGATAATCGTTACATATATGTCTCGTTTCAAAATCATTAAGTTTTAATGATATGTTTACTTATCTTAATATCATGTTAACTATATATATAACCATATATATGTCATCATATAGTTTTTACAAGTTTTAACGTTCGTGAATCACCGGTCAACTTGGGTGGTCAATTGTCTATATGAAACCTATTTCAATTAATCAAGTCTTAACAAGTTTGATTGCTTAACATGTTGGAAACACTTAATCATGTAAATAAAAATTTCATTTAATATATATATATATATATAAACATGGAAAAGTTCGGGTCACTACAACAATGGTACACAGTTTGAGGGTAATCCATTCAGCGATTGGTGCCAAGAGCTGAACATAAAGCAAACATTCACATCAGTTGCACACCCCCAGGTGAACGATCAGTGTGAGGTCACAAATCGGGATATCGTGTTAGGAATCAAAGCAAGGCTTGGATGATTGTGCCGAAGGGGTTGGATAGATGAACTACCGAATGTACTGTGGGCGCACCGCACAACTTCAAAAGGCGCGACCAATGAAACACCTTTCAGTTTGGTATACGGGTCCGAGGCTGTAATACCCGCTGAAATAAATGTGCCAACTATGCGCATAGCTTCCTTCGATGAAAGTAGCAATAGCGAAGAACTGCGTGAAAATCTAAACTTAGTTGAAGAGCGCAGGGAAATGGCGGCTATAAAAGAAGCAATCAAGAAACAAAGAATCGCAAGCTACTATAATAAGCGCGTACAACCATTATCTTTCCAATTGGATGACTTGATATGGCGAAAGAATGAAGCAAGCAGAGAAGAAGACACGGGTAAACTCAGACCCAAATGGGAAGGACCATACAAGGTTATTGGCGTAAGCGATACAGGGGCGTATCGACTAGCAAGTTTAGATGGAAAAGCAATAAAATGCACCAGGCATGCGCAAACACTGAAACGGTGCTACATATGAAAAAACTACAGAGGGATTGATCACCCCAAATAACTGTTTAAAGTTTTTAATATGTAAACTTTTTATTTTCCATTGTAAACATGACAACTAAGTGTTGGTCAAGTGATATGTTTGAAATAAATTGAATCATGCAATTTAAGCCAATAACTTGTGCATTTTTATATTTGTTGATTGCATGCCCCTTAAGCTACACAGGGACACACTCAGAGTCTCAAGTGGCATAGTTTAGTTTGGTTACTAATACTATTTTTAATGGTGACAGTAGTAAAACATTGGTGTGTTTCAAATGCTCGTACACGCGCAAGACGGAGACTTGCACAGTCTAGACTATAAAACACAAGTTTGGTTTACTTGTTTAAATAACCCGGACATTGGCGTGGCCGAAAGACTCTTGAGTATAGACATTGGTTTGTCTATAGTACGGGTAAATTACATTGGATTGTATATGCGTACATACTTATAAAAAATTTTACAAAATTCTTGAGTATAAACTTATAAGCATTGGTTTGCTTACTTTTGCATAAAACATTGGATTGTTATCGCAAGAATAAAAAGATCGTGAAATGATTGAAGGGTTGCTCCCGTCATGAATTCATGGCATTTATTCTAAACATGGGTTATTGAATGCATAAAATTGTAACGAATCATTATAACCGCCATAGTGATTTCATAAAAACGCAATACTTGCACTTTAACCAAAAGAGATATCGAATTATATTCAATGAAAGCTAACAAATTACAGTTAGAAAATATAAAGTCAACTGCTTAGCATAAAAGCGGGACATGTGCCAAAATTAGACCTAATATACGATAAAAAGTAAAAAAGGGGGTGGCATTGGCTGGAACGTTTGCCCTACACTAAGGAGAGTATGCCATCCTCGCACGCAGCGATCAGATGCATACCCTATTTTAAACATAAAATAAAAATATAATATAGGGATGCGAAACCTCCAAGATTGTAAGGCCCATCCCTCACTAGCAAAAAAATGCCACCCAAACATGGATAAATAATATCCATCCGGGGTAGCATAACAAACTCAGTCGAGTTTGTCATTGATTATCTCCTGCGCAGAGATGGTAGGATCGTTGATGAGAAATTGTAGACGGGGGATCGGAATTTGTTGAAGTCGGGCACACGCTTCTTCACACTTTTCTTTGGCTTCTTAAGAGAGTAGCTCAGCAATATTTGGAGGAATCACGGGGGGTACATACAACTCCTGGCGAACAACATTCCAGAACAGGGTTCGCTCATACGCACGTGCGGTAACCATGGCTGCACCAAATTGCTGCTCGACAACTTTGCAGTCGAGAGCATGCTGGACAATGTTCGGTAAACTCTTTCGAAGAATGTCATACTCTGCCTTTATATCATCGTGTTTCGTGCCCCAAGACTCCTGGGACGCAATCCATTCACTAAAGCTTTCATTTAAAAACACGACATGGCCCTCTGCTTCCTTCAGTTTCGCAGACAGGGACGTAATCTCAGACTCCATAAATCTTTTTTCAGCAACATGCTGATCCTCCTCTTGCTGCCTTTTAAACATCAGAACATTGATCCGATCTTCTGCCTACAAGTGCGCGGTTACCGCAACTGCGAGTTGGGCAGTTAGTTTTGCATTATCCTCTTGCAAAGCATTTATCTTGAACGTCTCTGTTGATGAGGGTGGTGGGGGATGAGCAAGCAATGTAGATTTAAGTTGCAAACGATTTAGATCCTTGGCAAAGTTAAACAGCATCGATTGCGTGTCCATGTAAAGTTCTTCGGAAGGTGAAAGCGAGGAAAATTTCTGCATTAGTTGATGAGGGGCACATGATTGTAAAAAAGATAACTGTTGTGCAAAAACTGAAAGAGGAACGTTCATGAACTCATTTACGTTCAGAATCAGTAAAGATGAATCATCAGGATTCGGGAATACACGCTTGGAGTGATTGGACACACCACTTGGACCTGCAAATACGATAAACATGGCGTATAAAAACTTAAAGCCAATATAAAAAAAAAAGTCAGACTGTCGAAAGTAATACCTTCATCATGTGACCTTTTGTGGTTACCCAAGATTCTGGAATCATGAGTGTGGTATATTGAAGGTATTGTTTCTGAGTGACTGACTGGCGAGCGAGAATGGCTATCGGAGTCGGTGGTAGGATTGGGTGCATAAGATTCCAACTTCATCTACAATGTTAGAATCAGAACAACACATGAATGATACATAAATATGTAACTAGGGTTACATAGCGTAATGCAAAGTATAAAAGTATGAAATATACCTTTTTTGATCAAGAACAGGTCTTTGCGGAGAAGATGAAAAGGGTTGGATGATTTAAAAAGGAAAAGATTGTGAGATACGAAAAAGCCAATGTGCCATTAATAGAAAAAATATGGGAATCAAAAAGTAACAAGGGTATAATAATAGCCGTACACGTGTATCAATCTTAAGCTAAACACTTTGTTAAGATGTCCGGTACACGGTGGCATCAACAAGCGATTGCATAATTACAATCATTACCTTTTCAAAAAATAGTGACAGTTCTTACCTCGGGTGCAGGAAATGCAGCCGAAAAGACAAGTTGGTGACTGCACGCATACATTTCATTTAATGCTAATAAAGTATCCAGTTACACATATATACTTAAATAATCTTATGCACTGTCCGGTTATATTTGGAATCCAACAAGGATTTTTTAGCAAAATCATTAAGCATGCTAATTTGGATCAAGGGTGTTGTTATGGTTCATTATGAGTACATTTTCTTTCTAGTTCGACGTCATACACTAATTTTCATTGTATATAACATCGAACTGGGGGACTTAATGATACCCATATCCGCAAGACTATGCGGATTACGCATCCAAAGTCCTAAACCGCACGTAAATTGTCATGTTAGAGATATGACACGGGTATAGCCGCACTCTATGCGCCTATACCATCTGATGCGAGTTTTGTATACTTGCATAAGGGTCTAGTATATTCTAGAAAGATGTACGATATAATCAATTCGGATTCCTTTCCTTAAATAACGAAAGTTAGTTGGGAAGAGATCGCATTTAATTAAGGAAGGGATTCTATCAAAACCCTAATTCGTGAGCCTATAAATGCATAGCTCATAAACGCTAAAAATATATTCGGTTACTCATACATAACATTAGCAAATATATCTTCATCGTACGAACAAGCTTCATACGATCCTAAATGTAAAGACTTTCAGGTATGTCTTGAACTATAAAACCTTCATGTCTTTAGGCCACACAACCTCGTATGCTAGGTTGTTGGTGGACTCTCAAATCGGCCACCCTGTCGGAATCGAAACGATACTGGTGTGGGTTATCCACGACTAAGTGTCGGAGGTCCGAATGTTGTTAGTCCTTAAACCCCACTATGCACTCAAGTGTAGGTTCACCTTGACCTCGTGAAAATATGCTTGATCATTTGGCGCCATCCGTAGGACCGGTTATACGAAACAAATAAGATACGATATAAATTGAAAACGTTCAAATAGAACATTAAAAATGAGTAAAATATCTTTTTTCGACATCCTAACGACCTCGAATGGCAAGACACTTTCCGAGATTCTTGATGTTATGTTCGTTTTAGGGTGATCTGGAGAATTTCAGTACAATCCGAGATTCTTGATGTTACTCCATTTAGCGGCGCATCTTTAGGATTTAAAAAGCGTGTTTGATGAAGTGACATTAGATTCAAAATTATACATGTTATACATAATTACATTGTGAGTGAAATAATAGGCCTTAAAACTATATGTACCATGCAAAGTCATGCATACACAAAAGGAATAGTATGAAACTAATTGAAAACGGTCAAAAGAGTGTCAAAAAGGCAAAATTGAAGGCTTAAGAGGTCTCGTTTCGGAAAATATTTGGGACAAACCGCCTTCAGCAGTTTGCCAATGGATAGATCTCAAAAAAAGACACGATTTGAAAAAAACTATGACTAAATCGGAGCTGCGTAGTCAAAAGATACGATAGATCTAACTTTTTAGCCAAAGACACAAAACACCAAGCACCACGAACCATCGGGTGGTGTTTGGTGCGTGGTGCGAATTTGCCAGGAAAGATGTCTTTTTCGGAATATAGACGACCTCGAATGGCAAGCTCATTCCAAGAGTCTTGTTCGTTCGGCCGTTTTAGGGTGATCTTGAGAATTTCAGCACAATCTGAAACCGAAAGTTATGCGCCGCCAAATGCTACTCCATTTGGCGGTGCATATTAATGATTTAAAACTCATGTTTAATGAAGTAACATTAGATTCGAAATTATATGCGTTATACATAATTACATTACGAGTGAAATAATAGGCCTTAAACTATATATACCATGCTAAGTCATGCATACACAAAACTAATAATATGATATAAATTGAAAACGTTCAAAGAGAACATTAAAAATGGGTAAAATGACTTTTTTAGAATCCTGACGACCTCGAATAGCAAGACACTCTCCGAGATTCTTGATGTTAGGGTCGTATTAGGATGATCTGGAGAATTTTAGCACAATCTGAAACCAAAGTTGATGTGCCGCCAAATGTTACTCCATTTGGCGGCGCATCTTTATGATTTAAAAAGAGTGTTTGATGAAGTGACATTAGATTCAAAATTATACGTGTTATACATAATTACATTGTGAGATAATGTAACCCGGATTTTTCCGCTAATACATAGAAGATTAATATTTACATAATTAATGTTTCCAACATGTTAAGCAATTAAACTCATTATGATTTGGTTATTGGAAATGAATTTTATACAAATGTTTGGCCACCCAGTTTGTCTGACGATTCACGAACGTCATAACTCGAAATAATTATATAATGATGTATATATGGATATATATATATATATATATATATATATATATATATATATATATATATATATATATATATATATATATATATATATATATATATATATATATACACACACACACAATTATGATTTGATAAAATGATATTTAAGTATATCATTACATATAATAACAATTGGTTATATACATAAAATGAGATTACTAACTTAAAGACTTCAAGACTATATACATATATATAACGATTAACGTTGTAGTAACTTCTAAATTAAAATGTATGTATATGTATTGTATTAATATGTATTAATACACTTTTGAAGGACTTAAACATATATACTAACATACTTATACTCAACAACGATAGCTATACTCATTTTTCTCATTCAATTTTATCAAGAATTCTACTCGTATTCATTCGGTATTTATACCCGTATCATACCCAGCTTCTATACGTATTCATTATTGGTATATACACATCAAATCAACATACTAATCAACCTAAAATCTTCCCTAAATATGAGGTAAACTCAAATTGGAAGTTAGCTTGACTAATTACACAAAATTACAACATGAAAATTTGTTCTTGTCCCCCCCCCCTTGTTTCACGTCACATACACACACATATATACACTTGTTTCATTTCCATTTTTCTTAGATTACTAACTCTAAAACACACTCTTTAAAGGATTGAAAAACCCTTAAACACTTCAGAAAATATTCATCAACAACTAGCTTCAAAAACAACCTATAATCATCATAAGAAAGCTTAATCAAGAACATATCAAGATAACCTTCCAAGTGTACAAGTTTACTTCCAACCTTTCAATCCAACTCCACCACTCTTTAGGATCAAGAATTATACTTCCTTTCCAGTAGCTTTTCATCTTTTAATCAAGGTAAGAATTGTATATAAGCTTTGGTTCAATTTATATACTTATAACTATCTTAATTCAAGATAGAATTCTTATTCGAACTTTTGTTCATTCCATGTTCATACTTCAAGAGTTTTCAAGCCATCAAAGATACTTTTGATTCCAAGATTATTTCCTATATTTTCCAGTAGCTTTATCCAAGTAACTTGAGGTATTAACCTTATTCATAATCTTATTCAATTCATATTCATATAGCTATCTTATTTTGAGTTATAACTAATAACAACAAGAACATAGTTTAGATTATTTCTAAACTTGTTCGCAAACAAACTTAATCCTTCTAACTTGACTTTTAAAATACTTCAACACATGTATTATGACAATATGTCAAGCTAACATAAGGATATAAAACTTGTAAACACGAAGAACACATTAAAATCGAATATACGCCGTCTTAGTCGAACGGGGGCTGTTTTGGGTTTAATTTTAAAAACCTATCTTAAACTTTGAATTAAAAGATTTCCTTTGGTAAAAAATCTTATTTTATATGGATATGAAACATATCTAAAATCCATGGTTTAACTCTAAGTGTAAGTATGTTTTTCAAAAGAGTCATCAAGATGTCGTTCTTACGACGCAAATGACTATCTTCTCTTATTTGACACCTAAGCTGTATTTTTGACTATAAACCTATACTTTTTCTGTTAAGATTAATAATATTGAGTTCGATACGAAATCATGGCAACTCGAATCACTCAAAACGGATTTGTAACGAAAACATTATGGGTAAAACAAAATTGGATATTTTTCTTAATTTTTAGCTACGGACATGATTCATAAAAATGGATGCTAACCTTATCCTAGCTAACTTACCTTGTATCCTACATGTATTTATACATGTCTTATTCCCGAACTTCTGGAAATACAATTTATAATAGTCGTGATTAAGTTCTACGACAATATATTATAGTCTTAATAAAGATCGTAAGGCACCATATATATATATGACTTGATCACCGTGGATCCGTATACAGCGTTTTGACATATCATTTTGATTTCTTCTATATATATTATTGGAACAAACTATAAGACACCATTGGCAGTAATTTCGAGTTAGCTGTGGGTCGAAGTGGATTCCAAAATAATATATATACTTTGAGTTGTGATCGAGCCTTAGACATGTATACAATGGGTCGCGGATTGCTTCAGATAATATACATATTATGTGTCTTACTATATTAAGATAATATATTATAGTGTTAGTAAATTCTAACACAATATACGCATTTATATTTATATTTATATATATAAATATATATATATATATATATATATATATATATATATATATATATATATATATATATATATATATATATATATATATATATATATATATATATATATATATATATATATATATATATATACTGTTGGACTATCGGACTATTGGACTACGAAAGTTGGACTACTAACAATGGACAATTAAAATTATCACAAGTATCATACGTATGAAATATTAATTATATATATATATATATATATATATATATATATGTATATATATATATATATATATGTATATATATATATATATATATGTATATATATATATATATATATATATATATATATATATATATATATATATATATATATATATCTTGACACAAGAATATTATTATTAGGTTCGTGAATTTGTCAAAGGCCAAGTCTTATTACCATCTATTCGAAAATCATCACAAGTGAGTTATAGTCCCATTTTTACTATCTAAATTATTTTGGGATGAGAATACATGCAA
Organism: Rutidosis leptorrhynchoides; assembly: GCF_046630445.1. NCBI lineage: Eukaryota > Viridiplantae > Streptophyta > Magnoliopsida > Asterales > Asteraceae > Rutidosis > Rutidosis leptorrhynchoides. The sequence continues at coordinate 618,421,712 of NC_092335.1, forward strand.
ATTTATAAATGTTTTATAAAATAAGCACAAGTTCATGAAACTACATTCTACGGTTGTTTTGTTATACCGGATATCTGTACTTATTATTATTATGCTTGGTAACCTAAGAATTAGTGAAAAACACTAATTGACGCGAACCCTAAAGATAGATCTACGGGCACCAACACCCCTCATTTTCGAATAGTGGAAATGCTTTAGTAATTCGAAGGGTTCTTGTCATACATTTGAATAGTGGAATGTATGATGCCAGATATCTTAAGTGCTCCATGTTAAGGTCGGTTACCAGGCGACTCATCGTATGAATGATTTTTGCAGTTGTAATGATCCTGCGCATTTAATTAAATGAAATCTTGTGCTTATTAAATATTATGATTATTATATAGAAATTAAACCTATGACTCACCAACATTTTTGTTGACATTTTAAGCATGTTTATTCTCAGGTGAATATTAAAAACTCTTCCGCTGTCGTATGTCAACCCAAGGTCAAGATTTGGAGTCGGCATAATTGTTTATATTGTTCAAACTTGCATTCGGAGTGTTTGTTGTAATATATTTGATCATGTTGTAATGGGTTGTGTAAAAACTTATTTATTTGAGGAGATTGTCTTTGATAGACAATCTAAATTATGTCATTAAGACCTTTATTCAATAATAAAGGTTATGGTTGTTTTTAAAAACGAATGCAAGATTTAAAAAACGTCTCATATAGAGGTCAAAGCATCGCAAAGAAACCAATTAATATGAAACGTTTATAATTAATATGAACGGGGCATTTCAGTTGGTATCCGAGCGTTGGTCTTAGAGAATCAGAAAATTTTTCATTAGTGTGTCTAACTGATTTTTGATGCATTAGTGAGTCTGGACTTCGACCGTAATTGTTTTAAAAATGATTGCTTAATATAATTGTTGGAAACATAAGATTATTAACATATAAATATTATAAGATATATCATTCTCTTAACGTGCCTGCTATTATGTGATAGATGACTTCATTCGATCATATAAGCATCTCTAGTGACTCAAATTTCATTTACTTATCAAGCGATTCAGAGGTTGAGACAAAGCATACGACTTATGAACTAACGGAAAAGTTAACTTTTGGTACTACCATTAAAGAGGAAAATTGTTGGGAAAATTAGGAAGATTCACAATTGCCAGAAGAGGTTCATATTAAGCTACAAAATACTTTTTTGCTACTTCTAAAAATTCTATATGATTAACTCATTCGGCTATTTTTGAAGGAAATGACTCCTCCAGCTACTAGACAACAACAATTTTCCAGGAAAGATGTCTTTTTTGGAATCTAAATGACTCGAATGGCAAGTACATTTCGAGAGTCTTTCTCGTTCGGCCATTTTAGGGTGATCTATATATAACATGCTAAGTCATGCATACACAAAACTACTAATACGATATACATTGAAAACGTTCAAAGACAACACTAAAAATGAGTAAAATGTCTTTTTCGGCATCATGACGACCTCGAATGGCAAGACATTTTCCAAGATACTTGATTTTAGGGTCGTTTTAGGGTGATCGGGAGAATTTCAGCACAATCTGAAACCAAAGGTGATGCGCCGCCAAATGTTACTCCATTTGGCAGCGCATCTTTGTGATTTAAAAAACGTGTTTGATGAAGTGACATTAGATTCAAAATTATAAATGTTATACAGAATTACATTGTGAGAGAAATAATAGGCCTTAACACTATATGTACAATGAAAAATCATGCATACACAAAAGGAATAATATGAAAGAAATTGTAAACGGTCAAAAGAGCGTCAAAAAGGCAAAATTGAAGGCTTAAGAGGTCTCTTTTCAAAAAATATTTGGGACAAACTCCCTTTGGCAATTTGCCAATGGATAGATCTCGAAAAATACACGATTTAAAAAAACACAGTGACTAAATCGGTTCTACGAGTCAAAAGATACGATAGATCTAACATTTTGGCCAAAGACACAAAACACCAAGCACCACGAACCGTCGTCGGTGTTTGGTGCGTGGTGAGAATTTTCCAGGAAAGATGTCTTTTTCAGAATCTAGAAGACCTCGAATGGCAAGCACATTCCGATAGTCTTGCTCGTTCGGCCGTTTTAGGGTGATCTGAGAATTTCAGCACAATCTAAAATCGAAGGTTATGCGCCGCCAAATGCTACTCCATATCGCGGCGCATATTAATGATTTAAAAAGCATATTTAATGAAGTAACATTAGATTCGAAATTATATGCGCTATACATATTTACATTGCGAGTGAAATAATAGGACTTAAAACTATATATACCATGCTAAGTCATGCATACACAAAACTAATAATACGATATAAATTGAAAACGTTCAAAGAGAACATTAAAAATGAGTAAAATGTCTTTTTTCGACATCCTGACGACCTCGAATGGTAAGACACTTTTAAAGATACTTGATGTTAGGGTCGTTTTAGGGTGATTTGGAGAATTTCAGCACAATCTGAAACCAAAGGTGATGCGCCGCCAAATGTTACTCCATTTGGCGGCGCATCTTTGTGATTTAAAAAACGTGTTTGATGATAGGCCTTAAACTATATGTAACATAATAGGCCTTAAACTATATGTACCATGCAATGTCATGCATACACAAAAGGAATAACATGAAAGAAATTGAAAACGGTCAAAAGAGCGTCAAAAAGGCAAAATTGAAGGCTTAAGAGGACTCGTTTCAAAACTATTTGGGACAAAATTTCTTCGGCTGTTTGCCAAAGGATAGATCTTAAAAAAATACACGATTTAAAAAAAACGGTGACTGAATCGGAGCTACGAGTCAAAAGATACGATTGATTTAAGATTTTGGCCTAAGACACAAAACACCAAGCACCACGAACTGTCGGTGGTGTTTGGTGCGTGGTGCGAATTTGCCAGATAAGATGTCTCTTTCAGAATATAGATGACCTCGAATGGCAAGCACATTCCGAGAGTCGTGCTCGTTCTGCCATTTTAGGGTGAACTTGAGAATTTCATCACAATCTGAAACTGAAGGTTATACGCTGTCAAATGCTACTCCATCTGGCAGCGCATATTAATGATTTAAAAAGCATTTTTAATGAAGTGACATTAGATTCGAAATTATATGCATTATAAATAATTACATTGCGAGTGAAATAATAGGCCTTAAAACTATATATACCATGCTAAGTCATGCATACACAAAACTAATAATACGATATAAATTGAAAACGTTCAAAGAGAACATTAAAAATGAGTAAAATGTCTTTTTTCGACATCCTGACGACCTCGAATGGCAAGACACTTTTAAAGATACTTGATGTTAGGGTCGTTTTAGGGTGATTTGGAGTATTTCAGCACAATCTGAAACCAAAGGTGATGCGCCGCCAAATGTTACTCCATTTAGCGACGCATCTTTGTGATTTAAAAAACGTGTTTGATGATAGGCCTTAAACTATATGTAACATAATAGGCCTTAAACTATATGTACCATGCAAAGTCATGCATACACAAAAGGAATAACATGAAAGAAATTGAAAACGGTCAAAAGAGCGACAAAAAGGCAAAATTGAAGGCTTAAGAGGACTCGTTTCAAAACTATTTAGGACAAAATTTCTTCAGATGTTTGCCAAAGGATAGATCTTAAAAAAATACACGATTTAAAAAAAACGGTGACTGAATCGGAGCTACGAGTCAAAAGATACGATTGATTTAAGATTTTGGCCTAAGACACAAAACACCAAGCACCACGAACTGTCGGTGGTGTTTGGTGCGTGGTGCGAATTTGCCAGATAAGATGTCTCTTTCAGAATATAGACGACCTCGAATGGCAAGCACATTCCGAGAGTCATGCTCGTTCTGCCATTTTAGGGTGAACTTGAGAATTTCATCACAATCTGAAACTGAAGGTTATACGCTGCCAAATGCTACTCCATCTGGCAGCGCATATTAATGATTTAAAAAGCATTTTTAATGAAGTGACATTAGATTCGAAATTATATGCGTTATAAATAATTACATTGCGAGTGAAATAATAGGCCTTAAAACTATATATACCATGCTAAGTCATGCATACACAAAACTAATAATACGATATAAATTAAAAAAGTTCAAATACAACATTAAAAATGAGTAAAATATCTTTTTTCGACATCCTAACGACCTCGAATGGCAAGACACTTTTCGAGATTCTTGATGTTAGATTCGTTTTAGGGTGATCTGGAGAATTTCTGCACAATCTGAAACCAAAGGTGATGCGCCGCCAAATGTTACTCCATTTGGCGGCGCATCTTTGTGATTTAAAAAGCGTGTTTGATGAAGTGACATTAGATTCAAAATTATACATGTTACACATAATTACATTGTGAGTGAAATAATAGGCCTTAAAACTATATGTATCATGCAAAGTCATGCATACACAAAAGGAATAGTATGAAACTAATTGAAAACGGTCAAAAGAGCGTCAAAAAGGCAAAATTGAAGGCTTAAGAGGTCTCGTTTCGAAAAAAATTTCGGACAAACCGCCTTCGGCAGTTTGCCAACGGATAGATCTCGAAAAAAGACACGATTTAAAAAAACGGTGACTAAATCAGAGCTACGAGTCAAAAGATACGATAGATCTAACTTTTTAGCCAAAGACACAAAACACTAAGCACCACGAACCGTCGGGTGGTGTTTGGTGCGTGGTGCGAATTTTCCAGGAAAGATGTCTTTTTCGAAATATAGACGACCTCAAATGGCAAGCTCATTCCGAGAGTCTTGCTCGTTCGGCCGTTTTAGGGTGATCTTGAGAATTTCAGCACAATCTGAAACTGAAGGTTATGCGCCGCCAAATACTACTCCATCTGGCGGCGCATATTAATGTTTTAAAAATCTTGTTTAATGAAGTGACATTAGATTCGAAATTATATGCGTTATACATAATTACATTGCGAGTGAAATAATAGGCCTTAAAACTATATATACCATGCTAAGTCATGCATACACAAAACTAATAATAGATATAAATTGAAAACGTTCAAAGAGAACATTAAAAATGAGTAAAATGTCTTTTTTTGGAATCCTGACGACCTCGAATGGCCAGACACTTTTCGAGATTCTTGACGTTAGAATCGTTTTAGGGTGATCTGGAAAATTTCAGCACAATCTGAAAACAAAGGTTATGCGCCGCCAAAAGTTACTCCATTTGGCAGAGCATCTTTGTTATTTAAAAGGTGTGTTTGATGAAGTGACATTAGATTCAAAATTATACGCGCTATACATAATTACATTGTAAGAGAAATAATAGGCCTTAAAACTATATGTACCTAGTAAAGTCATGCATACACAATAGGAATAATATGAAAGAAATTGTAAACGGTCAAAAGAGCGTCAAAAAGGCAAAATTGAAGGCTTAAGAGGTCTTGTTTCGAAAAATATTTGGGACAAACTGTGACGACCCGGAAATTTTTGACTAAATTTAAACTTAATCTTTATATAATTCCAACTTGATAAGCAATGAATTTTAATAAATCTTGAACCTCCGGAAAGAGTTTTACACAAGCTTTTGGTCACCCTTTTATTCCGACGATTCACGAACGTCATAACTTGATTTAATTGTTTAATTGTTTAATTATTGTGTATATATATGGATTTATATATATTTAACTTGAAAATATGATAATTAAATATCTCATTAAGTATATTAACAAAGTATTGTATATATATTTTCATACTACTAATTTAAAGAGTTTTTGAACAATATATATGTTACTATTTAAACGACGTAATTAACTTATGTTAAAATGTATTTACATATAATGTATTACGAGTGTAAATACATCCTTACAAGTATTGAATACACTTTATAATATACCAATACATATAAAGGATAGCTATACTCGTATTTCCGTTCAATTTTCTCAAGAATTCTACTCGCATTCATACGGTATTTTTACCCGTATTATACACAGCTTCTAGAAGTATTTACTATTGATATATACCAATAGAAATCTGCAATTATTTGTGTAATATGTCATCCATGACCTAATCAATTTAATATGTCATCCATGACTTAATACATTTTAACTTATCTTAGATATTTTCACTAAAAGCCAAATTTTCAAGCCTATAAATAAGCACCATTTCTAACTCATTTTTACATATTCATTTTCCAAATTTTACTTCCAATTTTCATACACACTTGCAAGAACTCTCTCAAATTTTGTTCTACTACTTCTTTCCAGCAACTTTACATTCTAAACTTGAGGTAAAAACTCTACTTCAACTCTTGTTCAATTCATATGTTTATAGCTATCTATATAAGAGTTTATAAACTAGAACATAGTTTAGTTGATTCTAAACTTGTTTGAAAAACTAATCTAATCTTTCTAACTTAACTCTAATAACACTTATTTATATGTATTATGATGTTATATTAAGTTAATATAAGAACTTATAACTTGTACATATGAAGAACACCTTGAAACTTAACATATATCCTTTAATCTCCATTCAGTAAAAAGCGGGCAGTTTTGGGTTGGGAATTAAAAACCTATCTTAGACATTGAGTTCGAGGCTAAGACTTTGAAAATATGTTAATATATGTAAATAAGACTTCCAGTATTTTTTTCATGATTTTAGACAAAGTGGAAGTATTTTATCAAAAATCATATATTGGGTGGATGCACCGATTTTTCCAAATCTGTCCACCAATAAAAAAAGAGGGTAAATCTCTAAAAATTACTACTTGGGATGAACTTTTAAAATTGGTTTTGTAAAATTGACTTCTTAAGGAATCCATATCAATTTGATTCACTTTAAACGGAGTTGTAATGAATATTTAGCCAGCAAAATAAAACCTGCTAAAATTAACGTTGTATGGACGAAATTTATATTATAAAAACTATATTAACCATATCCTTGTTAACTTTTCCTATATCTTATATATATTTGGACATGTTATCATTATTATAACAAAATATTACAATCTTGATTAATTTCGTGATTGTATATATATAATAATCTTGGTATGTTCCATGACAATACGTGCACAATAAGTTTTGATAAATCCTAAGACAATACGTACACAATACACCTTAGTTAATTCTAAGACAATACGTATACAATACGTCTCTGGATTGATGCAATACAATACGTACACAATACGCCGTGGGGTAATTATAAGATTATATATATATATATATATATATATATATATATATATATATATATATATATATATATATATATATATATATATATATATATATATATATATATATATACCGATTATTGGACTGTTGGACTTTTCGAACTATTTTTGACTACTAAACTTGACAACTTAAATAATCACATGTGATTGAAAATATAAACTTAAATAATCACATGTGATTGAAAATATAAATAATCACATGTGATTTAAAATATAAACTTAAATAATCACATGTGATTGAAAATATAAATAATCACATGTGATGGAAAATATAAACTTAAACAATCACATGTGATTGAATATATGATATGAACTTGCTATATTAATTTTGTTCACATGTATTATTATCAGAATCGTTATTATTATTATAGGTTCGTGAATCCAAGGACGACGGCTATATTTTTAATAAGTTAAAAACTTATTATTAATATACTTTTACTACCGTGAGTATATAGTCCCATTTTTAACCTCAAAAATACTTTGGGATGAGAATACATGCATTTTATGTTTTACGCCATGGACACAAGTACTTTAAATATATTCTACGTTGAGTTGTACCACATTGCATATCTTCCCTAATAGCTTGGTAACTAATATTTACATTTTGTGAGAACATGTAAGCGCGAATCCTATTGATAGATCTATCGGGTTTGACAACCCCAACCGGGCTAGTCGCTCTAGTATCGTAATCGATTGCAGAGTACTTCATTTTTACTACACTTGGTACAGTGTAGGGAGATTTCATAATAAAGGGAATATGCCACATTAATGGTTAAGTATGGTTACCAAAGCGCTCAACAACTTATAGAATACTTTTATACACTTGCGAGTGTACATATAATTATAACTATGAAATCTTGTGGTCTATATTTATATCAATGCTAAACCTATATATCTCACCAACCTTTGTGTTGACTGTTTACGCATGTTTATTCTCAGGTCCTTAAGAAAGTCTTCCGCTGTTGCATTATCTGAGCAAGCTGTGCATGGAGTCTCATACTTTTATTTAAATAAAGTGTTGCATTCAATAAAACCTTTGTCATGTATTATATTCGACTGTAACGTCACAAGTGTAGTATTTGGTAACCGATGTATTTTGGGGATTATTTCTTAAATAATTGCCCACTTGTTTAAAACATGCATTATGTATAATAATGGTGTGCTTTTTATGAAACGAATGCAATATTTTCTAAAACGTATCATATAGAGGTCAAATACCTCGCTATGGGACCAATGGGTAACGTACTGCGTTTATAGTAATATGGACGGGTTGTTAAAGTTGGTATCAGAGTGGTGGTCTTAGCAAACCAGGTCTGCATTAGTGTGTCTAACTGATAAGTCGTTAGGATGCATTAGTGAGTCTGGACTTCGACCGTGTCTGCATGTCAAAAGTTTTGCTTTTCATTTGTGTCGAAAATTACTTTCTTATCATCCTTAGGAAAATACCTGCTTATCATTCTTAGTCTAGACACATCTTGCTGCATTGATTGCATGAATAGTGTATAGACAAAATTCATATCTTAGCGAATCTGCTAAATCATATCTTATCGTATCTATTACTGTAAACTTTGCCTGACATATTCCGTAAATTCCTCCGTAATCTATGAAATCTTTTGATATATATATATATATATATATATATATATATATATATATATATATATATATATATATATATATATATATATATATATATATATATATATATATATATATATATATATTCTATGTAGTTAGAATACCACCCGATAGCAGAAAAATCATTTCGTATCGAAAAATCCTTTATTCAATCGTATGATATGGAACTCGCCACTAGTTCAAGTCCCTCGGATTCCGATATGAAGTTTCACTGGAGCTCCGAAAGCAGTGTGACCGGAATGGATCAACCAATTAGCCATCATCTATTCTGGATGAATTGGGGATGGGTTCGTAGTCTACTTAATCATTGGAGACAAGAAGAAGGTGATTCCTTTCATCCACCACATTTCCCTCTTGGCGAAGAACCTGAAGCACTTATCGGTGAACCTGTCCGAAACACCATTTTCTCTCTCATTTCCGGAGTATCTCGTCACGATTATATACTATCTCACATTCTAGATCTTATTCATCCGCTCGTCGGAACCGACAATCATCCCAGTGTAATAGAAGAAGTCAACTAGCTTCGCACTCGGGTAGTGGAATTAGAGAATATGGTGCGAAGGTTACAAGCACCAGCAGCATCACTGGCATCGACAATACCACCATCATCAACACCAACAGTACCATTACCACCACCAACAATAACCGCATCGCAAACCTCAACTTCATAATCTGTTCCACGAGCATCAACGTTATACGCCCTGTAGATACCAAGGAATACCAACAACAACAAACGATGAAGTATTGATTCATAACTTCATTGAAGAAATACTTTGCGGTAATTATGTAATCTCTAAAGTCTTAGAGATTATTTATTCTAATTCTGACCGCAAATCAGATGAGTGAACGGAAACGGTAGAGTAGAAACCCTGACAGGAATAATGCGCGATGTACAAGCTAGACTTGTTATACAAGCAGCATCAACAGTACTGTCAACATCACCAACACGTCAGTACCATCAACATAGTCAACACCAGCAGCACCTATAACATCACAATCTCCGCCAGTTCCATAATCACCGCGGACATCATCACGAATCAACAACAAGTATATCATATCAATGAGTTATGAAGTATTAACTCATTCCCTCTGAAGAATTTATATGTATATATCTTATATATATAAATTTTGAAACCATAATAAATCTTTTCGTACTAAGTTATTACGTGTGAATCTTAACTGGTAGGTACTACTCGGTTAATTCATGTTACTAATATGCTATGATGTACATCCTTCGTTAATGATTTGACAATCGTTAACTATAATCTCTGCTTTAAGTTAATATATTCCATGTCACAATAAACCAAGTGTACTATTCAAATACATGTTTGATGTTACACTTTCATTTTTTATGTACTCGAAACTTTCTGGAAAACATCAATCGTGCTTTACGAAATTCACAAGAACTCCACAAACATCAACATCATTCACCAAAAAAAATGTCAATAAGAATAAATAATGAAGTATTGACTACATTAGAGAAATACTCCGCGAAGATTATGTAATCTCTAATGTTTTAGATATTATTCATTCCTAGTTCCAGCCGAAAATAAAATGAGTTTAATATTATATTAACTCATTAAATCTATGTTACATCTACAGAAAATATACATATATATTTTCATAAAGACTGTAATAAAAGTTCTCTTGTATAAAATATTACTTGTGAAACTTTTAACGGGTAGGTAATACCCGAGAGATATACAAATTCACAATTAATATGTTACATTCTTTGATTCTGATTCAACAAATCATCAACTATACTCACTACTTTCACAACGATATACATCCTTTCATAAAAATCAGGACACCATTTTCTTACAAATTCGATTACATATTCTGATTTTGACAAATCAAAATCCAAGTTAAGATTTAACAGAAGACATCACTCTTAAACCCCTACATCTTTCAAAGTTATACTTTGATTCCAATAGAACATCACTTCTATTCTTAAAACCCAGAAAAATATTCATTGCATTCAAAATTCTAGAACACCATATGTATACTGACGAATACAATCTGTGTTCAAACCCTTCATGATTCTTGAAAACACCTCAATTAAGGAACAATCGAGAGGATGAACCAATCACACGATACATACGAAGAATATATGCACCTGGAGGACACTTGGAACCTAAGTGAAAGTTTAACACATATCTGTGTCAGATCCTTTGGCATTTATTACCAAAAATACCTTTACGATCCCTTTTCAAAGTAACAAATTTTGTCACAGCTCCAGCAAACCAACTTCAATTGTTCATTCGAATAAGCCTTATTATAACGATTACCCCTTCATCATTATTACTAGGGAACCTTTCATATCTCACCACATTAGCAGTAAACTTATTAACAACTTCATTGATCTTTGACTTTCCGAAAAATCTTTATATTTATCAAAACCCCATTATATACTTATCTGCATCTTGTAACGAGAATTGTCATACGAATCATTGGGAATTAGCAATCAGTATTTTGAAATCTCGCAGCATGTCTACGCCAACAATTATATGTGTCTATCTTCTAGACTTACATACTTTGAATGTGAAGTTTCTGAAAAATACCCTAAACTGCGAACTAGTTCTCGAAATGCTGATGAAGTAGCAAAAACTATAGACGACCTTAACAGTAAAAAGTTTGATGATAAAGAGTAGTGTGTTGGCAAAGCTCTGAAAAAGAGAAGATTTGGTACTGAAAAATACGGATTGAGCAAACCATGAAGGAGGCTGTAGATAAATCACAAGGACGAAATCTACCTTCAAAGAATCCAAATGATTCTGTGTCTGCTGAAGTCATTATCGAATACTTTGCTCCTGACTCTAAACCTATGATATTAGAAATTCTAAGATATCATCGTATCTTTCATTATAAATATCCTCCATATTTCTGAAGATATTTCCATAATTATTCTTATCTGAAATCATTTACCTCTTCGCGCTGTCTGTATTACATCATAAAAGAAACTATTTTAGTTTCTAAATTCTGAAACTTTCGAATTTAAAATAGGAATATTTTTGAAGTAGTGTTGGGAACTGAAGCATGAATTAGTATAATATAATGACACTTGATCAACGTGATTATATTACAGTAAGTTATGCTGAGTTTCTAAATGGAACGTGATGATTCACAGATCATTACATCATCATGTGCTATGTTACACGACTCTTGTATTCTCTTTAACCTCTAAAATATCAAGAAAATATTTCTTGATGATTTGGCCTTTTCCGAGGTATTCTAGTAATTTGACAAGTCAAGATCATGCCATTACAATTTTCTTCTTAGAACATTAACAATGTTCATTCCGAAATTTATATCTGCGAATTCTGGACTATTACAAGCGGTGCTTAATCGCAAGAAGAAGAAACGAAAGGACAAAACTTTGAAACAGAAATTGGGGTATAAATCGCAGCAAATAAAAGAGAGCATTAACCGGGGATGACAATGATTATAGAAGACAGAAGTAAGGACTTTGAAATATAAGGGAAGATATAAAACCCAACAACAACCCAGAAATTACAAACCATATATATCAAAGCATATAGCAATATAAAGACACGGGAGAACTAAAAACACTATAAACCCAAGGGTATAGTAAAAGTAAAAAAAGATTCTTCCGGTGGTAGATGAAAAAGAAGAATGACATATATGAAGGTTAGGAATATATCAAGAAGTAGAACTGGATGAAGCATATTGATGAATGCTTTAAAATATGAGTTGAGGGGGAAAGAATAGAAGGTGTGAGTTGTAAGGAAACGAAAGAAGTAGATTTATAGTGAAATATCGGACAGAGAAATCGAGACAGATTATTGCATTAAATCGAAGAGGATCATAATTTTCTTAATTGCCGAAGAATAAAATCTTATATAGATTATAAAGATTTTCTTTAATACGGAGATCAACCGTGATGACATCAAAAGATAAGACGAATCCCTATTTTCTCATTTCACTCTTTTACGATAGCTTCACTCATACGTTTCGAGTAATCGAATTATTTTATCCATATTTCTCAATCATGATAAAACCCTATGAATCAACTTATATTCGACATAATAACATTCTTATTGTTAGCCATGACGATCTCGATCAAATTTCGGGACGAAATTTCTTTAACGGGTAGGTACTGTGACGATCCGGAAATTTCCGACCAAATTTAAACTTAATCTTTATATAATTCCGACTTGATAAGCAATGAATTTTAATAAATCTTGAACCTCCGGAAAGAGTTTTACACAAGCATTTGGTCACCCTTTTATTCTGACGATTCACGAACGTCATAACTTGATTTAATTGTTTAATTGTTTAATTATTGTGTATATATATGGATTTATATATATTTAACTTGAAAATATGATAATTAAATATCTCATTAAGTATATTAACAAAGTATTGTATATATATTTTCATACTACTAATTTAAAGAGTTTTTGAACAATATATATGTTACTATTTAAACGACGTAATTAACTTATGTTAAAATGTATTTACATATAATATATTACGAGTGTAAATACATCCTTACAAGTATTGAATACACTTTATAATATACCAATACATATAAAGGACAGCTATGCTCGTATTTCCGTTCAATTTTCTCATGAATTCTACTCGCATTCATACGGTATTTTTACCAGTATTATATACAGCTTCTAGAAGTATTTACTATTGGTATATACCAATAGAAATATGCAATTATTTGTGTAATATGTCATCCATGACCTAATCAATTTAATATGTCATCCATGACTTAATACATTTTAACTTATCTTAGATATTTTCACTAAAAGCCACATTTTCAAGCCTATAAATAAGCACCATTTCTAACTCATTTTTACACATTCATTTTCCAAATTTTACTTCCAATTTTCACACACACTTGCAAGAACTCTCTCAAATTTTGTTCTACTACTTCTTTCCAGCAACTTTATAATCTAAACTTGAGGTAAAAACTCTACTTCAACTTTTGTTCAATTCATATGTTTATAGCTATCTATATAAGAGTTTATAAACAAGAACATAGTTTAATTGATTCTAAACTTGTTTAAAAACTAATCTAATCTTTCTAACTTAACTCTAATAACACTTATTTATATGTATTATGATATTATATTAAGTTAACATAAGAACTTATAACTTGTACATATGAAGAACACCTTGAAACTTAACATATATCCTTTAATCTCCATTCAGTAAAAAGCAGGCTGTTTTGGGTTGGGAATTAAAAACCTATCTTAGACATTGATTTCGAGGCTAAGAATTTGGAAATATGTTAATATATGTAAATAAGACTTCCAATATTTTTTTCATGATTTTAGACAAAGTGGAAGTATTTTATCAAAAATCATATATTGGGTGGATGCACCGATTTTTCCAAATCTATCCACCAACAAAAAAAGAGGGTAAATCTCTAAAAATTACTACTTGGGATGAACTTTTGGATTGGTTTGGTAAAATTTACTTCTTAAGGAATCCATAGCAATTTGATTCACTTTAAACAGAGTTGTAATGAATATTTGGCGAGCAAAACAAAACCTGCTAAAATTAACGTTGTATGGACGAAATTTATATTATAAAAACTATATTAACCATATCCTTGTTAACTTTTCCTATATCCTATATATATTTGGACATGTTATCATTATTATAAAAAATATTACAATCTTGATTAACTTCGAGATTGTATATATATAATAATCTTGGTATGTTCCATGACAATACGTGCACAATACGTTTTGATAAATCCTAAGACAATACGTACACAATACGCCTTAGTTAATTCTAAGACAATACGTATACAACACATCTCTGTATTGATGCAAGACAATACGTACACAATACGCCGTGGGGTAATTCTAAGATTATATATATATATATATATATATATATATATATATATATATATATATATACCGATTATTGGACTGTTGGACTGTTGGACTGTTGGACTTTTCGGACTATTTTGGACTACTAAACTTGACAACTTAAATAATCACATGTGATTGACAATATAAACTTAAATAATCACATGTGATTGAAAATATAAATAATCACATGTGATTTAAAATATAAACTTAAATAATCACATGTAATTGAAAATATAAATAATTACATGTGATTGAAAATATAAACTTAAACAATCACATGTGATTGAATATATGATATGAACTTGCTATATTAATTTTATTCACATGTATTATTATCTGAATCGTTATTATTATTATAGGTTCGTGAATCCAAGGACGACGGCTATATTTTTAATAAGTTAAAAACTTATTATTAATATACTTTTATTACCGTGAGTATATAGTCCCATTTTTAAACTCTAAAATACTTTGGGATGAGAATACATGCATTTTATGTTTTACGCCATGGACACAAGTACTTAAAATATATTCTACGTTGAGTTGTATCACATTGCATATCTTCCCTAATAGCTTGGTAACTAATATTTACATGTTGTGAGAACATGTAAGCGCGAATCCTATTGATAGATCTATCGGGTTTGACAGCCCCAACTGGGCTAGTCGCTCTAGTATTGTAAACGGTTGCATAGTACTTCGTTTTTACTACACTTGGTACAGTGTAGGGAGATTTCATAATAAAGGGAATATGCCACATTAATGGTTAAGTATGGTTACCGAAGCGCTCAACAACTTATAGAATACTTTTATACACTTGTGAGTGTACATATAATTATAACTATGAAATCTTGTGGTCTATATTTATATCAATGCTAAACCTATATATCTCACCAACCTTTGTGTTGACTGTTTACGCATGTTTATTCTCAGGTCCTTAAGAAAGTCTTCCGCTGTTGCATTATCTGAGCAAGCTGTGCATGGAGTCTCATACTTTTATTTAAATAAAGTGTTGCATTCAATAAAACCTTTGTCATGTATTATATTCGACTGTAACGTCACGTGTGTTGTGTTTGGTAACCGATGTATTTTGGGTTTTATTTCTTAAATAATCGCCCACTTGTTTAAAACATGCATTATGTAAAATAATGGTGTGCTTTTTATGAAACGAATGCAATATTTTCTAAAACGTATCATATAGAGGTCAAATACCTCGCTATGGGACCAATGCATAACGTACTGCGTTTATAGTAATATGGACGGGTTGTTAAACAAATTCCCATCAGCAGTTTGCCAACGGATAGAACTCGAAAAAAATACAGGATTTAAAAAAACGGTGACTAAATCGGAGCTGCGAGTCAAAAGATACGATAGATCTAACATTTCGGCCAAAGGCACAAAACACCAAGCACCACGAACCGTCGGTGGTGTTTGGTGTTGAAATGTCCCGTTCTTATTGATTAAAAACGTTCCATATTAATTGATTTCGTTGCGAGGTTTTGACCTCTATATGAGACGTTTTTCAAAGACTGCATTCATTTTAAAACAAACCATAACCTTTATTTCATAAATAAAGGTTTAAAAAGCTTTACGTAGATTATCAAATAATGATAATCTAAAATATCCTGTTTACACACGACCATTACATAATGGTTTACAATACAAATATGTTATATCGAAATCAATTTCTTGAATGCAGTTTTTACACAATATCATTCAAACATGGACTCCAAATCTTGTCCTTATTTTAGTATGCAACAGCGGAAGCTCTTAGTATTCACCTGAGAATAAACATGCTTAAAACGTCAACAAAAATGTTGGTGAGTTATAGGTTTAACCTATATATATCAAATCATAATAATAGACCACAAGATTTCATATTTCAATACACATCCCATACATAGAGATAAAAATCATTCATATGGTGAACACCTGGTAACCGACATTAACAAGATGCATATATAAGAATATCCCCATCATTCCGGGACACCCTTCGGATATGATATAAATTTCGAAGTACTAAAGCATCCGGTACTTTGGATGGGGTTTGTTAGGCCCAATAGATCTATCTTTAGAGTTCGCGTCAATTAGGGTGTCTGTTCCCTAATTCTTAGATTACCAGACTTAATAAAAAGGGGCATATTCGATTTCGATAATTCAACCATAGAATGTAGTTTCACGTACTTGTGTCTATTTTGTAAATCATTTATAAAACCTGCATGTATTCTCATCCCAAAAATATTAGATTTTAAAAGTGGGACTATAACTCACTTTCACAGATTTTTTTACTTCGTCGGGAAGTAAGACTTGGCCACTGGTTGATTCACGAACCTATAACAATATATACATATATATCAAAGTATGTTCAAAATATATTTACAACACTTTTAATATATTTTGATGTTTTAAGTTTATTAAGTCAGCTGTCCTCGTTAGTAACCTACAACTAGTTGTCCACAGTTAGATGTACAGAAATAAATCGATAAATATTATCTTGAATCAATCCACGACCCAGTGTATACGTATCTCAGTATTGATCACAACTCAAACTATATATATTTTGGAATCAACCTCAACCCTGTATAGCTAACTCCAACATTCACATATAGAGTGTCTATGGTTGTTCCGAAATATATATAGATGTGTCGACATGATAGGTCGAAACATTGTATACGTGTCTATGGTATCTCAAGATTACATAATATATAATACAAGTTGATTAAGTTATGGTTGGAATAGATTTGTTACCAATTTTCACGTAGCTAAAATGAGAAAAATTATCCAATCTTGTTTTACCCATAACTTCTTCATTTTAAATCCGTTTTGAGTGAATCAAATTGCTATGGTTTCATATTGAACTCTATTTTATGAATCTAAACAAAAAAAGTATAGGTTTCTAGTCGGAAAAATAAGTTACAAGTCGTTTTTGTAAAGGTAGTCATTTCAGTCGAAAGAACGACGTCTAGATGACCATTTTAGAAAACATACTTCCACTTTGAGTTTAACCATAATTTTTGGA
Organism: Rutidosis leptorrhynchoides; assembly: GCF_046630445.1. Taxonomy (NCBI): domain Eukaryota; kingdom Viridiplantae; phylum Streptophyta; class Magnoliopsida; order Asterales; family Asteraceae; genus Rutidosis; species Rutidosis leptorrhynchoides. Next base: position 618,439,392 of record NC_092335.1, read on the forward strand.
TATAGTTTCATGTTCATAATAAAAATCATTTTCTCAGAATAACAACTTTTAAATCAAAGTTTATCATAGTTTTTAATTAACTAACCCAAAACAGCCCGCGGTGTTACTACGACGGCGTAAATCCGGTTTTACGGTGTTTTTCGTGTTTCCAGGTTTTAAATCATTAAGTTAGCATATCATATAGATATAGAACATGTGTTTAGTTGATTTTAAAAGTCAAGTTAGAAGGATTAACTTTTGTTTGCGAACAAGTTTAGAATTAACTAAACTATGTTCTAGTGATTACAAGTTTAAACCTTCGAATAAGATAGCTTTATATGTATGAATCGAATGATGTTATGAACATCATTACTACCTTAAGTTCCTTGGATGAACCTACTGGAAAAGAGAAAAATGGATCTAGCTTCAATGGATCCTTGGATGGCTCAAAGTTCTTGAAGCAAAATCATGACACGAAAACAAGTTCAAGTAAGATCATCACTTGAAATAAGATTGTTATAGTTATAGAAATTGAACCAAAGTTTGAATATGATTATTACCTTGTATTAGAATGATAACCTACTGTAAGAAACAAAGATTTCTTGAGGTTGGATGATCACCTTACAATATTGGAAGTGAGCTAGCAAACTTGAAAGTATTCTTGATTTTATGAAACTAGAACTTTTGGAATTTATGAAGAACACTTAGAACTTGAAGATAGAACTTGAGAGAGTTCAATTAGATGAAGAAAATTGAAGAATGAAAGTGTTTGTAGGTGTTTTTGGTCGTTGGTGTATGGATTAGATATAAAGGATATGTAATTTTGTTTTCATGTAAATAAGTCATGAATGATTACTCATATTTTTGTAATCTTATGAGATATTTCATGCTAGTTGCCAAATGATGGTTCCCACATGTGTTAGGTGACTCACATGGGCTGCTAAGAGCTGATCATTGGAGTGTATATACCAATAGTACATACATCTAAAAGCTGTGTATTGTACGAGTACGAATACGGGTGCATACGAGTAGAATTGTTGATGAAACTGAACGAGAATGTAATTGTAAGCATTTTTGTTAAGTAGAAGTATTTTGATAAGTGTAATGAAGTCTTTCAAAAGTGTATAAATACATATTAAAACACTACATGTATATACATTTTAACTGAGTCGTTAAGTCATCGTTAGTCGTTACATGTAAGTGTTGTTTTGAAACCTTTAGGTTAACGATCTTGTTAAATGTTGTTAACCCAATGTTTATAATAACAAAAGAGATTTTAAATTATTATATTATCATGATATTATGATGTACGAATATCTCTTAATATGATATATATACATTAAATGTCGTTACAACGATAAACGTTACATATATGTCTCGTTTCAAAATCATTAAGTTAGTAGTCTTGTTTTTACATATGTAGTTCATTGTTAATATAATTAATGATATGTTTACTTATCATAATATCATTTTAACTATATATATAACCATATATATGTCATCATATAGTTTTTTTACAAGTTTTAACGTTCGTGAATCACCGGTCAACTTGGGTGGTCAATTGTCTATATGAAACCTATTTCAATTAATTAAGTCTTAACAAGTTTGATTGCTTAACATGTTGGAAACATTTAATCATGTAAACATCAATCTCAATTAATATATATAAACATGGAAAAGTTCGGGTCACTACAGTACCTACCCGTTAAATAAATTTCGTCCCGAAATTTTAAGCTGTTGAAGGTGTTGACGAATCTTCTGGAAATAGATGCGGGTATTTCTTCTTCATCTGATCTTCACGCTCCCAGGTGAACTCGGGTCCTCTACGAGCATTCCATCGAACCTTAACAATTGGTATCTTGTTTTGCTTAAGTCTTTTAACCTCACGATCCATTATTTCGACGGGTTCTTCGATGAATTGGAGTTTTTCGTTGATTTGGATTTCATCTAACGGAATAGTGAGATCTTCTTTAGCAAAACATTTCTTCAAATTCGAGACGTGGAAAGTGTTATGTACAGCCGCGAGTTGTTGAGGTAACTCAAGTCGGTAAGCTACTGGTCCGACACGATCAATAATCTTGAATGGTCCAATATACCTTGGATTTAATTTCCCTCGTTTACCAAATCGAACAACGCCTTTCCAAGGTGAAACTTTAAGCATGACCATCTCTCCAATTTCAAATTCTATATCTTTTCTTTTAATGTCAGCGTAGCTCTTTTGTCGACTTTGGGCGGTTTTCAACCGTTGTTGAATTTGGATGATCTTCTCGGTAGTTTCTTGTATAATCTCCGGACCCGTAATCTGTCTATCCCCCACCTCACTCCAACAAATCGGAGACCTGCACTTTCTACCATAAAGTGCTTCAAACGGCGCCATCTCAATGCTTGAATGGTAGCTGTTGTTGTAGGAAAATTCTGCTAACGGTAGATGTCGATCCCAACTGTTTCCGAAATCAATAACACATGCTCGTAGCATGTCTTCAAGCGTTTGTATCGTCCTTTCGCTCTGCCCATCAGTTTGTGGATGATAGGCAGTACTCATGTCTAGACGAGTTCCTAATGCTTGCTGTAATGTCTGCCAGAATCTTGAAATAAATCTGCCATCCCTATCAGAGATAATAGAGATTGGTATTCCATGTCTGGAGACGACTTCCTTCAAATACAGTCGTGCTAACTTCTCCATCTTGTCATCTTCTCTTATTGGTAGGAAGTGTGCTGATTTGGTGAGACGATCAACTATTACCCAAATAGTATCAAAACCACTTGCAGTCCTTGGCAATTTGGTGATGAAATCCATGGTAATGTTTTCCCATTTCCATTCCGGGATTTCGGGTTGTTGAAGTAGACCTGATGGTTTCTGATGCTCAGCTTTGACCTTAGAACACGTCAAACATTCTCCTACATATTTAGCAACATCGGCTTTCATACCCGGCCACCAAAAATGTTTCTTGAGATCCTTGTACATCTTCCCCGTTCCAGGATGTATTGAGTATCTGGTTTTATGAGCTTCTCTAAGTACCATTTCTCTCATATCTCCAAATTTTGGTACCCAAATCCTTTCAGCCCTATACCGGGTTCCGTCTTCCCGAATATTAAGATGTTTCTCCGATCCTTTGGGTATTTCATCCTTTAAATTTCCCTCTTTTAAAACTCCTTGTTGCGCCTCCTTTATTTGAGTAGTAATGTTATTATGAATCATTATATTCATAGATTTTACTCGAATGGGTTCTCTATCCTTCCTGCTCAAGGCATCGGCTACCACATTTGCCTTCCCCGGGTGGTAACGAATCTCAAAATCGTAATCATTCAATAATTCAATCCACCTACGCTGCCTCATATTCAGTTGTTTCTGATTAAATATGTGTTGAAGACTTTTGTGGTCGGTATATATAATACTTTTGACCCCATATAAGTAGTGCCTCCAAGTCTTTAATGCAAAAACAACCGCGCCTAATTCCAAATCATGCGTCGTATAATTTTGTTCGTGAATCTTCAATTGTCTAGACGCATAAGCAATCACCTTCGTTCGTTGCATTAATACACAACCGAGACCTTGCTTTGATGCGTCACAATAAATCACAAAATCATCATTCCCTTCAGGCAATGACAATATAGGTGCCGTAGTTAGCTTTTTCTTCAATAACTGAAACGCTTTCTCTTGTTCATCATTCCATTCAAATTTCTTCCCTTTATGCGTTAATGCAGTCAAGGGTTTTGCTATTCTGGAAAAGTCTTGGATGAACCTTCTGTAGTAACCAGCTAGTCCTAAAAACTGGCGTATGTGTTTCGGAGTTTTCGGGGTTTCCCACTTTTCAACAGTTTCTATCTTTGCCGGATCCACCTTAATACCTTCTTTGTTCACTATGTGACCGAGGAATTGAACTTCTTCCAACCAAAATGCACACTTTGAAAACTTAGCGTACAATTCTTCCTTCCTCAATACCTCTAACACCTTTCTCAAATGTTCACCGTGTTCTTGGTCATTCTTTGAGTAAATAAGTATGTCATCAATGAAAACAATGACAAACTTGTCAAGGTATGGTCCACACACTCGGTTCATAAGGTCCATGAACACAGCTGGTGCATTAGTTAAACCAAACGGCATGACCATAAACTCGTAATGACCGTAACGTGTTCTGAAAGCAGTCTTTGGAATATCATCTTCTTTCACCCGCATTTGATGATACCCGGAACGTAAGTCAATCTTTGAATAAACAGACGAGCCTTGTAGTTGATCAAATAAGTCGTCGATTCTCGGTAGTGGGTAGCGGTTCTTGATGGTAAGTTTGTTCAACTCTCGGTAGTCGATACACAACCTGAATGTACCATCTTTCTTCTTGACAAACAAAACAGGAGCTCCCCACGGTGATGTGCTTGGTCGAATGAAACCACGCTCTAAAAGTTCTTGTAATTGGCTTTGTAGTTCTTTCATCTCGCTGGGTGCGAGTCTGTAAGGAGCACGAGCTATTGGTGCAGCTCCTGGTACAAGATCTATTTGAAATTCAATGGATCGATGTGGGGGTAATCCCGGTAATTCTTTCGGAAATACATCAGGAAATTCTTTTGCGACGGGAACATCATTGATGCTCTTTTCTTCAGTTTGTACTTTCTCGACGTGTGTTAGAACAGCATAGCAACCTTTTCTTATTAGTTTTTGTGCCTTCAAATTACTAATAAGATGTAGCTTCGTGTTGCCCTTTTCTCCGTACACCATTAAGGGTTTTCCTTTTTCTCGTATAATGCGAATTACATTTTTGTAACAAACGATCTCCGCTTTCACTTCTTTCAACCAGTCCATACCGATTATCACATCAAAACTCCCTAACTCTACTGGTATCAAATCAATCTTAAATGTTTCGCTAACCAGTTTAATTTCTCGATTCCGACATATATTATCTGCTGAAATTAATTTACCATTTGCTAATTCGAGTAAAAATTTACTATCCAAAGGCGTCAATGGACAACTTAATTTAGCACAAAAATCTCTACTCATATAGCTTCTATCCGCACCCGAATCAAATAAAACGTAAGCAGATTTATTGTCAATAAGAAACGTACCCGTAAAAATCTCCGGGTCTTCCTGTGCCTCTGCCGCATTAATATTGAAAACTCTTCCACAGCCTTGTCCATTCGTGTTCTCCTGGTTCGGGCAATTTCTAATAATGTGGCCTGGTTTTCCACATTTATAACAAACTACATTGGCATAACTTGCTCCGACACTACTTGCTCCGCCATTACTCGTTCCGACACCATTTGTTCCTTTCGTTCTATTAACCCCTGGTCTGTAGACCTCACACTTCGCCGCGCTATGACCATTTCTTTTACACTTGTTGCAAAATTTGGTGCAGAACCCCGAGTGATTCTTTTCACACCTTTGGCATAGCTGCTTCTGATTGTTGTTGTTGTTGCGGTTATTATTGTTGTTGGGATGATTGTTGTAGTTGCTGTTGTTGTTGTTGTTGTTGTTGTTGTTGTTGTTGGGCCGTTTGTTGTAGTTGCGATTGATGTTGCGATTGTTGGGATAATTGTTGCGATTATTGTTGTAATTGTTGTTGTTGTTGTATTGGTGATTCTTATCACCGTTTTCCTCCCACTTTCTTTTGACTTGCTTCACATTGGCCTCTTCAGCAGTCTGTTCTTTAATTCTTTCTTCAATTTGGTTCACGAGTTTGTGAGCCATTCTACATGCCTGTTGTATGGAGGCGGGCTCGTGTGAACTTATATCTTCTTGGATTCTTTCCGGTAATCCTTTCACAAACGCGTCGATCTTCTCTTCCTCATCTTCGAATGCTCCCGGACACAATAGGCACAATTCTGTGAATCGTCTTTCGTACGTGGTAATATCAAATCCTTGGGTTCGTAACCCTCTAAGTTCTGTCTTGAGCTTATTGACCTCGGTTCTGGGACGGTACTTCTCGTTCATCAAGTGCTTGAATGCTGACCACGGTAGTGCGTACGCATCGTCTTGTCCCACTTGCTCTAGATAGGTATTCCACCATGTTAAAGCAGAACCTGTGAAGGTATGCGTAGCGTACTTTACTTTGTCCTCTTCAGTACACTTACTTATGGCAAACACCGATTCGACCTTCTCGGTCCACCGTTTCAATCCGATCGGTCCTTCGGTTCCATCAAATTCCAAAGGTTTGCAGGCAGTGAATTCTTTGTAGGTGCATCCTACACGATTTCCTGTACTGCTTGATCCAAGGTTATTGTTGGTATGTAGCGCAGCCTGTACTGCGGCTATGTTTGAAGCTAGAAAAGTACGGAATTCCTCTTCATTCATATTCACGGTGTGTCGAGTAGTCGGTGCCATTTCCTTCAAAATAGTTAAATGGAACAAGTTAATCATACAGAATATTAAGAGTAGTTAATAGTATTTCGTAGCATAATATGAACTCATTTATAAAAGCTTTTTCTTCATATTAGCGTTTTATAAGTTTAAATTCGGGTAGTACCTACCCGTTAAGTTCATACTTAGTAGCTAATATACAATTCAACTACTACAATTCTATATGAAAAACTGATTATAATAATATTTCGCGTTCAAACTTTTATACAATATTTTACAAACTTACAATACCGCTTATTTTACATAAAGCATGAAATATAGCACACAATAACTTTGATACAAGATAGTTGTGAAGACAATTCTAGCTAGTACACAAGTCGTTCAGCAAAGGCAATAAAGACACGTAATTCATACGTCCAGAAACAAGTCATGCATTCTGGTTTTACTAGGACTACTTCCCATCCTTGGTCTTGTGCAACATAACCGTTATGGCCGTTGATAAGACAGCGTGTTGTAACGTCATCAAAGGGACGAGGGTTACGTAATGTCCAACAGTCCCGTAATAATCTAAAAACCTCATTTCTTACCCCAATTACCGACTCCGTCACTTGTGGAAACGTTTTGTTTAATAGTTGTAGCCCGATGTTCTTGTTCTCACTTTGGTGAGAAGCGAACATTACTAATCCGTAAGCATAACATGCTTCTTTATGTTGCATGTTAGCCGCTTTTTCTAAATCACGAAGTCCAATATTCGGATATATTGAGTCAAAATAATTTCTTAACCCGTTGCGTAAAATAGCATTTGGGTTCCCCGCAATATATGCGTCAAAGTAAACACATCGTAACTTATGGGTTTCCCAATGTGATATCCCCCATCTTTCAAACGAAAGTCTCTTATAAACCAAGACATTCTTGGAACGTTCTTCGAATGTCTTACAAACTGATCTCGCCTTAAATAGTTGTGCCGAAGAATTCTGGCCGACTTTAGACAAGATTTCATCAATCATGTCTCCGGGTAGGTCTCTTAAAATATTGGGTTGTCTATCCATTTTGTGTTTTTAAACTGTAAAATAGACAAGAGTTAGATTCATAAAAAAAATACTTATTAATACAAGCAATTTTTACATATATCATAAAGCATAAGCACACTATATTACATATATTACACCACACGAATACAACTATCTTATTCCGACTCGCTCGTTTCTTCTTCTTCTTCGGTTTTGGTTCGTTTTGCCAAGTTTCTAGGGATATATGATGTTCCCCTAATACTAACTGTCGTTGTCCACATTGGTTTAGAAAAACCTGGTGGTTTAGAGGTTCCCGGGTCATTGTTACAACTTAAGGACTTCGGGGGTTGACGATACATATAAAGTTCATCGGGGTTGGAATTAGATTTCTCTATTTTTATGCCCTTTCCCTTATTATTTTCTTTTGCCTTTTTAAATTCAGTTGGGGTAATTTCTATAATATCATCGGAATTCTCGTCGGAATCCGATTCATCGGAGAATTGGTAATCCTCCCAATATTTTGCTTCCTTGGCGGAAACACCATTGACCATAATTAACCTTGGTCGGTTGGTTGAGGATTTTCTTTTACTTAACCGTTTTATTATTTCCCCCACCGGTTCTATTTGTTCATCCGGTTCCGATTCTTCTTCCGGTTCCGATTCTTCTTCCGGTTCCGACTCTTCTTCCGGTTCCTCTTCGGGAACTTGTGAATCAGTCCACGAATCATTCCAATTTACATTTGACTCTTCATTATTATTAGGTGAGTCAATGGGACTTGTTCTAGAGGTAGACATCTATCACATAATATCAAACGCGTTAAGAGATTAATATATCACATAATATTCACATGCTAAAAAATATATAGTTTCCAACAAAATTTGTTAAGCAATCATTTTTCAAGTAAACACGGTCGAAGTCCAGACTCACTAATGCATCCTAACAAACTCGATAAGACACACTAATGCAAAATTCTGGTTCTCTAAGACCAACGCTCGGATACCAACTGAAATGTCCCGTTCTTATTGATTAAAAACGTTCCATATTAATTGATTTCGTTGCGAGGTTTTGACCTCTATATGAGACGTTTTTCAAAGACTGCATTCATTTTAAAACAAACCATAACCTTTATTTCATAAATAAAGGTTTAAAAAGCTTTACGTAGATTATCAAATAATGATAATCTAAAATATCCTGTTTACACACGACCATTACATAATGGTTTACAATACAAATATGTTATATCGAAATCAATTTCTTGAATGCAGTTTTTACACAATATCATTCAAACATGGACTCCAAATCTTGTCCTTATTTTAGTATGCAACAGCGGAAGCTCTTAGTATTCACCTGAGAATAAACATGCTTAAAACGTCAACAAAAATGTTGGTGAGTTATAGGTTTAACCTATATATATCAAATCATAATAATAGACCACAAGATTTCATATTTCAATACACATCCCATACATAGAGATAAAAATCATTCATATGGTGAACACCTGGTAACCGACATTAACAAGATGCATATATAAGAATATCCCCATCATTCCGGGACACCCTTCGGATATGATATAAATTTCGAAGTACTAAAGCATCCGGTACTTTGGATGGGGTTTGTTAGGCCCAATAGATCTATCTTTAGAGTTCGCGTCAATTAGGGTGTCTGTTCCCTAATTCTTAGATTACCAGACTTAATAAAAAGGGGCATATTCGATTTCGATAATTCAACCATAGAATGTAGTTTCACGTACTTGTGTCTATTTTGTAAATCATTTATAAAACCTGCATGTATTCTCATCCCAAAAATATTAGATTTTAAAAGTGGGACTATAACTCACTTTCACAGATTTTTTTACTTCGTCGGGAAGTAAGACTTGGCCACTGGTTGATTCACGAACCTATAACAATATATACATATATATCAAAGTATGTTCAAAATATATTTACAACACTTTTAATATATTTTGATGTTTTAAGTTTATTAAGTCAGCTGTCCTCGTTAGTAACCTACAACTAGTTGTCCACAGTTAGATGTACAGAAATAAATCGATAAATATTATCTTGAATCAATCCACGACCCAGTGTATACGTATCTCAGTATTGATCACAACTCAAACTATATATATTTTGGAATCAACCTCAACCCTGTATAGCTAACTCCAACATTCACATATAGAGTGTCTATGGTTGTTCCGAAATATATATAGATGTGTCGACATGATAGGTCGAAACATTGTATACGTGTCTATGGTATCTCAAGATTACATAATATATAATACAAGTTGATTAAGTTATGGTTGGAATAGATTTGTTACCAATTTTCACGTAGCTAAAATGAGAAAAATTATCCAATCTTGTTTTACCCATAACTTCTTCATTTTAAATCCGTTTTGAGTGAATCAAATTGCTATGGTTTCATATTGAACTCTATTTTATGAATCTAAACAAAAAAAGTATAGGTTTCTAGTCGGAAAAATAAGTTACAAGTCGTTTTTGTAAAGGTAGTCATTTCAGTCGAAAGAACGACGTCTAGATGACCATTTTAGAAAACATACTTCCACTTTGAGTTTAACCATAATTTTTGGATATAGTTTCATGTTCATAATAAAAATCATTTTCTCAGAATAACAACTTTTAAATCAAAGTTTATCATAGTTTTTAATTAACTAACCCAAAACAGCCCGCGGTGTTACTACGACGGCGTAAATCCGGTTTTACGGTGTTTTTCGTGTTTCCAGGTTTTAAATCATTAAGTTAGCATATCATATAGATATAGAACATGTGTTTAGTTGATTTTAAAAGTCAAGTTAGAAGGATTAACTTTTGTTTGCGAACAAGTTTAGAATTAACTAAACTATGTTCTAGTGATTACAAGTTTAAACCTTCGAATAAGATAGCTTTATATGTATGAATCGAATGATGTTATGAACATCATTACTACCTTAAGTTCCTTGGATGAACCTACTGGAAAAGAGAAAAATGGATCTAGCTTCAATGGATCCTTGGATGGCTCAAAGTTCTTGAAGCAAAATCATGACACGAAAACAAGTTCAAGTAAGATCATCACTTGAAATAAGATTGTTATAGTTATAGAAATTGAACCAAAGTTTGAATATGATTATTACCTTGTATTAGAATGATAACCTACTGTAAGAAACAAAGATTTCTTGAGGTTGGATGATCACCTTACAATATTGGAAGTGAGCTAGCAAACTTGAAAGTATTCTTGATTTTATGAAACTAGAACTTTTGGAATTTATGAAGAACACTTAGAACTTGAAGATAGAACTTGAGAGAGTTCAATTAGATGAAGAAAATTGAAGAATGAAAGTGTTTGTAGGTGTTTTTGGTCGTTGGTGTATGGATTAGATATAAAGGATATGTAATTTTGTTTTCATGTAAATAAGTCATGAATGATTACTCATATTTTTGTAATCTTATGAGATATTTCATGCTAGTTGCCAAATGATGGTTCCCACATGTGTTAGGTGACTCACATGGGCTGCTAAGAGCTGATCATTGGAGTGTATATACCAATAGTACATACATCTAAAAGCTGTGTATTGTACGAGTACGAATACGGGTGCATACGAGTAGAATTGTTGATGAAACTGAACGAGAATGTAATTGTAAGCATTTTTGTTAAGTAGAAGTATTTTGATAAGTGTAATGAAGTCTTTCAAAAGTGTATAAATACATATTAAAACACTACATGTATATACATTTTAACTGAGTCGTTAAGTCATCGTTAGTCGTTACATGTAAGTGTTGTTTTGAAACCTTTAGGTTAACGATCTTGTTAAATGTTGTTAACCCAATGTTTATAATAACAAAAGAGATTTTAAATTATTATATTATCATGATATTATGATGTACGAATATCTCTTAATATGATATATATACATTAAATGTCGTTACAACGATAAACGTTACATATATGTCTCGTTTCAAAATCATTAAGTTAGTAGTCTTGTTTTTACATATGTAGTTCATTGTTAATATAATTAATGATATGTTTACTTATCATAATATCATTTTAACTATATATATAACCATATATATGTCATCATATAGTTTTTTTACAAGTTTTAACGTTCGTGAATCACCGGTCAACTTGGGTGGTCAATTGTCTATATGAAACCTATTTCAATTAATTAAGTCTTAACAAGTTTGATTGCTTAACATGCTGGAAACATTTAATCATGTAAACATCAATCTCAATTAATATATATAAACATGGAAAAGTTCGGGTCACTACAGGTGTGTGGTGCGAATTTTCCAAGAAAGATGTCTTTTTCGGAATCTAGACGACCTCGAATAGCAAGCACATTCCGATAGTCTTGCTCGTTCGTCCGTTTTAGGTTGATCTGAGAATTTCAGCACAATCTGAAACCGAAGGTTATGCGCCTCCAAATGCGACCCCATCTGTTGGCGCATATTAATGATTTAAAATGTATGTTTAATGAAGTGACATTAGATTCAAAATTATATGCGTTTTACATAATTACATTGCGAGTGAAATAATAGGCCTTAATCCTATACATACCATACTAAGTCATGCATACACAAAACTAATAATACGATATAAATTGAAAACGTTCAAAGGAACATTAAAAATGAGTAAAATGTCTTTTTTTGGAATCCTTACGACCTCGAATGGCAAGACACTTTCTGAGATTCTTGATGTTAGGGTCGTTTTAGGGTGATCTGGAAAATTTCAGCACAATCTGAAACCAAAGGTGATGCGCCGCCAAATGTTACTCCATTTGGCAGCGCATCTTTGTTATTTAAAAAGCGTGTTTGATGAAGTGACATTAGATTCAATGCATACACAAAAGGAATAATATGAAAGAAATTGAAAACAGTCAAAAGAGCGTCAAAAAGGCAAAATTGAAGGCTTTAGAGGTCTCATTTTGAAAAATATTTAGGACAAACCGTCTTCAGCAGTTTCCCAAGGAATAGATCTCAAAAAAATAGACGATTTAAAAAAAAACGGTGACTAAATCGGAGCTACGAGTCAAAAGATACGATAGATCTAACATTTTTACCAAAGACAGAAAACACCAAGCACCACAAACCGCCGTGGTGTTTGGTGCGTGGTACGAATTTTCTAGGAAAGATGTCTTTTTCAGAATCTAGATGACCTCGAATGGCAAGTACATTCCGAGAGTCTTGCTCGTTCGGCCGTTTTAGGGTGATACTGTAAATTTCAGCAAAATCTGAAACCGAAGGTTATGCGATGCCAAATGCTACTCCATCTGGCGCATATTAATGATTTAAAAAGCATGTTTAATGAAGTGACATTAGATTCGAAATTATATGCGTTATACATAATTACATTGCAGTGAAATAATGGCCTAAAAACTATATATTTCATGCTAAGTCATGCATACACAAAACTAATAATACGATATAAATTGAATACGTTCAAAGAGAACATTAAAAATGAGTAAAATGTCTTTTTTCGGCAACCTGGCGACCTCGAATGGCAAGACACTTTCCGAGATCCTTGATGTTAGGGTCGTTTTAGGGTGATCTGGAGAATTTCAGCTCAATCTGAAACCAAAGGTGATGCGCCGCCAAATGTTACTCCATTTGGCGGCGCATCTTTGTGGTTAAAAAGCGTGTTTGATGAAGTGACATTAGATTCAAAATTATACGTGTTATACATAATTACATTGTGAGTGAAATAATAGGCCTTAAAACTATATGTACCATGCAAAGTCATGCATACACAAAAGAAATAATATGAAAGAAATTGAAAACGGTCAAAAGAGCGTCAAAAAAGGAAAAATTAAAGGCTTTAGAGGTCTCGTTTCGAAAAATATTTGGGACAAACTGCCTTCAGCAGTTTGCTAACGTATAGATCTCGAAAAAATACACGATTTAAAAAAATGGTGACTAAATCGGAACTACGAGTCAAAAGATACGATAGATCGAACATTTTGGCCAAAGACATAAAACACCAAGCACCACAAAGTCGGTAGTGTTTGGTGCGTGGTGCGAATTTTCCAAGAAAGATGTCTTTTTTGGAATTTAGATGACTCGAATGGCAAGTACATTCTAAGATCTTGTGAATTTCAGTAAAATCTGAAATCGAAGGTTATGCGATGCCAAATGCTACTCCATCGCATATTAATAATTTAAAAAGCATGTTTAATGAAGTACATTAGATTCGAAATTATATGCGTTATACATAATTATAGGATGTCTTGATCGTAGTGCCGTTTTCTAGTTATCTTGCGAAAATGTGCCTAATCTGCAATTTAAAATTTTTCGGAAAATTCTCTACAAAATTTTGCGCAATTTTTGTGGGGAAAAGTGACTTTAAATATGTGTTTTGCGGCCATTAATTATCATTAAAATGAAACTACACTCTAATATATTCGCATTCAATATGAAATTTAGAAACAAAAACAAAAATAAAGTTATGAATCTAAAGAAATAAAAAAGCGGCTAAAAATACTCGAACAATAAAACAAAGACGTTATAAAAGCAAGCAACGTCTTGTAGCTAGTAGTGAGATAGTAACCCCAACATGATTCTCGATGTACCAAAATACAATATTAAATAAAAACTAGTATCATAATGGTATTTAAACATGCACAACAATTCACATGTGAAAGTATTACTTATCCTACAATCTAAAAGTGCACAAATTCACCTTTAAAATAGTAAAATATTATTTTTGGAATCTAAACTGCTTCGAAAGGGGGAAATCCATAAGGAAGTTTTGCTAGTTGCGACGTTTTTTAGTTATCTTACGAAAATAAGCCTAATCTGCAATTGAAATTTTTTTGAAAAATTCTCCACAAAATTTTGCTCGATTTTATGGGGAGTGTAGTGACTTCAAATATGTGTTTTGCGGCCATTAATTACCATCAGAACGAAGCTAAACTCTTATATATTTGCTTTAAATATGAAATTTAGAAAGAAAAAAACAAAAATATGGTTATGAATCTAGAGAAATAAAAAAGCGGCTAAAAATACTCGAACAATAAAACCAAGACGTTATTAAAGCAGCAAGGTTTTATGGCTAGTGGTGAGATAGTAGCCCCAACATGATTCTCGATGTACCTAAATACAATAATAAATAATAACAAGTATCATAGTGGTATTGAAACAGACACAACAATTCACATGTGAAGGTATTACTTATCCTAAGATCTAAAAGTGCAAAATTCACCTTTAAAAATAGTAAAATGTCATTATCGTCATCTAAACAGCTTCAAACGGGGGAAAGCCTTAAGGAAGTCTTGCTCGTAGTGTCGTTTTCGAGTTATCTTACAAAAATGGGCCTTATCTGCAACAGAAAATTTTTCGGGAAATTCTCCACAAAATTTGGCCGATTTTGTGGGAAATGTAGTAACTTCAAATTTGTATTTTGTGTCCATTAATTATCATCAAAACGAAACTACACTCTCATATATTCGATTCAATATGAAATTTAGAAACTAAAACAAAAATAAGGTTATGAATCTCGAGAAATAAAAAAGCGGCTAAAATTCTCGAACAATAAAACTAAGACGTTAAAAAGTAGCAACATTTTGTAGCTAGTGCTGAGATAGTAGCCCCAACATGATTATCAATGTACACAAATATAATATTAAATAAAAACAAGTGTCATAGTGATATTTAAACAGGCACAACAATTCACATGTGAAAGTATTCCTTATCCTAAGATCTAAAATTGCAAAATTCACCTTTAAAATAGTAAAATTTCAATTTCGGAATCTAAACTGCTTCGAACGAGAAAAGCCTTAAGGAAGTCTTGCTCGTAGTGCCGTTTCTCGTTATCTTGCGAGAATAGACCTAATCTGCGATTGAAAAGTTTTTGAAAAATGCTACACAAAATTTTGCCCGATCTTGTGGGGAATGTAATGACTTTAAATATGTGTTTTGCGGCCATTAATTATCATCAAAACGAAACTACACTCTCATATATTCGCATTCAATATGAATTTTAGAAAGAAAAAAACAAAAATAAGGTTATGAATCTAGAGAAATAAAAAAGGCGGCTAAAAATACTCGAACAATAAAAAAAACGTTATAAAAGCAGCAAGGTTTTATGGCTAGTGGTGAATAGTAGTCCCCAACATTATTCTTAATGTACCTAAATATAATATTAAATAAAAACAAGTATCATAGTGATATTTAAACTGGCACAACAATTTACATGTGAAGGTATAACTTATCCTAAGATCTAAAAGTACAAAATTCACCTTTAAAATAGTAAAATGTCATTTTCGGCATCTAAACAGCTTCGAACGGAGGAAAGCCTTAAGGATGTCTTGCTCGTAGCGCCGTTTTCTAGTTATCTTGCGAAAATGGGCTAATCTTGAAAATTGTTTGGAAAATTCTCCACAAAATTTTGTCCGAGTTTGTGGGGAATGTAGTGACTTCAAATATGTGTTTTTGCGGAAATTGATTATCATCAAAATGAAACTATACTCTCATATATTCGCATTCAATATAAAATTTATAAACAAAAACAAAAATAAGGTTATGAATCTAGAGAAATAAAAAAGCGGCTAAAAATACTCGAAAAATAAAACCTTGACGTTATAAAAGCAGCAATGTTTTGTAGCTAGTGATGAGATAGTAGTCTCAACATAATTCTCGATGTACCTAAATACAATATTAAATAAAAATAAGTATCATAGTGGTATTTAAACAGACAAAACAATTCACATGTGAAGGTATTACTTATCTTATGATCTAAAAGTGAAAATTCACCTTTAAACATAGTAAAATGTCATTTTCAGAATCTAAGCTGCTTCGAATAGTGGAAAGCCTTAAGGAAGTCTTGCTCGTAGCTCCGTTTTCTAGTTATCTTGCAAAAATGAACCTAATCTGCAATTGAAAATTTTTCAGAAAATTCTTCACAAAATTTTGCTCGATTTGTGGGGAATGTAGTGACTTCAAATATGTGTTTTACGGCCATTAATTATCATTAAAGCGAAACTACACTCTCATATATTCGCATTCAATATGAAATTTAAAAACAAAAACAAAAATAAGGTTATTGATGTGTAAAATCGTGTATATTATTTATCAATGGAAAATACCAGTTATTAAAAGATTACACACTAACGGGCAGTGTACCCGATCGTGTAGCAGTATAGATATTGATAAAATCCAAGATCGTTCCAAGGACAGTATTTAGTGCAATTCAAGATTATTAACTAAATGCAATTAACTAAACAAATAAAATAAAATAAATGAATAACAGATATTTGGTTTTGGTTATTTGTTTAGTTAATTGCATTTAGTTAATAATCTTGAATTGCACTAAATACTGTCCTTGGAACGATCTTGGATTTTACCAATATCTATACTGCTACACGATCGGGTACACTTCCCGTTAGTGTGTAATCTTTTAATAACTGGTATTTTCCATTGATAAATAATATACACGATTTTACACATCAAGTTTTTGGCGCCGCTGCCTGGGACAGTTGTGTGTCAATTTGAGATTGTTTGCTATTTGTGATTTATTTGAGTCTATTTGTTTTTAGTAGTATTATTTTTAGATTTAGTTTTACTTTCTATCTTATTTTATTTTACATTAGATTATGTCGGTGCTTTTATTCTTTTCTAGTTTTTGTCAGTTGCAGGAAAATTCTTAATTGTTGGAGCCATTTAGACGATGAAATTAACAAGATGGTCAGATTAAATGAAGAAAGTAACCGATTTTATGATCAAATGAACAAAGAGATGGAGGCATCCCGTGAGAACTTGAATCAAAGTTGTAGATGGTTATATGGTCTTCAGGATGAGCAACTAAACGTTGTAACCACGAGTTTTGGGAATAAAATTGTAGAAGATGTTGTTGAACTAAATTATCAAAATTCCAATTTAGAGGATATGATGTGTAAGTTTATTGCCACTCAAACAGAGTTTATTGCATCTCAAACACAAAATAATGAGAGGTATGCACAAATGTTTAGAGATCAGGAGCTATCCATTCAAAATTTAAAGCGACATATAAGCAACCTAACACAGGTGTTGGTTTATATTCTGAGTGAGCAAGAGTGTGCGGGTATTGGGGACGATTTGATGATAAATGAAGTTGATCAAGAGCCTATCCTTATAGACACACATTCCGAGTTATTGATGGAGTTCCCAGAATTGCAGGATTTGCATACTTGTTCATTTATTGGTGAGGAAGAGGTTGATATGGTTGATGATAAAGATTTGTTGGCTGTTCTTATTGCTAATGGTTATAAGCCTACAACTGAAGAATTGAAGGAATTGAAGTCAGAGGTTGAGTCCCATTCCATAGTTGAGATTCAGAGCGAGTCCACACTTATTCCAGAGGATGTCATTATTGAGGAGAGTAATGGTTCATTTTTGGGTGGATACCACAGTGTGTGTAGCATGGGAAAGACGATCTATGATGACCCGTTTGATGTGAGCATGAACATGGGGTACATTCGGGTGTCCCAAGCTGATTTTAAGGGTGACGCATTTTCGGATATTCGGGTTAGTGTAAAGCGTTTAAGGGATGAGACAACAGGATTACTGGACATTATATTTACTACTCGAGGTGTTAAAAACTGGTTGACAATGCTGATTCGTGGAACATACTCTACTGATTTCTCGTATCGTCAGCTAAGTGTGGACGATTCAGACCCCACTAAAGGCTGATTATAGGGGTCGAGTCGGGTGCACGACTCGATGAAATGCACCATTTTTATAGAGTGTGACGACCCCGTCAAAACACTTAACGGATCCGTCAGTTGGTCCCATAGCTTGATCGGACTTAAATGAATTAAATAAACAAAGTTGCATTCTATTATTTCAAAATGTTGCCCAAAAAGGAAACAAACCCAATTAAGTAGTTTAAAATCAACCAACATAGTAATGAACCAAAAGTTGACACAAAACATTGCCAACAAACCCACAATTTAAATTATCCAAAATAGAATGCAAACTTAAGTTTCATAAATAGTTTCATAAAATCTGCCCAAATGCATGCAGACTCTTCTAACGACAGCGGAAGCATCAAATAACTCAAGTACCTGTGAAAACATGCAAGTAAACTGTCAACACAAAGGTTGAGTGAATTATAGGTTTAAATAAATAAGTAAACTTTAGACCACAAGTTTTAAAAATGTTAGAAAACATTAAACATTATTCCATTATCAATGAGCCACCTGGTAACCACTTAACCCTTTATTTACCCTTGCCAAACACAATAAAAATATACACTTGTACAGTGTATCTACAACAAATTACGAAGTACTAAACATTCCGATTATAATTTGCTAGCGCGACTAGCTCGAAATGGGGTTGTCAAACCCGATAGATCTATCCGTAGGATTCGCGTTCACCGGTAGAAACCAATGATTACAGTTACCAGACTAGGGAATATTTTTGTCCAACTCACAATGAATAATTAAATTTAACTGTTACTTGTGTCTAACCGTAAATAAAAATATGCATGTAATCACATCCCAAAAAGTATACTTTGAAAAGTATATAAAAACGGGACTATAACTCACCTTAATTAGCAACCGAAGAAATCTCACAAACAAGCGAACAGCAAGTAAAGTAAAGTGATCAAGAAAGATCACAACGCCGACCTATAAATAAAGAAGGTCGAAATAAATAACTATCTTAGGCCAAGTCTTAGTATGATAGCTATTGTACATGTTGAAAGTAGGCATAGAACATTACTCAGCAAGCATCGGTTTGATTGGAACAGCATAAGGACACACACTTTCTATTTTTAGAAAGTTTCTATTTTTGGAAAGTTTCTATTTTTGGAAAGTTTCCTTATTTAGAAAGTCAACAGAAGTCAACTGAAAGTCAAAGTCAACCGAAAGTCAACTCAAAAGTCAACCTTGGTCAAACATAGTCAACATTAATTTGAAAAGTGTAAGTTATAATAATAACATAGGTTATAATGTTATTTAAAGTCAAAAGTGTATAATAATGTCTTAACATAAGTTTAATTAAATAAAATGAATTATTAAAGTTAATATAAGTTGAAATGTTATAATTAGTACGACATAAGTATTTAAATAAATTAATTAAATACTAATCATAATATAAGTATTATTAATAATAATAATTTTTAAATTATATCATAAGTATTTTTAATTAATAATGAATTATTAATCATATCATAAGTTTCTAATTAAAATTATTAAATCATAAGTATTTAATAAATAAATCATAATTAAATAATAATTAAGTCTTATAATAATTAAATAATTATTTAATCTTTATTATAAGTCTTTTAATAATTTCTCAAAAAAAAATTTAATAC
The DNA here is from genome assembly GCF_046630445.1 of Rutidosis leptorrhynchoides. Lineage (NCBI taxonomy): Eukaryota > Viridiplantae > Streptophyta > Magnoliopsida > Asterales > Asteraceae > Rutidosis > Rutidosis leptorrhynchoides. Next base: position 618,458,946 of record NC_092335.1, read on the forward strand.
TTATCATAAGTATTTTCCTTTAATAATAAAAGTATTATTAATCATAAGTTTAATTAAAATGTTAATTAAATCATAATTAATAATTAAATGATATAATAAATATTTATATCATAAGTTTTAAATAATAATAATTACTTCTTTTATCTAAAGTAATTTATTAATAATGAAATCCATAATTTTTATCATAAGTTTAATCATTAACCACAAGTTTTAAGTTTAAAAGTTCATCGGGTCGTATCTTGAGCCCCGGGTGTCGGTTTCGGGCGAGCCACATATGCATTTCCGCCTACTCAAACCACCCAACACAATTATGAACTCAAGAACACTCCAAGAACAGTCCCTAGGTCGTGGATATCAGCCATGACCACACTTGGGAAAATCAATTTACTCAAAACAGTAATTTAGGCACAACGGGTGAACCGTGGCTCGGATTTAGGTGACCCGAACATGAAAATTCGTCCCACCATCAGTCCTAACCAAATGAAACACCCTAAAGACACCAAGGATGGTCACAAAGTCAGACCCAACCTTGTTCATGCCAAGAACACCTTTCAATCTTTAACAAAAATCAAATTAAGCATATCTAGGGCTCCGGGAATCGAAACGACATGAATCCGGAGTCTAAAATTAATGTCTTGATGAGAGGAACTCATTTATGTACTTTATTTTAACATTCATATCAGTTACAAAGTCAGAAAACACGAAATCAAACTGCTGTCCAAAATTTACAAACCGAAAACATATGCAAACGAGTAATTCTACGCATCCAAACAACATTACAACAACTAATAAACATCATACTAATAATATAAACACAAAATACAGAAATATAAATAAAAATGAAAAGTTCTAGGGTTAGGGTTTATACCCAAATCGAGAATCAAAGTATATAATCGCGTAGAGAACGAAGAGAGGAACACGTTTATGCTAGCTATCTCTTGATCCAAGCTTGAAAATTAATGAAGATGATGATAATGGTGGTGGTAGGCGATGGCTAGGGAGAAGGGAGAAGAGGGAGAGAAAAACTAAATTAGGTTTAGATGAAAGTAGAAGTAAAATTGCAAAAATGGGAAAACAAGAGCCAACACTCCCTCCCCTTGGGAGTGTTCGGCCGAATTTGCAAGGGGGTGGGCCCCTTAGTGGGCCAACTTGTCCATTATTGAAAAACGTACAATTCCTGATGGCCCAAAAGCCCGAACGAATCCCGAAACGCGAAAACAAGCTTACGCGATTAAAATTTCGGAAAGATAACAAATGCGCGACGAAAAATAAATATAAATACACCTATTAATAATATGATCATAAAATATCATATTTAAAATATTTAGGATTTAAAAATCCCGAAAGCTCGACCGTTGGTTTAAAAACCGAAAAGATTCGCCGGATGGAAATCCGCGAGACGTAGAAACGTATAAATTAAAATATGAATACATATATTCACATAACACATAATAATTATTATATATATATTATTACAAAAATAATAATATAGGTCATAGAAATGACGTGGCACACTAACAGTTAACGGTCGTTAAATAATTAACGGAAAAAGATAACGGAAAAAGTAGGGTCGTGACAGTACCTTCCCGTTACGGAAATTTCGTCCCGAAATTTAAGCAGGCGCAGGGGTTGACTCGGCATCTGAGAACAAATGCGGGTACTTCTGCTTCATTTGATCCTCACGCTCCCAAGTGAACTCGGGACCGCGTCTAGCGTTCCATCGGACCCGAACAATAGGAATTCTGCTTTGTTTAAGAGTCTTAACCTCTCGGTCCATGATCTCAACTGGCTCCTCAATAAAATGCAATTGCTTGTCAACTTGAAGTTCCTCCAAAGGAATAGTCTGATCAAATTCAGCCAAACACTTCTTTAAGTTCGAAATATGGAAAACATCGTGAACAGCACTGAGTTCTTGTGGCAACTTCAAACGATAAGCCATCGGTCCAACTCTTTCAATGATCTCAAACGGTCCCACGAAACGAGGACTTAACTTCCCTCTTTTACCAAAACGAATAACACCCTTCCAAGGCGAAACTTTTAACATAACACGATCACCAACTTGAAATTCAACATCTTTCCTTCCTTTGTCGGCATAACTCTTTTGCCGACTTCTAGCAGTTCTCAACCTTTCTTTAATTTGAACAATCTTCTCAGTAGTCTCGTGAATAATCTCTGGACCTGTAAGTTGAGCATCCCCAACCTCATTCCAACAAATAGGAGACCTACATTTCCTACCGTACAAAGCTTCAAACGGTGCGGCTTTAATACTTGCGTGATAACTGTTGTTATAAGAAAACTCAGCTAACGGCAAATACTTATCCCACCCATTCCCAAAATCAATCACACAAGCTCGCAACATATCTTCTAATGTCTGAATGGTCCTCTCACTTTGACCATCCGTTTGAGGATGATAAGCGGTGCTCATATCTAATCTAGTTCCTAAAGCTTCCTGTAAAGATCGCCAAAACCTCGATACAAAACGACTGTCTCGGTCCGAAATAATGGATACAGGAACACCATGCCTAGAAACAATCTCCTTCAAGTACAAACGAGTGAGCTTCTCCATTGAATCTGTTTCCCTGATTGGCAAAAAGTGAGCCGACTTAGTGAGTCGATCTACAATTACCCAGATAGTGTCATAGCCACCTGCAACTCTCGGTAACTTAGTAATAAAATCCATTGTAATTCCTTCCCACTTCCACTCGGGAATCTCGGGTTGTACCAACAGTCCAGACGGTTTTTGATGTTCAGCTTTAACCTTAGCACAGGTCAAACACTTAGCCACATACGTAGCCACATCACCTTTCAAATTTGGCCACCAATACAGCTCCTTAAGATCATGATACATCTTTCCTGAACCAGGATGAATAGAGTACCTAGACTTATGAGCCTCATCCAAAACAAGTTGTCGCAGTTCACCAAACTTCGGAACCCAAAGACGTCCTACAAAGTACCTAGTACCATCTGCTCGAATCTCAAATTTCTTAGCCATACCTCTTACGTTCTCTTTCACAAAATTCTCTTCCTTTAAGGCTTCTTGTTGTGCCTCAAGAATCTGCCTTGCGAGGTTTGTTCTAATTGTCATATTCAAGGCCCTAAACCTGCGAGGTTCAGCCCTTTCTTTACGACTCAACGCATCCGCCACCACATTGGCCTTACCCGAATGATACAAAAGTTCACAATCGTAATCATTCAACGTCTCAATCCATCTTCGTTGTCTCATGTTCAACTGTTTCTGATCGAGGATATGTTGAAGACTTTTGTGATCTGTGTACACAGTACTCTTGACCCCATACAAATAATTTCTCCAAATCTTAAGTGCAAAAACAACGGCCCCCAACTCTAAATCATGAGTTGTATAGTTCTGCTCGTAAATCTTCAACTGACGTGATGCGTACGCAATAACTTTCTTTCGTTGCATCAAAACACAACCAAAGCCTTGACGCGAAGCGTCACAATAAACAACAAAATCATCATTACCCTCAGGTAGTGACAATATCAGAGCGGTAGTCAACTTCTTCTTTAAAATCTGAAAAGCAGTCTCTTGTTCATCCTTCCACTCGTACTTCTTCCCTTTATGCGTTAAAGCAGTCAGAGGTTTCGCGATACGAGAGAAATCTTGTATGAACCTTCTATAGTAACCTGCTAATCCTAGGAACTGACGAATCTGAGTGGGAGTTTTTGGGGTTTCCCACTTTTCAATCGCCTCAATTTTAGCAGGATCAACTTGTATTCCCTGTTTACTAACAATATGACCAAGGAACTGAACTTCTCTTAACCAAAAAGCACACTTAGAGAACTTAGCGTACAACTCTTCTTTCTTTAACAAATCAAGCACTAACCTCAAGTGTTCTTCGTGCTCTTCATCACTCTTAGAATAGATAAGGATGTCGTCGATGAAAACAATAACGAACTTGTCCAGATAGGGTCTACACACACGGTTCATGAGGTCCATGAACACAGCAGGTGCATTTGTCAATCCGAACGGCATAACAAGAAATTCAAAGTGACCGTAACGGGTGCGAAAAGTAGTTTTTGAAACATCAGATTCTTTAACACACAACTCATGATAGCCAGAACGAAGATCAATTTTTGAATAAACAGAAGAACCCTGAAGCTGATCGAACAGATCATCAATTCTCGGAAGAGGATAACAATTTTTAACAGTGAGCTTATTCAGTTCACGATAATCAATGCATAAACGAAAAGAACCATCCTTCTTCTTAACAAACAGAACAGGAGCTCCCCAAGGGGACGAACTAGGACGAATAAAACCTTTGTCTAACAACTCACGGAGTTGACTTGACAATTCTTGAAGTTCAGAAGGCGCAAGACGATAAGGAGCACGTGCTACAGGAGCAGCGCCGGGAACAAGATCAATCTGAAATTCTACCGCGCGTTGTGGCGGAAGGCCAGGTAAGTCATCGGGAAACACCTCGGGAAAATCCCTAACAATATGAACGTCATCAACGTTCTTTACTTCCTTACTAGGATCAACAACATGAGCAAGGATAGCATGACAGCCTTTGCGGAGATGTTTACGAACTTTCATACAGCTAATAAGGTTTAACTGTGTGCATTTCTTATCTCCAAAGACCATCAGTGGCTCTCCAATCACATCAGTAATACGAATAGCCTTATCATAACACACGATCTCAGCATGGTTCGCAGACAGCCAATCCATACCAATAACAATATCAAAACTACCAAGTTCAATCGGTATCAAATCTATCTCGAAATCCCTACCACCCAGGTTAATGTTACACTTACGATGTACAGTCTTAGCAGTAAGTTCCTTACCATTAGCTACTTCAACAACATAAGTATTGTCTAAGAGAGTTAACGGCGTTTTGATTCTCGGACTTAATTTACTCGACACGAAACTTAAATCAGCCCCTGAATCAAATAACACATAAACTGATAAATCGTTGACTGAGAACGTACCAGTAACAAGCTTAGGATCTTCCTCCACATCCTTAGCATTAATGTTGAACGCTCGGCCGCGTGCAGTCTCTGCAGTCTTCTTGTTGGGACAAGCATCTCGGAAATGCCCCGACTTCCCACACTCATAACAAACCCTTGGATTACCTCCATTATTCGATTTCCCATTACCGTTACCATTACCACCTCTATTACCAACATTATTATTACCACCAGTCGCGGGAGTAGCAGACCCCGGCAAAAGCACTGTACAATCTTTAGCAATGTGCCCTTGCTTAGAGCACCTCTTACAAGTAACTGTGCAGTAACCATCATGAGCTTTATAGCAACGAGGACACACAAGCTGATTTCTGTTATTAGCACCTGAGGTATCATGTTTCTTCTGCTGACCCTGGTTTTGATTGCGGTTGTTATCCCACTTTCGTTTCCCATTATCAGCCTTCTTGACAACCTCCTCACTACTTTCAACAACTGTAGTCTTGCTTCTTCTCAACACCTTGTCATTAAGTTTGTGGGCCATAGACATAGCTGCCTCAATAGTCTGGGGTTCACTGGACTCAAACCCGTGTTCAATCTTCTCGGACAAACCATCAATGTAAGCCTCAATTTTGCGGTCCTCATCCACATAAACCCTAGGACACAGCAAAGTTAACTCGAAAAACCTTCGTTCATAGGCATCTAACTCGGTGCCATGCATTTTCAAATTCTTGAGCTCAACCTCTAGCTTCTTAAGCTCACCCCGAGGTCTATAGCGGGTGATCAATCTTTCCTTAAAATCATTCCAGGCCAAACCATAAGCTACATCGCTTCCCAAACTACTAACCAGATTGTTCCACCATGTCAAGGCACTATCCTTGAGAGTGCAACTAGCGAAACTAACTTTGTCCTCTTCACGGACCCGACTGACCCTGAAAATAGATTCGATTTTCTCGAACCAACGAGTAAGCCCTATTGGTCCTTCCGTACCACTGAATTCTTGGGGTCGACCAGCCATAAAAGTTTTGTGGGAGCATCCCACGTTGTTGTTCACATTGGCGTTAACATTAGCATTTGCTGCCATAGCAGCAGCAATTCCTTCATTAATCAGGCGTTGCATACGCGCTTCAGTGGACTCCCTTGGAGGCATGATCTTCAAAATAGAATAACACATCCGTTAGTACCAAGAATAATACTAGTGTCATAAAGGAATAGATCAAAACACGAAAAGACTAACCATTAAGATATTAGTCAACTAACACTATGAGTAATAACATGACAGTTATGATTGTTATAGAAATAACCATCACATGCATACATATTTTATGATAACATCATACAACATACATAGCACCTAACATACATGAACATATATTACGCATAATATAACATGCCAAGAGCCATAATATCAGAAATAAAACATGATAATAGACGTCATAAAAATAACCATCCATACATAATGAAAAAAATATCCCATAACAAAATCTTAATAAAATCCTCGGCAAAACGCCGTACATAACCCAAAATGTATGTATAAAAAGGACATTAAGTCTGATGAAATAGATAATCAATATGAATAATCACATCACATTCGCTTAGAGCGGGTGTGATAAGCTGGTCCAGCATGAGTCTCAGCAGGATCCTCATACTTACGCAACTTCCCTTTCACAACATCCAACTCTTCCTTCAACACACGAACAGTGCTCTCGAGAGCCTCGAACTTAGCATTAACTTCTCGATCACGCTTACGGTTCGCATCCTCAACCCTATGCTTGAAAGTGATAAAGTTACCCATGTCGGCACGGATCTCGTCCATAACTTCATTATGTGGCAAGGTGCGCAAACAATCACTAAGGGCGTTAATACGTGTCACCTCATTATAAGCCCGGTTCATATGAGTAATGGTAGAAAAATAGTAATGAACAGGATCATCGATCTCTGGTTGATTAGCACGACGTCTAGCAGGAGACGGTGGAGCAGGAGCAGCAACAGAGTTATCGCTCGAAGTCGACATCTGCAAACAGCAAAACCGCAAACCACATACTAAAAAGATATGAAAGCTAACAATATAACTTATACGAAATGAAATGCATAATAATGCTATAGCAAAAAGGTCGGGCTGTAGACTAGACTCTAATGCACCCTAATAACCACGGGTTTACCACATTAAGACCGCCTAGTTCTCTACAACCAGAGCTCTGATACCACATGTGACGACCCCGTCAAAACACTTAACGGATCCGTCAGTTGGTCCCATAGCTTGATCGGACTTAAATGAATTAAATAAACAAAGTTGCATTCTTTTATTTCAAAATGTTGCCCAAAAAGGAAACAAACCCAATTAAGTAGTTTAAAATCAACCAACATAGTAATGAACCAAAAGTTGACACAAAATATTGCCAACAAACCCACAATTTAAATTATCCAAAATAGAATGCAAACTTAAGTTTCATAAATAGTTTCATAAAATCTGCCCAAATGCATGCAGACTCTTCTAACGACAGCGGAAGCATCAAATAACTCAAGTACCTGTGAAAACATGCAAGTAAACTGTCAACACAAAGGTTGAGTGAATTATAGGTTTAAATAAATAAGTAAACTTTAGACCACAAGTTTTAAAAATGTTAGAAAACATTAAACATTATTCCATTATCAATGAGCCACCTGGTAACCACTTAACCCTTTATTTACCCTTGTCAAACACAATAAAAATATACACTTGGACAGTGTATCTACAACAAATTACGAAGTACTAAACATTCCGATTATAAATTGCTAGCGCGACTAGCTCGAAATGGGGTTGTCAAACCCGATAGATCTATCCGTAGGATTCGCGTTCACCGGTAGAAACCAATGATTACAATTACCAGACTAGGGAATATTTTTGTCCAACTCACAATGAATAATTAAATTTAACTGTTACTTGTGTCTAACCGTAAATAAAAATATGCATGTAATCACATCCCAAAAAGTATACTTTGAAAAGTATATAAAAACGGGACTATAACTCACCTTAATTAGCAACCGAAGAAATCTCACAAACAAGCGAACAGCAAGTAAAGTAAAGTGATCAAGAAAGATCACAACGCCGACCTATAAATAAAGAAGGTCGAAATAAATAACTATCTTAGGCCAAGTCTTAGTATGATAGCTATTGTACATGTTGCAAGTAGGCATAGAACATTACTCAGCAAGCATCGGTTTGATTGGAACAGCATAAGGACACACACTTTCTATTTTTAGAAAGTTTCTATTTTTGGAAAGTTTCTATTTTTGGAAAGTTTCTATTTTTGGAAAGTTTCCTTATTTAGAAAGTCAACAGAAGTCAACTGAAAGTCAAAGTCAACTGAAAGTCAACTCAAAAGTCAACCTTGGTCAAACATAGTCAACATTAATTTGAAAAGTGTAAGTTATAATAATAACATAGGTTATAATGTTATTTAAAGTCAAAAGTGTATAATAATGTCTTAACATAAGTTTAATTAAATAAAATGAATTATTAAAGTTAATATAAGTTGAAATGTTATAATTAGTACGACATAAGTATTTAAATAAATTAGTTAAATACTAATCATAATATAAGTATTATTAATAATAATAATTTTTAAATTATATCATAAGTATTTTTAATTAATAATGAATTATTAATCATATCATAAGTTTCTAATTAAAATTATTAAATCATAAGTATTTAATAAATAAATCATAATTAAATAATAATTAAGTCTTATAATAATTAAATAATTATTTAATCTTTATTATAAGTCTTTTAATAATTTCTCAAAAACAAATTTAATACTTATCATAAGTATTTTCCTTTAATAATAAAAGTATTATTAATCATAAGTTTAATTAAAATGTTAATTAAATCATAATTAATAATTAAATGATATAATAAATATTTATATCATAAGTTTTAAATAATAATAATTACTTCTTTTATCTAAAGTAATTTATTAATAATGAAATCCATAATTTTTATCATAAGTTTAATCATTAACCACAAGTTTTAAGTTTAAAAGTTCATCGGGTCGTATCTTGAGCCCCGGGTGTCGGTTTCGGGCGAGCCACATATGCATTTCCGCCTACTCAAACCACCCAACACAATTATGAACTCAAGAACACTCCAAGAACAGTCCCTAGGTCGTGGATATCAGCCATGACCACACTTGGGAAAATCAATTTACTCAAAACAGTAATTTAGGCACAACGGGTGAACCGTGGCTCGGATTTAGGTGACCCGAACATGAAAATTCGTCCCACCATCAGTCCTAACCAAATGACACACCCTAAAGACACCAAGGATGGTCACAAAGTCGGACCCAACCTTGTTCATGCCAAGAACACCTTTCAATCTTTAACAAAAATCAAATTAAGCATATCTAGGGCTCCGGGAATCGAAACGACATGAATCCGGAGTCTAAAATTAATGTCTTGATGAGAGGAACTCATTTATGTACTTTATTTTAACATTCATATCAGTTACAAAGTCAGAAAACACGAATCAAACTGCTGTCCAAAATTTACAAACCGAAAACATATGCAAACGAGTAATTCTACGCATCCAAACAACATTACAACAACTAATAAACATCATACTAATAATATAAACACAAAATACAGAAATATAAATAAAAATGAAAAGTTCTAGGGTTAGGGTTTACACCCAAATCGAGAATCAAAGTATATAATCGCGTAGAGAACGAAGTGAGGAACACGTTTATGCTAGCTATCTCTTGATCCAAGCTTGAAAATTAATGAAGATGATGATAATGGTGGTGGTAGGCGACGGCTAGGGAGAAGGGAGAAGAGGGAGAGAAAAACTAAATTAGGTTTAGATGAAAGTAGAAGTAAAATTGCAAAAATGGGAAAACAAGAGCCAACACTCCCTCCCCTTGGGAGTGTTCGGCCGAATTTGCAAGGGGGTGGGCCCCTTAGTGGGCCAACTTGTCCATTATTAAAAACGTGCAATTCCTGATGGCCCGAAAGCCCGAAAGAATCCCGAAACGCGAAAACACGCTTACGCGATTAAAATTTCAGAAAGATAACAAACGCGCGACGAAAAATAAATATAAATACACCTATTAATAATATGATCATAAAATATCATATTTAAAATATTTAGGATTTAAAAATCCCGAAAGCTCGACCGTTGGTTTAAAAACCGAAAAGATTCGCCGGATGGAAATCCGCGAGACGTAGAAACGTATAAATTAAAATATGAATACATATATTCACATAACACATAATAATTATTATATATATATTATTACAAAAATAATAATATAGGTCATAGAAATGACGTGGCACACTAACAGTTAACGGTCGTTAAATAATTAACGGAAAAAGATAACGGAAAAAGTAGGGTCGTGACATAGAGTATTGTATATTTGTTTGGATTCATTGCAGGTACTTTTGATGATGAACATCGCGTGATAGCTATTGTGGAATGTCATTAAGTGCAGGCCGGTCTGTCACTAGCATTCCGCGGTTCATGGTTGTAACTTTGCAAGTTTACCTTATTTCTCCTTTTACCCTTTCGAATTTAATTTATTTTTGATCTCAAGTAATGGGGACATTACTTGATCTCAAGTGTGGGGTGGGAATATAAATTCTTGCGGGTTGGTAAAATATGTGTTTGAAACATGAGTGTTGGTTTACATATGGCTTGGTATTTTGAATTTTAAAAAGAGTGAAACATCACGTTTTAGGCCATTTTTAGGGAATTTTAAAAATTTTATGGTTTATTTCGTGATTTCAAAGAAGCCAAAACCTTTTGCTATGAAAATTGGCAAGTTGTTACCTACGAATTGACGAGCACATAATGTCATTTCCTGTATTCTTTCCGCCCTACACCGATACCGGGTTTAGTTGGCTCGGAAATTATACTTGTTTCGTGTCGTTTCCTAAATCCCAGGGAAACTGTGGGTGACACTAGCCGTAAACCGAATCACGTTCATTACCATTGAATGTGAAATCCTACTAATTCTTTGAAATTCAATAGTAGGTCACTTGTGCCAAAATGGGTGTCAACCGTATGAGCGGTGATTGGATCGCATGGTCGAAACTGGGCCATGCGCTAGATCAAAAACTTTAACAGGGTGATCCTCATTGTTTCTCCTAACAAGGACAATGTTGCACCTGACCACTTTATTTAACCACACAGAATGTATCCATTCCATCCTAAAGGGAGTCAAGTCTTCCGAACGACACACTAGCTGATTTGTTTCAGAAGTTGTAGTCCAGACCAGTTGTAGGGTGACGAAAAATCTTGAAAAGTCATTGCTAAAATCGACTAAAAATCTACCAGGCCTCAACGTCAAATAGGGAAACTGGTAGTCAAAGCTTATCTCAATGAGGGAGATTTGCTAGCCAAATGGGAAGCGCACCATGATACACAAAATGTTAGTGATTGATCAGATTCCCAGTGGATAACCTCCGAAAAGGTAAGATATCAGCTTTTAAGCCTGATGAACCTCAATCTTTATGGTTGACTTAACGGATTAGATGATCACCTCATGATTATCGATGATATCTGGACATAATGTGTATCCTCCTAAGCACATTATTTTCTTACCGACATCTCACGATGTTAGGTACTGTGGGAGGCATTGGCTTGACCAATTGCGGGGTAGCCCGTGCGATCTTTTTGGCACACATGTTCGATAGCTATATTTTTGGTGCTCTGTTCCCACTTGATTCTCGGTTTCTTTGAAGACTTATATTACGGTTCGAGATTCTCTACCTCATTATTATGGTATGTTATTCGAGACTATCTTTGGTTACTTTATTCATCACATATTGCTTGAGGTTTGGGAAAGTGTTATTTTGGGAATGCAAGTGGGAGCCATGGTTGATATCTACTTCAAATTCGTGCCCATGCTAGTACTTGTTTGGTTTGTTGTTCGTTTGGTTCTACATATACTTTTGAAGATGTTACTTTATGGTAGAAGATTATTTTCAAGTCGAATTTGCTTGAGGACAAGCAAGACTCTAGTGTGGGGTGATTTGATATTGTATAAATTTCATATGTTTATCTTAGCAATATCGTTCATTTTTTGTGTAGTGACCCGAAGTTTTCCATGTTTATATATATTAAATGAAATTGATATTTACATGATTAAGTGTTTCCAACATGTTAAGCAATCAAACTTGTTAAGACTTGATTAATTGAAATAGGTTTCATATAGACAATTGACCACCCAAGTTGACCGGTGATTCACGAACATTAAAACTTGTAAAAACTATATGATGACATATATATGATTATATATATATATATAGTTAACATGATATTATGATAAGTAAGTATCTCATTAGGTATTTTAACAATGAGTTATATACATAAAATTGTGTTTATTGAATTAAGAAACTCGAAACGATATATATAACGATTATCGTTATAACAACGTCTTACTAATTACATATGAATCATATTAAGATATTGTTACACTATATTTAATCATGATAAATGATAACTAAACATGTCATTATGTATATTAACAATTAACTACATATGTAAAAACAAGACTACTAACTTAAGGATTTCGAAACGAGACATATATGTAACGATTATCATTGTAACGACATTTAAATATATATATATCATATTAAGATATATTAATATATCATAATATCATGATAATATAATAATTTAACATATCATTAGATATAATAAACATTGGGTTAACAGCATTTAACAAGATCGTTAACTTAAAGGTTTCAAATCAACATTTACATGTAACGACTAACGATGACTTAACGACTCAGTTAAAATGTATATACATGTAGTGTCTTAATATGTATTCATACACTTTTGAAAGACTTCAAGACACTTATCAAAATACTTCTGCTTAACAAAAATGTTTACAATTACATCCTCGTTCAGTTTCATCAACAATTCTACTCGTATGCACCCGTATTCGTACTCGTACAATACACAGCTTTTAGATGTATGTACTATTGGTATATACACTCCAATGATTAGCTCTTAGCAGCCCATGTGAGTCACCTAACACATGTGGGAACCATCATTTGGCAACTAGCATGAAATATCTCATAAAATTACAAAAATATGAGTAATCATTCATGACTTGTTTACATGAAAACAAAATTACACATCCTTTATATCTAATCCATATACCAACGACTAAAAACACCTATAAACACTTTCATTCTTCAATTTTCTTCATCTAAGTGATCTCTCTCAAGTTCTATCTTCAAGTTCTAAGTGTTCTTCATAAATTCTATAAGTTCTAGTTTCATAAAATTAAGAATACTTCCAAGTTTGCTAGCTTACTTCCAATCTTGTAAAGTGATCATCCAACTTCAAGAAATCTTTCTTATTTACAGTAAGATATCTTTCTAATACAAGGTAATACTCATATTCAAACTTTGATTCAATTTCTATAACTATAACAATCTTATTTCGAGTGGAAATCTTACTTGAACTTGTTTTCGTGTCATGATTCTGCTTCAAGAACTTTCAAGCCATCCAAGGATCCTTTGAAGCTAGATCCATTTTTCTCATTTCCAGTAGGTTTATCCACAAAACCTGAGGTAGTAATGATGTTCATAACATCATTCAATTCATATATATAAAACTACCTTATTCGAAGGTTTAAACTTGAAATCACTAGAACATAGTTTAGTTAATTCTAAACTTGTTCGCAAACAAAAGTTAATCCTTCTAACTTGACTTTTAAAATCAACTAAACACATGTTCTATATCTATATGATATGCTAACTTAATGATTTAAAACCGGAAAACACGAAAAACACCGTAAAACCGGATATACGCCGTTGTAGTAACACAGCGGGCTGTTTTGGGTTAGTTAATTAAAAACTATGATAAATTTTGATTTAAAAGTTGTTCTTCTGGGAAAATGATTTTTCTTATGAACATGAAACTATATCCAAAAATCATGGTTAAACTCAAAGTTTATCATAGTTTTAAATCAAAGTTTATATGAAAAATCATGTTCCCAGAAGAACAACTTTTAAATCAAAGTTTATCATAGTTTTTAATTATCCAAACCAAAACAGCCCCCGGTTTCACTACGACGGCGTATATCCGATTTTATGGTGTTCATCGTGTTTCCAACTTTTAAATCATTAAGTTAGCATATCATATAGATATAGAACATGTATTTAGTTGATTTTAAAAGTCAAGTTAGAAGAATTAACTTTTATTTGCGAACAAGTTAAAAATTAACTAAACTATGTTCTAGTGATTACAAGTTTAAACCTTCGAATAAGATAGCTTTATATGTATGAATCGAATGATGTTATGAACATCATTACTACCTCAAGTTTTCTGGATAAAACAACTAGAAATGAGAAAAATGGATCTAGCTTCAAAGGATCCTTGGATGGCTTGAAAGTTCTTGAAGCAGAATCATGACACGAAAACAGTTCAAGTAAGATTTTCACTCGAAATAAGATTGTTATAGTTGTAGAAATTGAATCAAAGTTTGAATATGAATATTACCTTGAATTAGAAAGATAACCTACTATAAATAACAAAGGTTCCTTAATCTTAGATGATTACTTGGAATGGATTAGAAAGCTTGGAATTAGACTTGCAAACTTGGAAGTATTCTTGATTTTTATGAAACTATACTTATGGAATTTATGAAGAACACTTAGAACTTGAAGATGGAACTTGAGAGAGATCAATTAGATGAAGAAAATTGAAGAATGAAAGTGTTTGTAGGTGTTTTTGGTCGTTGGTATATGGATTACATATAAAGGATATGTAATTTTGTTTTCATGTAAATAAGTCATGAATGATTACTAATATTTTTGTAATTTTATGAGATATTTCATGCTAGTTGCCAAATGATGGTTCCCACATGTGTTAGGTGACTCACATGGGCTGCTAAGAGCTAATCATTGGAGTGTATATACCAATAGTACATACATCTAAAAGTTGTGTATTGTACGAGTACGAATACGGGTGCATACGAGTAGAATTGTTGATGAAACTGAACGAGGATGTAATTGTAAGCATTTTTGTTAAGTAGAAGTACTTTGATATGTGTCTTGAAGTCTTAAAAAAGTGTAAGAATACATATCAAAACACAACATGTATATACATTCTAATGGAGTCGTTAAGTCTTCGTTAGTCGTTACATGTAAGTGTTGTTTTGAAACCTTTAAGTTAACGATCTCAATTAATGTTGTTAACCCAATATTTATTATATCAAATGAGATGTTAAATTATTATGTTATCATGATGTTATGATGTATGAATATCTCTTAATATGATATATACATTAAAATACCGTTACAACGATAATCGTTACATATAAGTCTCGTTTCATAATTCTTGAGTTAGTAGTCTTGTTTTTACATATGTAGTTCATTGTTAACACACTTAATGATATATTTAAATATCATTTTATCATGTTAAATATAGTGTATAAATATCTTAATATGATACATATGTATTTAGTACACGTTATCATAACGATAATCGTTATATATATCATTTCGAGTTTCTTAACTTAGTAATCTCATTTCTTATGTATATCACACATTGTTAATATACTTAGTGAGATACTTACTCATTATAATCTCATGTCAACCATATATATATATATGTCTATATATACCACAACATGTAGTTTTTACAAATTTGTAACGTTCGTGAATCGCCGGTCAACTTGGGTGATCAATTGTCTATATGAAACTTATTTCATTTAATCAAGTCTTAACAAGTTTGATTGCTTAACACGTTGGAAACATTTAGTCGTGTAAATATCAATCTCAATTAATATATATAAACATGGAAAAGTTCGGGTCACTACAGTACCTACCCGTTAAATAAATTTCGTCCCGAAATTTTAAGCTTTTGAAGGTGTTGACGAATCTTCTGGAAATAGATGCGGGTATTTCTTCTTCATCTGATCTTCATGCTCCCAGGTGAACTCGGGTCCTCTACGAGCATTCCATCGAACCTTAACAATCCGTATCTTGTTTTGCTTAAGTCTCTTAACCTCACGATCCATTATTTCGACGGGTTCTTCAATGAATTGAAGTTTTTCATTGATTTGGATTTCGTCCAATGGAATAGTGAGATCTTCTTTAGCAAAACATTTCTTCAAATTCGAGACGTGGAAAGTGTTATGTACAGCCGCAAGTTGTTGAGGTAGCTCCAGTTGGTAAGCTACTGGTCCGACACGATCTATAATCTTGAATGGTCCAATGTACCTTGGATTTAGTTTCCCCCGTTTACCAAATCGAACAACGCCTTTCCAAGGTGAAACCTTAAGCATGACCATTTCTCCAAATTCAAACTCTATATCTTTTCTTTTACTGTCCGCGTTGCTCTTTTGTCGACTCTGGGCGGTTTTCAATCATTGTTGAATTTGGATGATTTTCTCGGTAGTTTCTTGTATTATCTCCGGACCCGTAATCTGTCTATCCCCCACTTCATTCCAAAAAATCGGAGACCTGCACTTTCTACCATAAAGTGCCTTAAACGGCGCCATCTCAACACTAGAATGATAACTGTTGTTGTAGGAAAATTCTACTAACGGTAGGTGTCGATCCCAGCTGTTTCCGAAATCAATAACACATGCTCGTAGCATGTATTTAAGCGTTTGTATCATTCTTTCGCTTTGCCCATCAGTTTGTGGATGATAGGCAGTACTCATGTCTAGATGAGTCCCCAATGCTTGTTGCAACGTCTGCCAGAACCTTGAAACAAATCTACCATCCCTATCAGAGATAATAGAGATGGGTATTCCATGTCTGGAGACAACCTCCTTCAAATACAATCACGCGAACTTCTCCATTTTGTCATCTTCTCTCATTGGTAGGAAGTGTGCTGACTTGGTGAGACGATCAACTATTACCCAAATAGTATCATAACCACTTGCAGTCCTTGGCAATTTAGTAATGAAATCCATGGTAATGTTTTCCCATTTCCATTCCGGGATTTCGGGTTGTTGTAGTAGACCTGATGGTTTCTGATGTTCAGCTTTGACCTTAGAACACGTCAAATATTCTCCTATATATTTAGCAATATCGGCTTTCATACCCGGCCACCAAAAGTGTTTCTTGAGATCTTTATACATCTTCCCTTCTCTGGGATGTATTGAATATCTGGTTTTATGTGCTTCCTTAAGTACCATTTCTCTCACATCTCCAAACCTTGGTACCCAAATTCTATCAGCCCTATATCGGGTTCCGTCTTCCCGAATATTAAGATGTTTCTCTGATCCTTTGGGTATCTCATTCTTCAACTTTCCTTCTTTTACAACCCCCTGTGGCGCCTCCTTTATTTGAGTAGTAAGGTTAGTACGAATAATTATATTCATAGATTTTACCCGTATAGGTTCTCTGTCCTTTATACTCAAAGCGTCAGCTACCACATTCGCCTTCCCCGGGTGGTATCGAATCTCAAAATCATAATCATTCAACAGTTCAATCCACCTGCGTTGTCTCATATTCAGTTGCTTCTGATTAAATATATGTTGGAGACTTTTGTGGTCGGTATATATAATACTTTTGACCCCATATAAATAATGCCTCCAAGTCTTTAATGCAAAAACAACAGAACCCAATTCCAAATCGTGAGTCGTATAATTTTGCTCGTGAATCTTTAATTGTCTAGACGCATAAGCAATCACCTTCGCTCGTTGCATTAATACACAAATGAGACCTTGCTTTGATGTGTCACAATAAATCACAAAATCATCATTCCCTTCAGGCAATGACAATATAGGTGTCGTAGTTAGCTTTTTCTTCAATAACTGAAACGCCTTCTCTTTTTCATCCTTCCATTCAAATTTCTTCCCTTTATGCGTTAATGCAGTCAAGGGTTTTGCTATTTTGGAGAAATCTTGGATGAATCTTCTGTAGTAACCAGCCAATCCTAAAAATTGACGTATATGCTTCGGAGTTTTTGGGGTTTCCCACTTTTCAACGGTTTCTATCTTTACCGGGTCCACCTGGATACCTTCTTTGTTCACTATGTGACCGAGGAATTGAACTTTTTCCAACCAAAATGCACACTTTGAAAACTTAGCGTACAGTTTTTCTTTCCTCAATACTTCTAGCACTTTTCTCAAATGTTCTTCGTGCTCTTGATCATTCTTTGAGTAAATAAGTAAGGAATCGATGAAAACAATGACAAACTTGTCAAGATATAGCCCACACACTCGGTTCATAAGGTCCATGAACACAGCTGGTATGTTAGTCAATCCAAACGGCATAACCATAAACTCGTAATGGCCATAACGCGTCCTAAAAGCAGTTTTTGGATTATCATCCTCCTTTACTCGCATTTGATGATATCCAGAACGTAAATATATTTTCGAATAAACTGACGAGCCTTGTAGTTGATCAAATAAGTCGTCAATTCTCAGCAGTGGATAACGGTTTTTGATGGTAAGTTTATTCAACTCTCTGTAGTCAATACACAACCTAAATGTACCATCCTTCTTCTTGACAAACAAAACAGGAGCTCCCCATGGTGATGTGCTTAGTCGAATGAAACCACGTTCTAATAGTTCTTGCAGTTGGCTTTGCAGTTCTTTCATCTCGCTGGGTGCGAGTCTGTAAGGAGCACGAGCTATTGGTGCAGCTCCTGGTACAAGATCTATTTGAAATTCAACAGATCGATGTGGAGGTAGTCCCGGTAATTCTTTCGGAAATACATCGGGAAATTCTTTTGCGACGGGAACATCATTGATGCTCTTTTCTTCAGTTTGTACTTTCTCGACGTGTGCTAGAACAGTATAGCAACCTTTTCTTATTAGTTTTTGTGCCTTCAAATTACTAATAAGATGTAGCTTCGTGTAGCCCTTTTCTCCGTACACCATTAAGGGTTCTCCTTCTTCTCGTACAATGCGAATTGCATTTTTGTTACATACGATCTCTGCTTTCATCTCCTTCAGCCAGTCCATGCCAACTATTACATCAAAACTCCCTAACTCTACTAGTATCAAATCAATCTTAAATATTTCGCTACCCAGTTTAATTTCTCGATTCCGGCATATATAATCTGCTGAAATTAATTTACCGTTTGCTAATTTGAGTAAAAATTTACTATCCAATGGCGTCAATGGACAACTTAATTTAGCACAAAAATCTCTACTCATATAGCTTCTATCTGCACCCGAATTAAATAAAACGTAAGCAGATTTATTGTCAATAAGAAACGTACCCGTAACAAGTTCTGGGTCTTCCTGTGCCTCTGCTGCATTAATATTGAAAACTCTTCCGCGGCCTTGTCCATTTGTGTTCTCCTGGTTCGGGCAATTTCTAATAATGTGGCCCGGTTTTCCACATTTATAACAAACTACATTGGCATAACTTGCTCCGACACTACTTGCTCCGCCATTACTCATTCCGAAACCATTTGTTCCTTTCGTTCTGTTAACCCCTGGTCCGTAGACCTCACACTTCGCCGCGTTATGAACATTTCTTTTACACTTGTTGCAAAATTTGGTGCAGAACCTCGAGTGATACTTTTCACACCTTTGGCATAGCTGCTTCTGATTGTTGTTGTTGTTGCGGTTGTTATTGTTGTTGGGATGATTGTTGTAGTTGTTGTTGTTGTTGTTGTGCCGTTTGTTGTAGTTGCGATTGATGTTGCGATTGTTGGGACAGTTCTAATGACCCGGAATTTTCCGACCAAATTATACTTATGAGATTAATATTTACATAAATTAAACCATACCAACATGATAAGCAATCCAAATTGTTGAGACTTGTGTTTTTGAAAAGAGTTTTACACAACGTTTGACCGTCCAATATGACCGATGATATCACGAACTATATAACATACGATAATTATACATTTGTGTATATATATGTATTTATATATATTTAACATGATCTAAGGATGGTTTAACATCTCATTGTGTACTAATGACAATGAGTTATAAGTATATTTTGAAACTACTAACTTAAGTTTTCAAAACGATAACTATACGTAACATTCTTTGATATATATACTTATAATCTATAATGTTTATACATGTATCGTATATATAATGTATTTAATCACTTTTAAGGACTTAAATACATAAAACAATATAAGTATATTCACAAAAGATAGCTATATTTGAATTCTCATTCCGTTTCCTCAAGATTTCTATACGTATATCTAGGCTATATGTACCCGTATCATACCCAGCTTCTATACGTATTTACTATTGGTATATACACATCAAATCAATATCCTAATCAACATTATTACTGCCCTAGATATGAGGTAACTAGAATTTGTCAAGTAGTATGAATTATTAGTAAGAAAACAAAATTAGGAATCCTTTTCTTTCTTTATAAACTAAAAACGTTTGTATAAATGAACACCATTTCTTCACTCCATTTTCTCATAACTACACCCTCATTTCTCTCTCAAAATACTCCTAACTTCATACTTGATCATCTCCAAGCATTTTCCCCATCATTTAGCTTCAATTACAAGCCTTAAACACCATAAGAAAACTCTTTCAAGAACATATCAAAATAACCACCCATTTGAAGAAGTTTACTTCTAACCTTTTGATCTAACTCCACTACTCTTTGATTCCAAGATTATTTCTTATCTTTTTCAGTAACTTTGTCCAAGTAACTTGAGGTAGTAACCTTGTTCATAATCTTATTCAATTCATATTCATATAGCTATCTTATTTTGTGGTATAAAATTTTAACAACAAGAACATAGTTTGAATGATTTCAAACTTGTTCGCAAACTAAATAGATCCTTCTAACTTGACTTTTAAAACACTTCAAGACCTGTAATATATCATAATGATATGCTAACCTAACAAGATATAACTTGGTTTGACAAAGAACATCTTAAAAACTGAATCTACGTCGTCGGAGTGCAACCGGGGGCTGTTTTGGGTTGGATAATTAAAAACCATCTTGAACTTTGAATTAGAAGTTCATGTTCTGGAAACATGATATTTCGTATGAATATGTTAACACATAAAAATTTCATGGTTTAACTCAAAGTGTAAGTATTTTTAGAAAAATGATCATTAAATGTTGTATTTATGATGGAAAATGATCACTTTCATAAGTTTCACCAAAGTTTGACCTATAACCTATGATTTTGAATACAAATTAAGGTATTTTCAGTTCATATTCTTAAAATTTGACTCGATCCAAGGAAGTGGCAAGTTGAACCAATAAAAACGGAGTTGTAATGAAGAAACTACGACTAAAACAAGATTGGGTATCCGAAGCTAGTTTAGCTACGAAAATATTTGGAGAAAAAGTAAATTAATCATATCTTTTCTAATTAATATGATATTTTATATATAATTACTTATGATTTGATTTTATATATTTCAGGACCACCCGTAAACAACACGAGAAGATTAATCATAAGACCTCATGATTGTACGCAACACGTCATTTGACAACACGGTACTTTATGTACGCAACACGTCATTTGACAACATGGTACCATGGGTCGAGATTAATTCTGATCAATACGAATATGATGGGGTCTTTATTTATTTTATTTAAGCAACTAATTGTGGACCACTAACATCGGACTGCTAACTACGGACTAAGAAAATATTAAAAGTATTAAAAGTATATATATATGTAACGATTACTTAAAAAGAAAATATGTTGATATATTATATATATGGTTAGGTTCGTGATATCTATCGGAGACCAAGTCGAATTAAATACCTTCAAGGAAAAGGTGAGTTTCATTTGCTCCCTTTTTAATTGCTTTTGCAATATATATTTTTGGGCTGAGAATACATGCGCTGCTTTTATAAATGTTTACAAAATAGACACAAGTACTTAAAAATATATTCTACGTTGAGTTGTACCACTAGCATATTTCCCTGTAGCTTGGTAACTACTATTTACATGGGTATTGTAAACGCGAATCCTGTTGATAGATCTATCGGGCCTGACAACCCCAACCGGACTGGACGACCAGTATTCAACGGTTGCACAGTACTTCGTTTTGGTGACTACACTTGGTACGGTGTAGTGAGATTTCATAATAAAGGGAATATGCGACGTTGATTAAATGTTAAATATGGTTACCAAGTGCTCAACCACTTAGAATGCTTTACATACACTTGCGAGTGTATTATGTTTATGATTATGAAATCTTGTGGTCTATTAACATATTGAAATGATTGTTATGATAAACCTATGAACTCACCAACCTTTTGGTTGACACTTTAAAGCATGTTTATTCTCAGGTACGAATTAAGTCTTCTGCTGTGCATTTACTCAATATAAGGACATTACTTGGAGCCGATCATCGCAATGGGACCAAATGTTGATGACTTCGTCCAGGTGGATTAGGACGGGTCCTTTCAGTTGGTATCAGAGCGGTGGTCGTAGCGAACCAGGTCTTGCATTAGTGTGTCTAACTAGTAGTTGTTAGGATACATTAATGAGTCTGGACTTCGACCGTGTCTACATGTCAAAAGTTTTGCTTATCATTTCTAGTCGGAAATCATCTGCTTATCATCCTTAGGAAATTACCTGCTTATTATTCATAAGTCTAGACACGTTTTACTGCATTTACTGCATTGATAGTGTATAGACGAATTCTTATCTTAGCATATCTGTTATTGCGAACTTTGACTGATATCTTTTCAAAGATTTTCCGTAATTTACGGGATTTTGGTATTATATATACATATGTAAATTATGTATTGAAGAGTACCAAATCTAACTCCTATTATCTATTCCATACCAAAAATTCATTTTTTCCATTATACAAGATGGATTCTGCATCTAGTTCGAATTCTTCAGATTCCGACAGTTATGCCGATATGGATTTCCATTTGGGCTCCGAAAGCAGCGTCACCGGAATGGATCAACCAATTTCCCATCATCTATTCTGGATGAATTGGGGATGGGTTCGTAATATACTAAATAACTGGAGACAAGAAGAAGGTGATCCATTCCATCCACCAAATTGCCCTCTTGGCGATGAACCTGAAGCACTTACCGGCGAACCTATTCGAAACACCATTTTCTCTCTCATTTCTAGAGTATCTCGTTACGATTATATACTATCCCACATTACAAATCTTGTTCATTCGCTCGCTCCAACCGCCAATCATCCCGGTGTACTAGCAGAAGTTAACGAACTTCGCGCTCGCGTGACGGCTTTGGAGAACATGGTGCGAAGGTTGCAAACACCATCAGCAGTACCAGCAGCATAATCAGCACCACCATCAATAACATCAACAATACCATCATCACCACTAACAAACAACATCCGCGTCACACGTCTCGACATCATAATCTGTCCCACAAACATCAACATCATACGCACCATAGATACCAAGGAGTACCAACAATAATGAACGATGAAGTATTGATCCATAACTTCATTGATATTCTGCAAAGAATATGTGGTCTCAAAAAGTTTTAGAGATTTCTTATTCTAGCTCAAACCGAAAAGCAAATGAGATTAATATCATATTAACTCATTAAATTCATGATTTCATCTGAAGAAAATATATATGTATATATGTTTTCATAAATATTGTAATTAAAAGTTCTTTTGTACAAAATATTAATGGTGAAATTTTTTTTTTTAACGGGTAGGTAATACCCGAGGAATAATTAGATTTCATCTTAATAAGTTACATTGTACATTCATCGAAGCTGATTCAATAGTCATTTACTATCCTACTTACAACCACCGATATACATATCCGTTCACCGCAGAATAACCATTTTCATTCAATTTCATATTTGGATTTTGACTTTCCAGAATCCAACAAGTGGCATATGAAGAAAACATATGACAAAATAAAATCTGTTAGAAACAAACAAATTAACTATGAAAAATTTTGTAAAGAATCCACGCTAACTGTTCCAGCTAACTGTTCCTAGCTAACTGATTACATTTTATTTATCGCAGTTTATTTATCACAATTTAATTATCGCACTTTTATTTATTGTCATTTAATTTCTGTAATTATTTTACGCACTTTAAATATCGGGACACGTATACAATGTTTTGACATATCATATCGATGCATCTATATATATTATTTGGAATCACCATAGACACTCTATATGCAGTAATGATGGAGTTCTCTATACAGGGCTGAGGTTGATTCTACAATAATATATATAGTTTGAGTTGTGATCGAGTCTGAGAGGTATACGGGTCACGACACGTATTAATTAATTCGTATATTATATATTAAACTATATATGAATTATTGGACTGTTACTGTGGACTATCGACTGTGGACTAATGACATTGGACAATTAAAATGAATTAAAATATTGATTATAACATATGAAACTAAACATTTCTTCAAGATTGCCACTTGATTTCATCTTAAACCTCATTGTATCTCGACGATTACAATCAGCGTTCAAATCTATCATGATTCTTAAAAACACCTCAATCGAGAGGATAAACCAACCGCACTTCATCTACAGAAGAAAAGATTGATGCATATAGTTATGCACCTGAAAAACCCTCGGAAACTGAGTAAACGTTTGACACGTATCTGTTCTAGTTCCTTTGACATTGTTATTACCGAAGATCGTTTTGCAATCCCTTTCCAAAGTAGCTAATTTTGTCACAGCTCCAGCAAGTCAACTCCGACTTTTCATCCGAAAAAACTTTATTATAACCGCGATATATATGCGTACTCTTTATTGTTACTAGGGAACCTTTTATATTCCACAATATTACCATCAGCGATTAATCATTCTAAAAACACAATTCTCCTGAAACTACCTCGGTTTGATAACCGATAACCCAGATCAGTTAACTTTGAAAATGCTGACGAAGCAGCATGTTGTAGATGATCTTAATGGCCAAAAGTTTGATGATAAAGAAAGGAGTGTTAGGAACGCTCGATAGAAAATTTAGTACCGAAAATCGGATTATGTGAAACTATGAAGAAAGTCGTGGCAAAATCACAACGAATAAGTTTGCCTTCAAAGAATCCAAATGATTCTGTGCCTGCTGAAATCGTTAGCAAACATCTTATTTCTCATTCTAAACCTTCAAAGACAAATCTTCTTCATCATCCATTGATATTAGAAATTCTAAGATATTCTCGTATGTTCTATTATAAATATCCTCCAAATTTCTGGCGATATTTTCACAACTATTCTTATATGAGATCATTTATCTCTCCGTAATATCTTCAACATAAAAAAAACTGTGTTAGTTTCTAAATTCTGAAACCTTCGAGTTTAAAATATGAATGTTTTGAAGTAGTGTTGGGAACTGAAGCATGGATTAGTATAATATAATGACACTTGATCAACGTCATTATATTACAGTAAGTCATGCTGAGTTTCTAATGAAGCATGATGATTCACAGTACCGTCATCATGTGCCATTCATTCTATATAATCTCTAAACATATCAAGAGAATATTTTTCTGGATGACTCGGTCTTCTCCAGGGTATTCTGGTAATTTAACAAATCAAAATCGTTCTATTACCATTTTCTTCTTAGAGCATTAGCTATGTTCATTCTGAATTTCATATCTACGAATTCCGGACCATTACTCGCTTGACTCGAAGTCGGGAAGAGAAAATGAAAGCATGAAGCTCCGAAAAATAATGAAGAATATAAACTTCGATAATAACCCCGAAATTACAAACCATGTATATCGATACAGATAGCAATATAGAGACATGGGAGAATTAGGAACACTATAAACATAAGAGTATAATAGAAGTAAATAGATTCTTCTGGTGGTAGATGAAAAAGAAGAATTACAGATATAAAAGTTAGGAGTATATCAAGAATCAGGACTGGATGGAGCATATTGATGAATGCTTTAAAGTAAGAATCAAGGGAGAAAGAATAGAAGGTGTGAGTCGTGGAAAATAAAGAAATGAAGGGGTAAATTTATAGTGAAATATCCGACAGAGCAATCGAAACAGATTATTGCATATAATCAGAGAAGATCCTGATTTTCTTAATCACCAAAGAACCAAATCCTATTACGTAAGATTCTCTTTAAATCCCTTAAATCCCGGAAATCAATCATAACTACGTCATCGGTTAAGACGAATATATTTTACTCATCTCACTCTTTTATGATAGTCTCATTTATATACTTCGCATAATCAAATCGTTTTATCTACATTACTCAATGATGATAAAACTCCATTATCACCTTATATTTGTCATGAAAACCTTCTTATTGTTATCCATAACAATCTCTATCAAATTTCGGGGACGAAATTTCTGTAACGGGTAGGTACTGTAATGACCCGGAATTTTCCGACCAAATTATACTTATGAGATTAATATTTACATAAATTAAACCATACCAACATGATAAGCAATCTAAATTGTTGAGACTTGTGTTTTTGAAAAGAGTTTTACACAACGTTTGACCGTCCAATATGACCGATGATATCACGAACTATATAACATACGATAATTATACGTTTGTGTATATATATGTATTTATATATATTTAACATGATCTAAGGATGGTTTAACATCTCATTGTGTACTAATGATAATGAGTTATAAGTATATTTTGAAACTACTAACTTAAGTTTTCAAAACGATAACTATACGTAACATTCTTTGATATATATACTTATAATCTATAATGCTTATACATGTATCGTATATATAATGTATTTAATCACTTTTAAGGACTTAAATACATAAAACAATATAAGTATATTCACAAAAGATAGCTATATTTGAATTCTCATTCCGTTTCCTCAAGATTTCTATACGTATATCTAGGCTATATGTACCCGTATCATACCCAGCTTCTATACATATTTACTATTAGTATATACACATCAAATCAACATCCTAATCAACATTATTACTGCCCTAGATATGAGGTAACTAGAATTTGTCAAGTAGTATGAATTATTAGTAAGAAAACAAAATTAGGAATCCTTTTCTTTCTTTATAAACTAAAAACGTTTTTATAAATGAACACCATTTCTTCACTCCTTTTTCTCATAACTACACCCTCATTTCTCTCTCAAAATACTCCTAACTTCATACTTGATCATCTCCAAGCATTTTCCCCATCATTTAGCTTCAATTACAAGCCTTAAACACCATAAGAAAACTCTTTCAAGAACATATCAAAATAACCACCCATTTGAAGAAGTTTACTTCCAACCTTTTGATCTAACTCCACTACTCTTTGATTCCAAGATTATTTCTTATCTTTTGCAGTAACTTTGTCCAAGTAACTTGAGGTAGTAACCTTGTTCATAATCTTATTCAATTCATATTCATATAGCTATCTTATTTTGTGGTATAAAATTTTAACAACAAGAACATAGTTTGAATGATTTCAAACTTGTTTGCAAACTAAATAGATCCTTCTAACTTGACTTTTAAAACACTTCAAGACCTGTAATATATCATAATGATATGCTAACCTAACAAGATATAACTTGGTTTTACAAAGAACATCTTAAAAACTGAATCTACGTCGTCGGAGTGCAACGGGGGGCTGTTTTGGGTTGGATAATTAAAAACCATCTTGAAATTTGAATTAGAAGTTCATGTTCTGGAAACATGATATTTCGTATGAATATGTTAACACATAAAAATTTCATGGTTTAACTCAAAGTGTAAGTATTTTTAAAAAAATGATCATTAAATGTTGTATTTATGATGGAAAATGATCACTTTCATAAGTTTCACCAAAGTTTGACCTATAACCTATGATTTTGAATACAAATTAAGGTATTTTTAGTTCATATTCTTAAAATTTGACTCGATCCAAGGAAGTGGCAAGTTGAACCAACAAAAACAGAGTTGTAATGAAGAAACTACGACTAAAACAAGATTGGGTATCCGAAGCTAGTTTAGCTACGAAAATATTTGGAGAAAAAGTAAATTAATCATATCTTTTCTAATTAATATGATATTTTATATATAATTACTTATGATTTGATTTTATATATTTCAGGACCACCCGTAAACAACACGAGAAGATTAATCATAAGACCTCATGATTGTACGCAACACGTCATTTGACAACACGGTACTTTATGTACGCAACACGTCATTTGACAACATGGTACCATGGGTCGAGATTAATTCTGATCAATACGAATACGATGGGGTCTTTATTTATTTTATTTAAGCAACTAATTGTGGACCACTAACATCGGACTGCTAACTATGGACTAAGAAAATATTAAAAGTATTAAAAGTATATATATATGTAACGATTACTTAAAAAGAAAATATGTTGATATATTATATATATGGTTAGGTTTGTGATATCTATCGGAGACCAAGTCGAATTAAATACCTTCAAGGCAAAGGTGAGTTTCATTTGCTCCCTTTTTAATTGCTTTTGCAATATATATTTTTGGGCTGAGAATACATGCGCTGCTTTTATAAATGTTTACAAAATAGACACAAGTACTTAAAAATATATTCTACGTTGAGTTGTACCACTGGCATATTTCCCTGTAGCTTGGTAACTACTATTTATGAAATGTCCCGTTCTTATTGATTAAAAACGTTCCATATTAATTGATTTCGTTGCGAGGTTTTGACCTCTATATGAGACGTTTTTCAAAGACTGCATTCATTTTAAAACAAACCATAACCTTTATTTCATCAATAAAGGTTTAAAAAGCTTTACGTAGATTATCAAATAATGATAATCTAAAATATCCTGTTTACACACGACCATTACATAATGGTTTACAATACAAATATGTTACAACAAAATAAGTTTCTTGAATGCAGTTTTTACACAATATCATACAAGCATGGACTCCAAATCTCGTCCTTATTTAAGTATGCGACAGCGGAAGCTCTTAATAATCAACTGAGAATAAACATGCTTAAAACGTCAACAAAAATGTTGGTGAGTTATAGGTTTAACCTATATATATCAAATCATAATAATTGACCACAAGATTTCATATTTCAATACACATCCCATACATAGAGATAAAAATCATTCATATGGTGAACACCTGGTAACCGACATTAACAAGATGCATATATAAGAATATCCCCATCATTCCGGGACTCCCTTCGGATATGATATAAATTTTGAAGTACTAAAGCATCCGGTACTTTGGATGGGGTTTGTTAGGCCCAATAGATCTATCTTTAGGATTCGCGTCAATTAGGGTGTCTGTTCCCTAATTCTTAGATTACCAGACTTAATAAAAAGGGGCATATTCGATTTCGATAATTCAACCATAGAATGTAGTTTCACGTACTTGTGTCTATTTTGTAAATCATTTATAAAACCTGCATGTATTCTCATCCCAAAAATATTAGATTTTAAAAGTGGGACTATAACTCACTTTCACATATTTTTACTTTGTCGGGAAGTAAGACTTGGCCACTGGTTGATTCACGAACCTATAACAATATATACATATATATCAAAGTATGTTCAAAATATATTTACAACACTTTTAATATATTTTGATGTTTTAAGTTTATTAAGTCAGCTGTCCTCGTTAGTAACCTACAACTAGTTGTCCACAGTTAGATGTACAGAAATAAATCGATAAATATTATCTTGAATCAATCCACGACCCAGTGTAAACGTATCTCAGTATTGATCACAACTCAAACTATATATATTTTGGAATCAACCTCAACCCTGTATAGCTAACTCCAACATTCACATATAGAGTGTCTATGGTTGTTCCGAAATATATATAGATGTGTCGACATGATAGGTCGAAACATTGTATACGTGTCTATGGTATCTCAAGATTACATAATATACAATACAAGTTGATTAAGTTATGGTTGGAATAGATTTGTTACCAATTTTCACGTAGCTAAAATGAGAAAAATTATCCAATCTTGTTTTACCCATAACTTCTTCATTTTAAATCCGTTTTGAGTGAATCAAATTGCTATGGTTTCATATTGAACTCTATTTTATGAATCTAAACAGAAAAATTATAGGTTTATAGTCGGAAAAATAAGTTACAAGTCGTTTTTGTAAAGGTAGTCATTTCAGTCGAAAGAACGACGTCTAGATGACCATTTTAGAAAACATACTTCCACTTTGAGTTTAACCATAATTTTTGGATATAGTTTCATGTTCATGATAAAAATCATTTTCTCAGAATAACAACTTTTAAATCAAAGTTTATCATAGTTTTTAATTAACTAACCCAAAACAGCCCGCGGTGTTACTACGACGGCGTAAATCCGGTTTTACGGTGTTTTTCATGTTTCCAGGTTTTAAATCATTAAGTTAGCATATCATATAGATATAGAACATGTGTTTAGTTGATTTTAAAATTCAAGTTAGAAGGATTAACTTTTGTTTGCGAACAAGTTTAGAATTAACTAAACTATGTTCTAGTGATTACAAGTTTAAACCTTCGAATAAGATAGCTTTATATGTATGAATCGAATGATGTTATGAACATCATTACTACCTTAAGTTCATTGGATAAACCTACTGGAAAGAGAAAAATGGATCTAGCTTCAACGGATCCTTGGATGGCTCGAAGTTCTTGAAGCAGAATCATGACACGAAAACAAGTTCAAGTAAGATCATCACTTGAAATAAGATTGTTATAGTTATAGAAATTGAACCAAAGTTTGAATATGATTATTACCTTGTATTAGAATGATAACCTACTGTAAGAAACAAAGATTTCTTGAGGTTGGATGATCACCTTACAAGATTGGAAGTGAGCTAGCAAACTTGAAAGTATTCTTGATTTTATGTAACTAGAACTTGTAGAATATATGAAGAACACTTAGAACTTGAAGATAGAACTTGAGAGAGATCAATTAGATGAAGAAAATTGAAGAATGAAAGTGTTTGTAGGTGTTTTTGGTCGTTGGTGTATGGATTAGATATAAAGGATATGTAATTTTGTTTTCATGTAAATAAGTCATGAATGATTACTCATATTTTTGTAATTTTATGAGATATTTCATGCTAGTTGCCAAATGATGGTTCTCACATGAAATGTCCCGTTCTTATTGATTAAAAACATTCCATATTAATTGATTTCGTTGCGAGGTTTTGACCTCTATATGAGACGTTTTTCAAAGACTGCATTCATTTTAAAACAAACCATAACCTTTATTTCATCAATAAAGGTTTAAAAAGCTTTACGTATATTATCAAATAATGATAATCTAAAATATCCTGTTTACACACGACCATTACATAATGGTTTACAATACAAATATGTTACAACAAAATAAGTTTCTTGAATGCAGTTTTTACACAATATCATACAAGCATGGACTTCAAATCTCGTCCTTATTTAAGTATGCGACAGCGGAAGCTCTTAATAATCACCTGAGAATAAACATGCTTAAAATGTCAACAAAAATGTTGGTGAGTTATAGGTTTAACCTATATATATCAAATCATAATAATAGACCACAAGATTTCATATTTCAATACACATCCCATACATAGAGATAAAAATCATTCATATGGTGAACACCTGGTAACCGACATTAACAAGATGCATATATAAGAATATCCCCATCATTCCGGGACACCCTTCGGATATGATATAAATTTCGAAGTACTAAAGCATCCGGTACTTTGGATGGGGTTTGTTAGGCCCAATAGATCTATCTTTAGGATTCGCGTCAATTAGGGTGTCTGTTCCCTAATTCTTAGATTACCAGACTTAATAAAAAGGGGCATATTCGATTTCGATAATTCAACCATAGAATGTAGTTTCACGTACTTGTGTCTATTTTGTAAATCATTTATAAAACCTGCATGTATTCTCATCCCAAAAATATTAGATTTTAAAAATGGGACTATAACTCACTTTCACAGATTTTTACTTCGTCGGGATGTAAGACTTGGCCACTGGTTGATTCACGAACCTATAACAATATATACATATATATCAAAGTATGTTCAAAATATATTTACAACACTTTTAATATATTTTGATGTTTTAAGTTTATTAAGTCAGATGTTCTCGTTAGTAACCTACAACTAGTTGTCCACAGTTAGATGTACAGAAATAAATCGATAAATATTATCTTGAATCAATCCATGACCCAGTGTATACGTATCTCAGTATTGATCACAACTCAAACTATATATATTTTGGAATCAACCTCAACCCTGTATAGCTAACTCCAACATTCACATATAGAGTGTCTATGGTTGTTCCGAAATATATATAGATGTGTCGACATGATAGGTCGAAAAATTATATACGTGTCTATGGTATCTCAAGATTACATAATATACAATACAAGTTGATTAAATTATGGTTGGAATAGATTTGTTACCAAATTTCACGTAGCTAAAATGAGAAAAATTATCCAATCTTGTTTTACCCATAACTTCTTCATTTTAAATCCGTTTTGAGTGAATCAAATTGCTATGGTTATATATTGAACTCTATTTTATGAATCTAATCAGAAAAGTATAGGTTTATAGTCGGAAAAATAAGTTACAAGTCGTTTTTGTAAAGGTAGTCATTTCAGTCGAAAGAACGACGTCTAGATGACCATTTTAGAAAACATACTTCCACTTTGAGTTTAACCATAATTTTTGGATATAGTTTCATGTTCATGATAAAAATCATTTTCTCAGAATAACAACTTTTAAATCAAAGTTTATCATATTTTTTAATTAACTAACCCAAAACAGCCCGCGGTGTTACTACGACGGCGTAAATCCGGTTGTGTTTTTCATGTTTCCAGGTTTTAAATCATTAAGTTAGCATATCATATAGATATAGAATATGTGTTTAGTTGATTTTAAAATTCAAGTTAGAAGGATTAACTTTTGTTTGCGAACAAGTTTAGAATTAACTAAACTATGTTCTAGTGATTACAAGTTTAAACTTTCGAATAAGATAGCTTTATATGTATGAATCGAATGATGTTATGAACATCATTACTACCTTAAGTTCCTTGGATAAACCTACTGGAAAGAGAAAAATAGATCTAGCTTCAACGGATCCTTGGATGGCTCGAAGTTCTTGAAGCAGAATCATGACACGAAAACAAGTTCAAGTAAGATCATCACTTGAAATAAGATTGTTATAGTTATAGAAATTGAACCAAAGTTTGAATATGATTATTACCTTGTATTAGAATGATAACCTACTGTAAGAAAAAAAGATTTCTTGAGGTTGGATGATCACCTTACAAGATTGGAAGTGAGCTAGCAAACTTGAAAGTATTCTTGATTTTATGTAACTAGAACTTGTAGAATATATGAAGAACACTTAGAACTTGAAGATAGAACTTGAGAGAGATCAATTAGATGAAGAAAATTGAAGAATGAAAGTGTTTGTAGGTGTTTTTGGTCGTTGGTGTATGGATTAGATATAAAGGATATGTAATTTTGTTTTCATGTAAATAAGTCATGAATGATTACTCATATTTTTGTAATTTTATGAGATATTTCATGCTAGTTGCCAAATGATGGTTCTCACATGAAATGTCCCGTTCTTATTGATTAAAAACGTTCCATATTAATTGATTTCGTTGCGAGGTTTTGACCTCTATATGAGACGTTTTTCAAAGACTGCATTCATTTTAAAACAAACCATAACCTTTATTTCATCAATAAAGGTTTAAAAAGCCTTACGTATATTATCAAATAATGATAATCTAAAATATCCTGTTTACACACGACCATTACATAATGGTTTACAATACAAATATGTTACAACAAAATAAGTTTCTTGAATGCAGTTTTTACACAATATCATACAAGCATGGACTTCAAATCTCGTCCTTATTTAAGTATGCGACAGCGGAAGCTCTTAATAATCACCTGAGAATAAACATGCTTAAAACGTCAACAAAAATGTTGGTGAGTTATAGGTTTAACCTATATATATCAAATCATAATAATAGACCACAAGATTTCATATTTCAATACACATCCCATACATAGAGATAAAAATCATTCATATGGTGAACACCTGGTAACCGACATTAACAAGATGCATATATAAGAATATCCCCATCATTCCGGGACACCCTTCAGATATGATATAAATTTCGAAGTACTAAAGCATCCGGTACTTTGGATGGGGTTTGTTAGGCCCAATAGATCTATCTTTAGGATTCGCGTCAATTAGGGTGTCTGTTCCCTAATTCTTAGATTACCAGACTTAATAAAAAGGGGCATATTCGATTTCGATAATTCAACCATAGAATGTAGTTTCACGTACTTGTGTCTATTTTGTAAATCATTTATAAAACCTGCATGTATTCTCATCCCAAAAATATTAGATTTTAAAAATGGGACTATAACTCACTTTCACAGATTTTTACTTCGTCGGGAAGTAAGACTTGGCCACTGGTTGATTCACGAACCTATAACAATATATACATATATATCAAAGTATGTTCAAAATATATTTACAACACTTTTAATATATTTTGATGTTTTAAGTTTGTTAAGTCAGCTGTCCTCGTTAGTAACCTACAACTAGTTGTCCACAGTTAGATGTACAGAAATAAATCGATAAATATTATCTTGAATCAATCCACGACCCAGTGTATACGTATCTCAGTATTGATCACAACTCAAACTATATATATTTTGGAATCAACCTCAACCCTGTATAGCTAACTCCAACATTCACATATAGAGTGTCTATGGTTGTTCCGAAATATATATAGATGTGTCGACATGATAGGTCGAAACATTGTATACGTGTCTATGGTATCTCAAGATTACATAATATACAATACAAGTTGATTAAGTTATGGTTGGAATAGATTTGTTACCAATTTTCACGTAGCTAAAATGAGAAAAATTATCCAATCTTGTTTTACCCATAACTTCTTCATTTTAAATCCGTTTTGAGTGAATCAAATTGCTATGGTTTCATATTGAACTATATTTTATGAATCTAAACAGAAAAAGTATAGGTTTATTGTTGGAAAAATAAGTTACAAGTCGTTTTTGTAAAGGTAGTCATTTCAGTCGAAAGAATGACGTCTAGATGACCATTTTAGAAAACATACTTCCACTTTGAGTTTAACCATAATTTTTGGATATAGTTTCATGTTCATGATAAAAATCATTTTCTCAGAATAACAACTTTTAAATCAAAGTTTATCATAGTTTTTAATTAACTAACCCAAAACAGCCCGCGGTGTTACTACGACGGCGTAAATCCGGTTTTACGGTGTTTTTCATGTTTCCAGGTTTTAAATCATTAAGTTAGCATATCATATAGATATAGAACATGTGTTCAATTGATTTTAAAATTCAAGTTAGAAGGATTAACTTTTGTTTGCGAACAAGTTTAGAATTAACTAAACTATGTTCTAGTGATTACAAGTTTAAACCTTCGAATAAGATAGCTTTATATGTATGAATCGAATGATGTTATGAACATCATTACTACCTTAAGTTCCTTGGATAAACCTACTGGAAAAGAGAAAAATGGATCTAGCTTCAACGGATCCTTGGATGGCTCGAAGTTCTTGAAGCAGAATCATGACACGAAAACAAATTCAAGTAAGATCATCACTTGAAATAAGATTGTTATAGTTATAGAAATTGAACCAAAGTTTGAATATGATTATTACCTTGTATTAGAATGATAACCTACTGTAAGAAACAAAGATTTCTTGAGGTTGGATGATCACCTTACAAGATTGGAAGTGAGCTAGCAAACTTGAAAGTATTCTTGATTTTATGTAACTAGAACTTGTAGAATATATGAAGAACACTTAGAACTTGAAGATAGAACTTGAGAGAGATCAATTAGATGAAGAAAATTGAAGAATGAAAGTCTTTGTAGGTGTTTTTGGTCGTTGGTGTATGGATTAGATATAAAGGATATGTAATTTTGTTTTCATGTAAATAAGTCATGAATGATTACTCATATTTTTGTAATTTTATGAGATATTTCATGCTAGTTGCCAAATGATGGTTCTCACATGAAATGTCCCGTTCTTATTGATTAAAAACGTTCCATATTAATTGATTTCGTTGCGAGGTTTTGACTTCTATATGAGACTTTTTTCAAAGACTGCATTCATTTTAAAACACACCATAACCTTTATTTCATCAATAAAGGTTTAAAAAGCTTTACGTAGATTATCAAATAATGAAAATCTAAAATATCCTGTTTACACACGACCATTACATAATGGTTTACAATACAAATATGTTACAACAAAATAAGTGTCTTGAATGCAGTTTTTACACAATATCATACAAGCATGGACTCCAAATCTCGTCCTTATTTAAGTATGCGACAGCGGAAGCTCTTAATAATCACCTGAGAATAAACATGCTTAAAACGTCAACAAAAATGTTGGTGAGTTATAGATTTAACCTATATATATCAAATCATAATAATAGACCACAAGATTTCATATTTCAATACACATCCCATACATAGAGATAAAAATCATTCATATGGTGAACACCTGGTAACCGACATTAACAAGATGCATATATAAGAATATCCCCATCATTTCGGGACACCCTTCGGATATGATATAAATTTCGAAGTACTAAAGCATCCGGTACTTTGGATGGGGTTTGTTAGGCCCAATAGATCTATCTTTAGGATTCGCGTCAATTAGGGTGTCTGTTCCCTAATTCATAGATTACCAGACTTAATAAAAAGGGGCATATTCGATTTCGATAATTCAACCATAGAATGTAGTTTCACGTACTTGTGTCTATTTTGTAAATCATTTATAAAACCTGCATGTATTCTCATCCCAAAAATATTAGATTTTAAAAGTGGGACTATAACTCACTTTCACAGATTTTTACTTCGTCGGGAAGTAAGACTTGGCCACTGGTTGATTCACAAACCTATAACAATATATACATATATATCAAAGTATGTTCAAAATATATTTACAACACTTTTAATATATTTTGATGTTTTAAGTTTATTAAGTCAGTTGTCCTCGTTAGTAACCTACAACTAGTTGTCCACAGTTAGATGTACAGAAATAAATCGATAAATATTATCTTGAATCAATCCATGACCCAGTGTATACGTATCTCAGTATTGATCACAACTCAAACTATATATATTTTGGAATCAACCTCAACCCTGTATAGCTAACTCCAACATTCACATATAGAGTGTCTATGGTTGTTCCGAAATATATATAGATGTGTCGACATGATAGGTCGAAAAATTGTATACGTGTCTATGGTATCTCAAGATTACATAATATACAATACAAGTTGATTAAGTTATGGTTGGAATAGATTTGTTACCAAATTTCACGTAGCTAAAATGAGAAAAATTATCCAATCTTGTTTTACCCATAACTTCTTCATTTTAAATCCGTTTTGAGTGAATAAAATTGCTATGGTTTTATATTGAAATCTATTTTATGAATCTAATCAGAAAAAGTATAGGTTTATAGTCGGAAAAATAAGTTACAAGTCATTTTTGTAAAGGTAGTCATTTCAGTCGAAAGAACGACCTCTAGATGACCATTTTAGAAAACATACTTCCACTTTGAGTTTAACCATAATTTTTGGATATAGTTTCATGTTCATAATAAAAATCATTTTCTCAGAATAACAACTTTTAAATCAAAGTTTATCATATTTTTTAATTAACTAACCCAAAACAGCCCGCGGTGTTACTACGACGGCGTAAATCCGGTTTTACGGTGTTTTTCGTGTTTCCAGGTTTTAAATCATTAAGTTAGCATATCATATAGATATAGAATATGTGTTTAGTTGATTTTAAAATTTAAGTTAGAAGGATTAACTTTTGTTTGCGAACAAGTTTAGAATTAACTAAACTATGTTCTAGTGATTACAAGTTTAAACCTTCGAATAAGATAGCTTTATATGTATGAATCGAATGATGTTATGAACATCATTACTACCTTAAGTTCCTTAGATAAACCTACTGGAAAATAGAAAAATGGATCTAGCTTCAACGGATCCTTGGATGGCTCGAAGTTCTTGAAGCAGAATCATGACACGAAAACAAGTTTAAGTAAGATCATCACTTGAAATAAGATTGTTATAGTTATAGAAATTGAACCAAAGTTTGAATATGATTATTACCTTGTATTAGAATGATAACCTACTGTAATAAACAAAGATTTCTTGAGGTTGGATGATCACCTTACAAGATTGGAAGTGAGCTAGCAAACTTGAAAGTATTCTTGATTTTATGTAACTAGAACTTGTAGAATATATGAAGAACACTTAGAACTTGAAGATAGAACTTGAGAGAGATCAATTAGATGAATAAAATTGAAGAATTAAAGTGTTTGTAGGTGTTTTTGGTCATTGGTGTATGGATTAGATATAAAGGATATGTAATTTTGTTTTCATGTAAATAGTCATGAATGATTACTCATATTTTTGTAATTTTATGAGATATTTCATGCTAGTTGCCAAATGATGGTTCCCACATGTGTTAGGTGACTCACATAGGCTGTTAAGAGTTGATCATTGGAGTGTATATACCAATAGTACATACCTCTAAAAGCTGTGTATTGTACGAGTACGAATACGGGTGCATACGAGTAGAATTGTTGATGAAACTGAACGAGGATGTAATTGTAAGCATTTTTGTTAAGTAGAAGTATTTTGATAAGTGTATTGATGTCTTTCAAAAGTGTATAAATATATATTAAAACACTACATGTATATACATTTTAACTGAGTCGTTAAGTCATCGTTAGTCGTTACATGTAAGTGTTGTTTTGAAACCTTTAGGTTAACGATCTTGTTAAATGTTGTTAACCCAATGTTTATAATATCAAATGAGATTTTAAATTTTTATATTATCATGATATTATCATGTATGAATATCTCTTAATATGATATATATATATATATATATATATACATTAAATGTCTTTACAACGATAATCATTACATATATGTCTCGTTTAAAAATCATTAAGTTAGTAGTCTTGTTTTTACATATGTAGTTCTTTGTTAATATACTTAATGATATGTTTACTTATCATAGTATCATGTTAACTATATATATATCCATATATATGTCATCATATAGTTTTTACAAGTTTTAACGTTCGTGAATCACCGGTCAACTTGGGTGGTCAATTGTCTATATGAAACATATTTCAATTAATCAAGTCTTAACAAGTTTGATTGCTTAACATGTTGGAAACATTTAATCATGTAAATATCAATCTCAATTAATATATATAAACATGGAAAAGTTCGGGTCACTACAGTACCTACCCGTTAAATAAATTTCGTCCCGAAATTTTAAGCTGTTGAAGGTGTTGACGAATCTTCTGGAAATAGATACGGGTATTTCTTCTTCATCTGATCTTCACGCTCCCAGGTGAACTCGGGTCCTCTACGAGCATTCCATCGAACCTTAACAATTGGTATCCTGTTTTGCTTAAGTCTTTTAACCTCACGATCCATTATTTCGACGGGTTCTTCGATGAATTGAAGTTTCTCGTTGATTTGGATTTCATCTAACGGAATAGTGAGATCTTCTTTAGCAAAACATTTCTTCAAATTCGAGACGTGGAAAGTGTTATGTACAGCCGCGAGTTGTTGAGGTAACTCAAGTCGGTAAGCTACTGGTCCGACACGATCAATAATCTTGAATGGTCCAATATACCTTGGATTTAATTTCCCTCGTTTACCAAATCGAACAACGCCTTTCCAAGGTGCAACTTTAAGCATGACCATCTCTCCAATTTCAAATTATATATCTTTTCTTTTAATGTCAGCGTAGCTCTTTTGTCGACTTTGGGCGGTTTTCAACCGTTGTTGAATTTGGATGATCTTCTCGGTAGTTTCTTGTATAATCTCCGGACCCGTAATCTGTCTATCCCCCACTTCACTCCAACAAATCGGAGACCTGCACTTTCTACCATAAAGTGCTTCAAATGGCGCCATCTCAATGCTTGAATGGTAGCTGTTGTTGTAGGAAAATTCTGCTAACGGTAGATGTCGATCCCAACTGTTTCCGAAATCAATAACACATGCTCGTAGCATGTCTTCAAGCGTTTGTATCGTCCTTTCACTCTGCCCATCAGTTTGTGGATGATAGGCAGTACTCATGTCTAGACGAGTTCCTAATGGTTGCTGTAATGTCTGCCAGAATCTTGAAATAAATCTGCCATCCCTATCAGAGATAATAGAGATTGGTATTCCATGTCTGGAGACGACTTCCTTCAAATACAGTCGTGCTAACTTCTCCATCTTGTCATCTTCTCTTATTGGAAGGAAGTGTGCTGATTTGGTGAGACGATCAACTATTACCTAAATAGTATCAAAACCACTTGCAGTCCTTGGCAATTTAGTGATGAAATCCATGGTAATGTTTTCCCATTTCCATTCCAGGATTTCGGGTTGTTGAAGTAGACCTGATGGTTTCTGATGTTCAGCTTTGACCTTAGAACACGTC
Organism: Rutidosis leptorrhynchoides; assembly: GCF_046630445.1. Taxonomy (NCBI): domain Eukaryota; kingdom Viridiplantae; phylum Streptophyta; class Magnoliopsida; order Asterales; family Asteraceae; genus Rutidosis; species Rutidosis leptorrhynchoides. The sequence continues at coordinate 618,499,173 of NC_092335.1, forward strand.
AAAAATTCTCCTACGTATTTGGCAACATCGGCTTTCATACCCGGCCACCAAAAATGTTTCTTGAGATCCTTGTACATCTTCCCCGTTCCAGGATGTATTGAGTATCTGGTTTTATGAGCTTCTCTAAGTACCATTTCTCTCATCTCTAAATTTTGGTACCCAAATCCTTTCAGCCCTATACCGGGTTCCGTCTTCCCGAATATTAAGATGCTTCTCCGATCCTTTGGGTATTTCATCCTTTAAATTTCCCTCTTTTAAAACTCCTTGTTGCGCCTCCTTTATTTGAGTAGTAAGGTTATTATGAATCATTATATTCATAGATTTTACTCGAATGGGTTCTCTGTCCTTCCTGCTCAAGGCATCGGCTACCACATTTGCCTTCCCCGGGTGGTAACGAATCTCAAAGTCGTAATCATTCAATAATTCAATCCACCTACGCTGCCTCATATTCAGTTGTTTCTAATTAAATATGTGTTGAAGAATTTTTTGGTCAGTATATATAATACTTTTGACCCCATATAAGTAGTGCCTCCAAGTCTTTAATGCAAAAACAACCGCGCCTAATTCCAAATCATGCGTCGTATAATTTTGTTCGTGAATCTTCAATTGTGTAGACGCATAAGCAATCACCTTCGTTCGTTGCATTAATACACAACCGAGACCTTGCTTTGATGCGTCACAATAAATCACAAAATCATCATTCCCTTCAGGCAATGACAATATAGGTGCCGTAGTTAGCTTTTTCTTCAATAACTGAAACGCTTTCTTTTGTTCATCATTCCATTCAAATTTCTTCCCTTTATGCGTTATTGCAGTCAAGGGTTTTGCTATTCTGGAAAAGTCTTGGATGAACCTTCTGTAGTAACCAGCTAGTCCTAAAAACTGGCGTATGTGTTTCGGAGTTTTCGGGGTTTCCCACTTTTCAACAGTTTCTATCTTTGCCGGATCCACCTTAATACCTTCTTTGTTCACTATGTGACCGAGGAATTGAACTTCTTCCAACCAAAATGCACACTTTGAAAACTTAGCGTACAATTCTTCCTTCCTCAATACTTCTAACACCTTTCTCAAATGTTCACCGTGTTCTTGGTCATTCTTCGAGTAAATAAGTATGTCATCAATGAAAACAATGACAAACTTGTCAAGGTATGGTCCACACACTCGGTTCATAAGGTCCATGAACACAGCTGGTGCATTAGTTAAACTAAACGACATGACCATAAACTCGTAATGACCGTAACGTGTTCTGAAAGCAGTCTTTGGAATATCATCTTCTTTCACCCGCATTTGATGATACTCGGAACGTAAGTCAATCTTTGAATAAACAGACGAGCCTTGTAGTTGATCAAATAAGTCGTCGATTCTCGGTAGTGGGTAGCGGTTCTTGATGGTAAGTTTGTTCAACTCTCGGTAGTCGATACACAACCGGAATGTACCATCTTTCTTCTTGACAAACAAAACAGGAGCTCCCCACGGTGATGTGCTTGGTCGAATGAAACCATGCTCTAAAAGTTCTTGTAATTGGCTTTGCAGTTCTTTCATCTCGCTGGGTGCGAGTCTGTAAGGAGCACGAGCTATTGGTGCAGCTCTTGGTACAAGATCTATTTGAAATTCAACGGATCGATGTGGGGGTAATCCCGGTAATTCTTTCGAAAATACATCGGGAAATTCTTTTGCAATTGGAACATCATTGATGCTCTTTTCTTCAGTTTGTACTTTCTCGACGTGTGCTAGAACAGCATAGAAATCTTTTCTTATTAGTTTTTGTGCCTTCAAATTACTAATAAGATGTAGCTTCGTGTTGCCCTTTTCTCCGTACACCATTAAGGGTTTTCCTTTTTCTCGTATAATGCGAATTGCATTTTTGTAACAAACGATATCTGCTTTCACTTCTTTCAACCAGTCCATACCGATTATCACATCAAAACTCCCTAACTCTACTGGTATCAAATCAATCTTAAATGTTTCACTAACCAGTTTAATTTCTCGATTCCGACATATATTATCTGCTGAAATTAATTTACCATTTGCTAATTCGATAAAAAATTTACTATCCAAAGGCGTCAATGGACAACTTAATTTAGCACAAAAATCTCTACTCATATAGCTTCTATCCGCACCCGAATCAAATAAAACGTAAACAGATTTATTGTCAATAAGAAATGTACCCGTAACAAGCTCCGGGTCTTCCTGTGCCTCTGCCGCATTAATATTGAAAACTCTTCCGCGGCCTTGTCCATTCGTGTTCTCCTGGTTCGGGCAATTTCTAATAATGTGGCCCGGTTTTCCACATTTATAACAAACTACATTGGCATAAATTGCTCTGACACTACTTGCTCAGCCATTACTCATTCCGACACCATTTGTTCCTTTCGTTCTATTAACCCCTGGTCCGTAGACCTCACACTTCGCCGCGCTATGACCATTTCTTTTACACTTGTTGCAAAATTTGGTGCAGAACCCCGAGTGATACTTTTCACACCTTTGGCATAGCTGCTTCTGATTGTTGTTGTTGTTGCGGTTATTATTGTTGTTGGGATGATTGTTGTAGTTGCTGTTGTTGTTGTTGTTGTTGTTGGCCGTTTGTTGTAGTTGCGATTGATGTTGCGATTGTTGGGATAATTGTTGCGATTATTGTTGTAATTGCTGTTGTTGTTGTATTGGTGATTCTTATCACCGTTTTCCTCCCACTTTCTTTTAACTTGCTTCACATTGGCCTCTTCAGCAGTCTGTTCTTTAATTCTTTCTTCAATCTGGTCCACTAGTTTGTGAGCCATTCTACATGCTTGTTGTATGGAGGCGGGCTCGTGTGAACTTATATCTTCTTGGATTCTTTCCGGTAATCTTTTCACAAACGCGTCGATCTTCTCTTCCTCATCTTCGAATGCTCCCGGACACAATAGGCACAATTCTGTGAATCGTCTTTCGTACGTGGTAATATCAAATCCTTGGGTTCGTAACCCTCTAAGTTCTGTCTTGAGCTTATTGACCTCGGTTCTGGGACGGTACTTCTCGTTCATCAAGTGCTTGAATGCTGACCATGGTAGTGCGTACGCATCTTCTTGTCCCACTTGCTCTAGATAGGTATTCCACCATGTTAACGCAGAACCTGTGAAGGTATGCGTAGCGTACTTCACTTTGTCCTCTTCAGTACACTTACTTATGGCAAACACCGATTCGACCTTCTCGGTCAACCGTTTCAATCCGATCGGTCCTTCGGTTCCATCAAATTCCAAAGGTTTGCAGGCAGTAAATTCTTTGTAGGTGCATCCTACACGATTTACTGTACTGCTAGATCCAAGGTTATTGTTGGCATGTAGCGCAGCCTATACTATGGCTATGTTTGAAGCTAGAAAAGTACGGAATTCTTCTTCATTCATATTCACGGTGTGTCGAGTAGTCGGTGCCATTTCCTTCAAAATAGTCAAATGGAACAAGTTAATCATACAGAATATTAAGAGTAGTTAATAGTATTTCGTAGCATAATATGAACTCATTTATAAAAGCTTTTTCTTCATATTAGCGTTTTATAAGTTTAAATTCGGGTAGTACCTACCCGTTAAGTTCATACTTAGTAGCTAATATACAATTCAACTACTACAATTCTATATGAAAAACTGATTATAATAATATTTTGCGTTCAAACTTTTACACAATATTTTACAAACTTACAATACCGCTTATTTTACATATAGCATGAAATATAGCACACAATAAATTTGATACAAGATGGTTGTGAAGATGATTCTAGCTAGTACACAAGTCGTTCAACAAAGGCAATAAAGACAAGTATTTCATATGTCCAGAAACAAGTCATGCATTATGGTTTTACTAGGATTACTTCCCATCCTTGGTCTTGTGGAACATAACCGTTATGGCCGTTGATAAGACAGCGTGTTGTAACATCGTCAAAGGGACGAGGGTTACGTAATGTCCAACAGTCCCGTAACAATCTAAAAACCTCATTTCTTACCCCAATTACCGACTCCGTCACTTGTGGGAACATTTTGTTTAATAGTTGTAGCCCGATGTTCTTGTTCTCACTTTGGTGAGAAGCGAACATTACTAATCCGTAAGCATAACATGCTTCTTTATGTTGCATGTTAGCCGCTTTTTCTAAATCACGAAGTCCAATATTCGGATATATTGAGTCAAAATAATTTCTTAACCCATTGCGTAAAATAGCATTTGGGTTCCCCGCAATATATGCATCAAAGTAAACACATCGTAACTTATGGATTTCCCAATGTGATATCCCCCATCTTTCGAACAAAAGCCTTTTATAAACCAAGGCATTCTTGGAACATTCTTCGAATGTCTTTCAAACTGATCTCGCCTTAAATAGTTGTGCCGAAGAATTCTGATCGACTCTAGACAAGATTTCATCAATCATGTCTCCGGGTAGGTCTCTTAAAATATTGGGTTGTCTATCCATTTTGTGTTTTTATACTGTAAAATAGACAAGAGTTAGATTCATAATAAAAAAATACTTATTAATACAAGCAATTTTTACATATATCATAAAGCATAAGCACACTATATTACATATATTACACCACACGAATACAACTATCTTATTCCGACTCGCTTGTTTCTTCTTCTTCAATTTTGGTTCGTTTTGCCAAGTTTCTAGGGATATATGATGTTCCCCTAATACGAGCCGTCGTTTTCCACATTGGTTTAGAAAAACCTGGTGGTTTAGAGGTTCCCAGGTCATTGTTACAACTTAAGGACTTCGGGGGTTGACGATACATATAAAGTTCATCGGGGTTGGAATTAGATTTCTCTATTTTTATGCCCTTTCCCTTATTATTTTCTTTTGCCTTTTTAAATTCAGTTGGGGTAATTTCTATAACATCATCGGAATTCTCGTCGGAATCCGATTCATCGGAGAATTGGTAATCCTCCCAATATTTTGCTTCCTTGGCGGAAACACCATTGACCATAATTAACCTTGATCGGTTGGTTGAGGATTTTCTTTTACTTAACCGTTTTATTATTTCCCCCACCGGTTCTATTACTTTATCCGGTTCCGATTCTTCTTCCGGTTCCGATTCTTCTTCCGGTTCCGACTCTTCTTCCGGTTCCTCTTCGGGAACTTATGAATCAGTCCACGAATCATTCCAATTTATATTTGACTCTTCATTATTATTAGGTGAGTCAATGGGACTTGTTCTAGAGGTAGAAATCTATCACATAATATCAAACGCGTTAAGAGATTAATATATCACATAATATTCACATGTTAAAAATATATAGTTTCCAACAAAATTTGTTAAGCAATCATTTTTCAAGTAAACACGGTCGAAGTCCAGACTCACTAATGCATCCTAACAAACTCGATAAGACACACTAATGCAAAATTATGGTTCTCTAAGACCAACGCTCGGATACCAACTGAAATGTCCCGTTCTTATTGATTAAAAACGTTCCATATTAATTGATTTCGTTGCGAGGTTTTGACCTCTATATGAGACGTTTTTCAAAGACTGCATTCATTTTAAAACACACCATAACCTTTATTTCATCAATAAAGGTTTAAAAAGCTTTACGTAGATTATCAAATAATGATAATCTAAAATATCCTGTTTACACATGACCATTACATAATGGTTTACAATACAAATATGTTACAACAAAATAAGTTTCTTGAATGCAGTTTTTACACAATATCATACAAGCATGGACTCAAAATCTCGTCCTTATTTAAGTATGCGACAGCGGAAGCTCTTAATAATCACCTGAGAATAAACATGCTTAAAACGTCAACAAAAATGTTGGTGAGTTATAGGTTTAACCTATATATATCAAATCATAATAATAAACCACAAGATTTCATATTTCAATACACATCCCATACATAGAGATAAAAATCATTCATATGGTGAACACCTGGTAACCGACATTAACAAGATGCATATATAAGAATATCCCCATCATTCCGGGACACCCTTCGGATATGATATAAATTTCGAAATACTAAAGCATCCGGTACTTTGGATGGGGTTTGTTAGGCCCAATAGATCTATCTTTAGGATTCGCGTCAATTAGGATGTCTGTTCCCTAATTCTTAGATTACCAGACTTAATAAAAAGGGGCATATTCGATTTCGATAATTCAACTATAGAATGTAGTTTCACGTACTTGTGTCTATTTTGTAAATCATTTATAAAACCTGCATGTATTCTCATCCCAAAAATATTAGATTTTAAAAATGGGACTATAACTCACTTTCACATATTTTTACTTCGTCGGGAAGTAAGACTTGGTCACTGGTTGATTCACGAACCTATAACAATATATACATATATATCAAAGTATGTTCAAAATATATTTACAACACTTTTAATATATTTTGATGTTTTATGTTTATTAAGTCAGCTGTCCTCGTTAGTAACCTACAACTAGTTGTCCACAGTTAGATGTACATAAATAAATTAATAAATATTATCTTGAATCAATCCACGACCCAGTGTATACGTATCTCAGTATTGATCACAACTCAAACTATATATATTTTGGAATCAACCTCAACCCTGTATAGCTAACTCCAACATTCACATATAGAGTGTCTATGGTTGTTCCGAAATATATATAGATGTGTCGAAATGATAGGTCGAAACATTGTATACGTGTCTATGGTATCTCAAGATTACATAATATACAATACAAGTTGATTAAGTTATGGTTGGAATAGATTTGTTACCAATTTTCACGTAGCTAAAATGAGAAAAATTATCCAATCTTGTTTTACCCATAACTTCTTCATTTTAAATCCGTTTTGAGTGAATCAAATTGCTATGGTTTCATATTGAACTCTATTTTATGAATCTAATCATAAAAAGTATAGGTTTATAGCCGGAAAAATAAGTTACAAGTCGTTTTTGTAAAGGTAGTCATTTCAGTCGAAAGAACGACCTCTAGATGACCATTTTAGAAAACATACTTCCACTTTGAGTTTAACCATAATTTTTGGATATAGTTTCATGTTCATAATAAAAATCATTTTCTCAGAATAACAACTTTTAAATCAAAGTTTATCATATTTTTTAATTAACTAACCCAAAACAGCACGCGGTGTTACTACGACGGCGTAAATCCGGTTTTACGGTGTTTTTCGTGTTTCCAGGTTTTAAATCATTAAGTTAGCATATCATATAGATATAGAACATGTGTTTAGTTGATTTTAAAAGTTAAGTTAGAAGGATTAACTTTTGTTTGCGAACAAGTTTTGAATTAACTAAACTATGTTCTAGTGATTACAAGTTTAAACCTTCGAATAAGATAGCTTTATATGTATGAATCGAATGATGTTATGAACATCATTACTACCTTAAGTTCCTTGGATAAACCTACTGGAAAAGAGAAAAATGGATCTACCTTCAACGGATCCTTGGATGGCTCGAAGTTCTTGAAGCAGAATCATGACACGAAAACAAGTTCAAGTAAGATCATCACTTGAAATAGGATTGTTATAGCTATAGAAATTGAACCAAAGTTTGAATATGATTATTACCTTGTATTAGAATGATAACCTACTGTAAGAAACAAAGATTTCTTGAGGTTGGATGATCACCTTACAAGATTGGAAGTGAGCTAGCAAACTTGAAAGTATTCTTGATTTTATGTAACTAGAACTTGTAGAATATATGAAGAACACTTAGAACTTGAAGATAGAACTTGAGAGAGATCAATTAGATGAAGAAAATTGAAGAATGAAAGTGTTTGTAGGTGTTTTTGGTCGTTGGTATATGGATTAGATATAAAGGATATGTAAGTTTGTTTTCATGTAAATAAGTCATGAATGATTACTCATATTTTTGTAATTTTATGAGATATTTCATGCTAGTTGCCAAATGATGGTTCCCACATGTGTTAGGTGACTCACATGGGCTGTTAAGAGCTGATCATTGGAGTTTATATACCAATAGTACATACATCTAAAAGCTGTGTATTGTACGAGTACGAATACGGGTGCATACGAGTAGAATTGTTGATGAAACTGAACGAGGATGTAATTGTAAGCATTTTTGTTAAGTAGAAGTATTTTGATAAGTGTATTGAAGTCTTTCAAAAGTTTATAAATACATATTAAAACACTACATGTATATACATTTTAACTAAGTCGTTAAGTCATCGTTAGTCGTTACATGTAAGTGTTGTTTTGAAACCTTTAGGTTAACGATCTTGTTAAATGTTGTTAACCCAATGTTTATAATATCAAATGAGATTTTAAATTTTTATATTATCATGATATTATCATGTATGAATATCTCTTAATATGATATATATACATTAAATGTCTTTACAACGATAATCGTTACATATATGTCTCGTTTAAAAATCATTAAGTTAGTAGTCTTGTTTTTACATATGTAGTTCATTGTTAATATACTTAATGATATGTTTACTTATCATAGTATCATGTTAACTATATATATATCCATATATATGTCATCATATAGTTTTTACAAGTTTTAACGTTCGTGAATCACCGGTCAACTTGGGTGGTCAATTGTCTATATGAAACATATTTCAATTAATCAAGTCTTAAAAAGTTTGATTGCTTAACATGTTGGAAACATTTAATCATGTAAATACCAATCTCAATTAATATATATAAACATGGAAAAGTTCGGGTCACTACATCACATGTGTTAGGTGACTCACATGGGCTGTTAAGAGCTGATCATTGGAGTTTATATACCAATAGTACATACATCTAAAAGCTGTGTATTGTACGAGTACGAATACGGGTGCATACGAGTAGAATTGTTGATGAAACTGAACGAGGATGTAATTGTAAGCATTTTTGTTAAGTAGAAGTATTTTGATAAGTGTATTGAAGTCTTTCAAAAGTGTATAAATACATATTAAAACACTACATGTATATACATTTTAACTGAGTCGTTAAGTCATCGTTAGTCGTTACATGTAAGTGTTGTTTTGAAACCTTTAGGTTAACGATCTTGTTAAATGTTGTTAACCCAATGTTTATAATATCAAATGAGATTTTAAATTTTTATATTATCATGATATTATCATGTATGAATATCTCTTAATATGATATATATACATTAAATGTCTTTACAACGATAATCGTTACATATATGTCTCGTTTAAAAATCATTAAGTTAGTAGTCTTGTTTTTACATATGTAGTTCATTGTTAATATACTTAATGATATGTTTACTTATCATAGTATCATGTTAACTATATATATATCCATATATATGTCATCATATAGTTTTTACAAGTTTTAACATTCGTGAATCACCGGTCAACTTGGGTGGTCAATTGTCTATATGAAACATATTTCAATTAATCAAGTCTTAACAAGTTTGATTGCTTAACATGTTGGAAACATTTAATCATGTAAATATCAATCTCAATTAATATATATAAACATGGAAAAGTTCGGGTCACTACATCACATGTGTTAGGTGACTCACATGGGCTGCTAAGAGCTGATCATTGGAGTGTATATACCAATAGTACATACATCTAAAAGTTGTGTATTGTACGAGTACGAATACGGGTGCATACGAGTAGAATTGTTGATGAAACTGAACGAGGATGTAATTGTAAGCATTTTTGTTAAGTAGAAGTATTTTGATAAGTGTATTGAAGTCTTTCAAAGGTGTATAAATACATATTAAAACACTACATGTATATACATTTTAACTGAGTCGTTAAGTCATCGTTAGTCGTTACATGTAAGTGTTGTTTTGAAACCTTTAGGTTAACGATCTTGTTAAATGTTGTTAACCCAATGTTTATAATATCAAATGAGATTTTAAATTATTATATTATCATGATATTATCATGTATGAATATCTCATAATATGATATATATATACATTAAATGTCTTTACAACTATAATCGTTACATATATGTCTCGTTTAAAAATCATTAAGTTAGTAGTCTTGTTTTTACATATGTAGTTCATTGTTAATATACTTAATGATATGTTTACTTATCATAGTATCATGTTAACTATATATATATCCATATATATGTCATCATATAGTTTTTACAAGTTTTAACGTTCGTGAATCACCGGTCAACTTGGGTGGTCAATTGTCTATATGAAACATATTTCAATTAATCAAGTCTTAACAAGTTTGATTGCTTAACATGTTGGAAACATTTAATCATGTAAATATCAATCTCAATTAATATATATAAACATGGAAAAGTTTGGGTCACTACAGTACCTACCCGTTAAATAAATTTTGTCCCGAAATTTTAAGCTGTTGAAGGTGTTGACGAATCTTCTGGAAATAGATGCGGGTATTTCTTCTTCATCTGATCTTCATGCTCCCAGGTGAACTCGGGTCCTCTACGAGCATTCCATCGAACCTTAACAATTGGTATCTTGTTTTGCTTAAGTCTTTTAACCTCACGATCCATTATTTCGACGGGTTCTTCGATGAATTGAAGTTTTTCGTTGATTTGGATTTCATCTAACGGAATAGTGAGATCTTCTTTAGCAAAACATTTCTTCAAATTCGAGAAGTGGAAAGTGTTATGTACAGCCGCGAGTTGTTGAGGTAACTCAAGTCGGTAAGCTACTGGTCCGACACGATCAATAATCTTGAATGGTCCAATATACCTTGGATTTAATTTCCCTCATTTACCAAATCGAACAACGCCTTTCCAAGGTGCAAATTTAAGCATGACCTTCTCTCCAATTTCAAATTCTATATCTTTTCTTTTAATGTCAGCGTAGCTCTTTTGTCGACTTTGGGCGGTTTTCAACCGTTGTTGAATTTGGATGATCTTCTCGGTAGTTTCTTGTATAATCTCCGGACCCGTAATCTGTCTATCCCCCACTTCACTCCAAAAAATCGGAGACCTGCACTTTCTACCATAAATTACTTCAAACGGTGCCATCTCAATGCTTGAATGGTAGCTGTTGTTGTAGGAAAATTCTGCTAACGGTAGATGTCGATCTCAACTGTTTCCGAAATCAATAACACATGCTCGTAGCATGTCTTCAAGCGTTTGTATTGAAATGTCCCGTTCTTATTGATTAAAAACGTTCCATATTAATTGATTTCGTTGCGAGGTTTTGACCTCTATATGAGACGTTTTTCAAAGACTGCATTCATTTTTAAAACAAACCATAACCTTTATTTCATAAATAAAGGTTTAAAATGCTTTACGTAGATTATCAAATAATGATAATCTAAAATATCCTGTTTACACACGACCATTACATAATGGTTTACATTACAAATATGTTACATCGAAATCTGTTTCTTGAATGCAGTTTTTACACAATATCATACAAACATGGACTCCAAATCTTGTCCTTATTTTAGTATGCAACAGCGGAAGCTCTTAATATTCACCTGAGAATAAACATGCTTTAAACGTCAACAAAAATGTTGGTGAGTTATAGGTTTAACCTATATATATCAAATCGTAACAATAGACCACAAGATTTCATATTTCAATACACATCCCATACATAGAGATAAAAATCATTCATATGGTGAACACCTGGTAACCGACAATAACAAGATGCATATATAAGAATATCCCCATCATTCCGGGACACCCTTCGGATATGATATAAATTTCGAAGTACTAAAGCATCCGATACTTTGGATGGGGTTTGTTAGGCCCAATAGATCTATCTTTAGGATTCGCGTCAATTAGGGTGTCTGTTCCCTAATTCTTAGATTACCAGACTTAATAAAAAGGGGCATATTCGATTTCGATAATTCAACCATAGAATGTAGTTTCACGTACTTGTGTCTATTTTGTAAATCATTTATAAAACCTGCATGTATTCTCACCCCAAAAATATTAGATTTTAAAAGTGGGACTATAACTCACTTTCACAGATTTTTACTTCGTCGGGAAGTAAGACTTGGCCACTGTTGATTCACGAACCTATAACAATATATACATATATATTAAAGTATGTTCAAAATATATTTACAACACTTTTAATATATTTTGATGTTTTAAGTTTATTAAGTCAGCTGTCCTCGTTAGTAACCTATAACTAGTTGTCCACAGTTAGATGTACAGAAATAAATCGATAAATATTATCTTGAATCAATCCACGACCCAGTGTATACGTATCTCAGTATTGATCACAACTCAAACTATATATATTTTGGAATCAACCTCAACCCTGTATAGCTAACTCCAACATTCACATATAGAGTGTCTATGGTTGTTCCGAAATATATATAGATGTGTCGACATGATAGGTCGAAACATTGTATACGTGTCTATGGTATCTCAAGATTACATAATATACAATACAAGTTGATTAAGTTATGGTTGGAATAGATTTGTTACCAATTTTCACGTAGCTAAAATGAGAAAAATTATCCAATCTTGTTTTACCCATAACTTCTTCATTTTAAATCCGTTTTGAGTGAATCAAATTGCTATGGTTTCATATTGAACTCTATTTTATGAATCTAAACAGAAAAAGTATAGGTTTATAGACGGAAAAATAAGTTACAAGTCATTTTTGTAAAGGTAGTCATTTCAGTCGAAAGAACGACGTCTAGATGACCATTTTAGAAAACATACTTCCACTTTGAGTTTAACCATAATTTTTGGATATAGTTTCATGTTCATAATAAAAATCATTTTCTCAGAATAACAACTTTTAAATCAAAGTTTATCATAGTTTTTAATTAACTAACCCAAAACAGCCCGCGGTGTTACTACGACGGCGTAAATCCGGTTTTACGGTGTTTTTCGTGTTTTCTGGTTTTAAATCATTAAGTTAGCATATCATATAGATATAGAACATGTGTTTAGTTGATTTTAAAAGTCAACTTAGAAGGATTAACTTTTGTTTGCGAACAAGTTTAGAATTTACTAAACTATGTTCTAGTGATTACAAGTTTAAACCTTCGAATAAGATAGCTTTATATGTATGAATCGAATGATGTTATGAACATCATTACTACCTTAAGTTCCTTGGATAAACCTACTGTAAAAGAGAAAAATGGATCTAGCTTCAATGGATCCTTGGATGGCTCGAAGTTCTTGAAGCAGAATCATGACACGAAAACAAGTTCAAGTAAGATCATCACTTGAAATAAGATTGTTATAGTTATAGAAATTGAACCAAAGTTTGAATATGATTATTACCTTGTATTAGAATGATAACCTACTGTAAGAAACAAAGATTTCTTGAGGTTGGATGATCACCTTACAAGATTGGAAGTGAGCTAGCAAACTTGAAAGTATTCTTGATTTTATGAAACTAGAACTTTTGGAATTTATGAAGAACACTTAGAACTTGAAGATAGAACTTGAGAGAGATCAATTAGATGAAGAAAATTGAAGAATGAAAGTGTTTGTAGGTGTTTTTGGTTTTTGGTGTATGGATTAGATATAAAGGATATGTAATTTTGTTTTCATGTAAATAAGTCATGAATGATTACTCATATTTTTGTAATTTTATGAGATATTTCATGCTAGTTGCCAAATGATGGTTCCCACATGTGTTAGGTGACTCACATGGGCTGCTAAGAGCTGATCATTGGAGTGTATATACCAATAGTACATACATCTAAAAGCTGTGTATTGTACGAGTACGAATACGGGTGCATACGAGTAGAATTGTTGATGAAACTGAACGAGGATGTAATTGTAAGCATTTTTGTTAAGTAGATGTATTTTGATAAGTGTATTGAAGTCTTTCAAAAGTGTATAAATACATATTAAAACACTACATGTATATACATTTTAACTGAGTCGTTAAGTCATCGTTAGTCGTTACATGTAAGTGTTGTTTTGAAACCTTTAGGTTAACGATCTTGTTAAATGTTGTTAACCCAATGTTTATAATATCAAATGAGATTTTAAATTATTATATTATCATGATATTATCATGTATGAATATCTCTTAATATGATATATATACATTAAATGTCTTTACAACGATAATCGTTACATATATGTCTCGTTTAAAAATCATTAAGTTAGTAGTCTTGTTTTTACATATGTAGTTCATTGTTAATATACTTTATGATATGTTTTCTTATCATAGTATCATGTTAACTATATATATATATATCCATATATATGTCATCATATAGTTTTTACAAGTTTTAACGTTCGTGAATCACCGATCAACTTGGGTGGTCAATTGTCTATATGAAACATATTTCAATTAATCAAGTCTTAACAAGTTTGATTGCTTAACATGTTGGAAACATTTAATCATGTAAATATCAATCTCAATTAATATATATAAACATGGAAAAGTTCGGGTCACTACAGTACCTACCCGTTAAATAAATTTCGTCCCGAAATTTTAAGCTGTTGAAGGTGTTGACGAATCTTCTGGAAATAGATGCGGGTATTTCTTCTTCATCTGATCTTCACGCTCCCAGGTGAACTCGGGTCCTCTACGAGCATTCCATCGAACCTTAACAATTGGTATCTTGTTTTGCTTAAGTCTTTTAACCTCACGATCCATTATTTCGACGGGTTCTTCGATGAATTGAAGTTTTTCGTTGATTTGGATTTCATCTAACGGAATAGTGAGATCTTCTTTAGCAAAACATTTCTTTAAATTCGAGACGTGGAAAGTGTTATGTACAGCCGCGAGTTGTTGAGGTAACTCTAGTCGGTAAGCTACTGGTCCGACACGATCAATAATCTTGAATGGTCCAATATACCTTGGATTTAATTTCCCTCGTTTACCAAATCGAACAACGCCTTTCCAAGGTGCAACTTTAAGCATGACCATCTCTCCAATTTCAAATTCTATATCTTTTCTTTTAATGTCAGCGTAGCTCTTTTGTCGACTTTGGGCGGGTTTCAACCGTTGTTGAATTTGGATGATCTTCTCGGTAGTTTCTTGTATAATCTCCGGACCCGTAATCTGTCTATCCCCCACTTCACTCCAACAAATTGGAGACCTGCACTTTCTACCATAAAGTGCTTCAAACGGCGCCATCTCAATGCTTGAATGGTAGCTGTTGTTGTAGGAAAATTCTGCTAACGGTAGATGTCGATCCCAACTGTTTCCGAAATCAATAACACATGCTCGTAGCATGTCTTCAAGCGTTTGTATCGTCCTTTCGCTCTGCCCATCAGTTTGTGGATGATAGGCAGTACTCATGTCTAGACGAGTTCCTAATGCTTGCTGTAATGTCTGCCAGAATCTTGAAATAAATCTGCCATCCCTATCAGAGATAATAGAGATTGGTATTCCATGTATGGAGATGACTTCCTTCAAATACAGTCGTGCTAACTTCTCCATCTTGTCATCTTCTCTTATTGGTAGGAAGTGTGCGGATTTGGTGAGACGATCAACTATTACCCAAATAGTATCAAAACCACTTGCAGTCCTTGGCAATTTAGTGATGAAATCCATGGTAATGTTTTCCCATTTCCATTCCGGGATTTCGGGTTGTTGAAGTAGACCTGATGGTTTCTGATGCTCAGCTTTGACCTTAGAACACGTCAAACATTCTCCTACGTATTTAGCAACATCGGCTTTCATACCCGGCCACCAAAAATGTTTCTTGAGATCCTTGTACATCTTCCCCGTTCCAGGATGTATTGAGTATCTGGTTTTATGAGCTTCTCTAAGTACCATTTCTCTCATATCTCCAAATTTTGGTACCCAAATCCTTTCAGCCCTATACCGGGTTCCGTCTTCCCGAATATTAAGATGCTTCTCCGATCCTTTGGGTATTTCATCCTTTAAATTTCCCTCTTTTAAAACTCCTTGTTGCGCCTCCTTTATTTGAGTAGTAAGGTTATTATGAATCATTATATTCATAGATTTTACTCGAATGGGTTCTCTGTCCTTCCTACTCAAGGCATCGGCTACCACATTTGCCTTCCCCGGGTGGTAACGAATCTCAAAGTCGTAATCATTCAATAATTCAATCCACCTACGCTGCCTCATATTCAGTTGTTTCTGATTAAATATGTGTTGAAGACTTTTGTGGTCGGTATATATAATACTTTTAACCCCATATAAGTAGTGCCTCCAAGTCTTTAATGCAAACACAACCGCGCCTAATTCCAAATCATGCGTCGTATAATTTTGTTCGTGAATCTTCAATTGTCTAGACGCATAAGCAATCACCTTCGTTCGTTGCATTAATACACAACCGAGACCTTGCTTTGATGCGTCACAATAAATCACAAAATCATCATTCCCTTCAGGCAATGACAATATAGGTGCCGTAGTTAGCTTTTTCTTCAATAACTGAAACGCTTGCTCTTGTTCATCATTCCATTCAAATTTCTTCCCTTTATGCGTTAATGCAGTCAAGGGTTTTGCTATTCTGGAAAAGTCTTGGATGAACCTTCTGTAGTAACCAGCTAGTCCTAAAAACTGGCGTATGTGTTTCGGAGTTTTCGGGGTTTCCCACTTTTCAACAGTTTCTATCTTTGCCGGATCCACCTTAATACCTTCTTTGTTCACTATGTGACCGAGGAATTGAAATTCTTCTAACCAAAATGCACACTTTGAAAACTTAGCGTACAGTTTTTCCTTCCTCAATACTTCTAACACCTTTCTCAAATGTTCACCGTGTTCTTGGTCATTCTTTGAGTAAATAAGTATGTCATCAATGAAAACAATGACAAACTTGTCAAGGTATGGTCCACACACTCGGTTCATAAGGTCCATGAACACAGCTGGTGCATTAGTTAAACCAAACGGCATGACCATAAACTCGTAATGACCATAACGTGTTCTGAAAGCAGTCTTTGGAATATCATCTTCTTTCACCCGCATTTGATGATACCCGGAACGTAAGTCAATCTTTGAATAAACAGACGAGCCTTGTAGTTGATCAAATAAGTCGTCGATTCTCGGTAGTGGGTAGCGGTTCTTGATGGTAAGTTTGTTCAACTCTCGGTAGTCGATACACAACCTGAATGTACCATCTTTCTTCTTGACAAACAAAACAGGAGCTCCCCACGGTGATGTGCTTGGTCGAATGAAACCACGCTCTAAAAGTTCTTGTAATTGGCTTTGCAGTTCTTTCATCTCGCTGGGTGCGAGTCTGTAAGGAGCACGAGCTATTGGTGCAGCTCCTGGTACAAGATCTATTTGAAATTCAACGGATCGATGTGGGGGTAATCCCGGTAATTCTTTCGGAAATACATCGGGAAATTCTTTTGCAATGGGAACATCATTGATGCTCTTTTCTTCAGTTTGTACTTTCTCGACGTGTGCTAGAATAGCATAGCAACCTTTTCTTATTAGTTTTTGTGCCTTCAAATTACTAATAAGATGTAGCTTCGTGTTGCCCTTTTCTCCGTACACCATTAAGGGTTTTCCTTTTTCTCGTATAATGCGAATTGCATTTTTGTAACAAACTATCTCCGCTTTCACTTCTTTCAACCAGTCCATACCGATTATCACATCAAAACTCCCTAACTCTACTGGTATCAAATCAATCTTAAATGTTTCGCTAACCAGTTTAATTTCTCGATTCCGACATATATTATCTGCTGAAATTAATTTACCATTTGCTAATTCGAGTAAAAATTTACTATCCAAAGGCGTCAATGGACAACTTAATTTAGCACAAAAATCTCTACTCATATAGCTTCTATCCACACCCGAATCAAATAAAACGTAAGCAGATTTATTGTCAATAAGAAACGTACCCGTAACAAGCTCCGGGTCTTCCTGTGCCTCTACCGTATTAATATTGAAAACTCTTCCACGGCCTTGTCCATTCGTGTTCTCCTGGTTCGGGCAATTTCTAATAATGTGGCCTGGTTTTCCACATTTATAACAAACTACATTGGCATAACTTGCTCCGACACTACTTGCTCCGCCATTACTCATTCCGACACCATTTGTTCCTTTCGTTCTATTAACCCCTGGTCCGTAGACCTTACACTTCGCCGCGCTATGACCATTTCTTTTACACTTGTTGCAAAATTTGGTGCAGAACCCCGAGTGATTCTTTTCACACCTTTGGCATAGCTGCTTCTGATTGTTGTTGTTGTTGCGGTTATTATTGTTGTTGGGATGATTGTTGTAGTTGCTGTTGTTGTTGTTGTTGTTGTTGTTGGGCCGTTTGTTGTAGTTGCGATTGATGTTGCGATTGTTGGGATAATTGTTGCGATTATTGTTGTAATTGCTGTTGTTGTTGTATTGGTGATTCTTATCACCGTTTTCCTCCCACTTTCTTTTGACTTGCTTCACATTAGCCTCTTCAGCAGTCTGTTCTTGAATTCTTTCTTCAATCTGGTTCACTAGTTTGTGAGCCATTCTACATGCCTGTTGTATGGAGGCGGGCTCGTGTGAACTTATATCTTCTTGGATTCTTTCCGGTAATCCTTTCACAAACGCGTCGATCTTCTCTTCCTCATCTTCGAATGCTCCCGGACACAATAGGCACAATTCTGTGAATCGTCTTTCGTACGTGGTAATATCAAATCCTTGGGTTCGTAACCCTCTAAGTTCTGTCTTGAGCTTATTGACCTCGGTTCTGGGACGGTACTTCTCGTTCATCAAGTGCTTGAATGCTGACCACGGTAGTGCGTACGCATCATCTTGTCCCACTTGCTCTAGATAGGTATTCCACCATGTTAACGCAGAACCTGTGAAGGTATGCGTAGCGTACTTCACTTTGTCTTCTTCAGTACACTTACTTATGGCAAACACCGATTCAACCTTCTCGGTCCACCGTTTCAATCCGATCGGTCCTTCGGTTCCATCAAATTCCAAAGGTTTGCAGGCAGTGAATTCTTTGTAGGTGCATCCTACACGATTTCCTGTACTGCTAGATCCAAGGTTATTGTTGGTATGTAGCGCAGCCTGTACTGCGGCTATGTTTGAAGCTAGAAAAGTACGGAATTCCTCTTCATTCATATTCACGGTGTGTCGAGTAGTCGGTGCCATTTCCTTCAAAATAGTTAAATGGAACAAGTTAATCATACAGAATATTAAGAGTAGTTAATAGTATTTCGTAGCATAATATGAACTCATTTATAAAAGCTTTTTCTTCATATTAGCGTTTTATAAGTTTAAATTCGGGTAGTACCTACCCGTTAAGTTCATACTTAGTAGCTAATATACAATTCAACTACTACAATTCTATATGAAAAACTGATTATAATAATATTTCGCGTTCAAACTTTTATACAATATTTTACAAACTTACAATACCGCTTATTTTACATAAAGCATGAAATATAGCACACAATAACTTTGATACAAGATAGTTGTGAAGACAGTTCTAGCTAGTACACAAGTCGTTCAGCAAAGGCAATAAAGACACGTAATTCATACGTCCAGAAACAAGTCATGCATTCTGGTTTTACTAGGACTACTTCCCATCCTTGGTCTTGTGCAACATAACCGTTATGGCCGTTGATAAGACAGCGTGTTGTAACGTCATCAAAGGGACGAGGGTTACGTAATGTCCAACAATCCCGTAATAATCTAAAAACCTCATTTCTTACCCCAATTATCGACTCCGTCACTTGTGGAAACGTTTTGTTTAATAGTTGTAGCCCGATGTTCTTGTTCTCACTTTGGTGAGAAGCGAACATTACTAATCCGTAAGCATAACATGCTTCTTTATGTTGCATGTTAGCCGCTTTTTCTAAATCACGAAGTCCAATATTCGGATATATTGAGTCAAAATAATTTCTTAACCCGTTGCGTAAAATAGCATTTGGGTTCCCCGCAATATATGCGTCAAAGTAAACACATCGTAACTTATGGGTTTCCCAATGTGATATCCCCCATCTTTCAAACAAAAGTCTCTTATAAACCAAGACATTCTTGGAACGTTCTTCGAATGTCTTACAAACTGATCTCGCCTTAAATAGTTGTGCCGAAGAATTCTGGCCGACTCTAGACAAGATTTCATCAATCATGTCTCCGGGTAGGTCTCTTAAAATATTGGGTTGTCTATCCATTTTGTGTTTTTAAACTGTAAAATAGACAAGAGTTAGATTCATAAAAAAAATACTTATTAATACAAGCAATTTTTACATATATCATAAAGCATAAGAACACTATATTA
Organism: Rutidosis leptorrhynchoides; assembly: GCF_046630445.1. Lineage (NCBI taxonomy): Eukaryota > Viridiplantae > Streptophyta > Magnoliopsida > Asterales > Asteraceae > Rutidosis > Rutidosis leptorrhynchoides. Next base: position 618,519,183 of record NC_092335.1, read on the forward strand.
CATATATTACACCACACGAATACAACTATCTTATTCCGACTCGCTCGTTTCTTCTTCTTCGGTTTTGGTTCGTTTTGCCAAGTTTCTAGGGATATATGATGTTCCCCTAATACGAGCCGTCGTTGTCCACATTGGTTTAGAAAAACCTGGTGGTTTAGAGGTTCCCGGGTCATTGTTACAACTTAAGGACTTCGGGGGTTGACGATACATATAAAGTTCATCGGGGTTGGAATTAGATTTCTCTATTTTTATGCCCTTTCCCTTATTATTTTCTTTTGCCTTTTTAAATTCAGTTGGGGTAATTTCTATAACATCATCGGAATTCTCGTCGGAATCTGATTCATCGGAGAATTGGTAATCCTCCCAATATTTTGCTTCCTTGGCGGAAACACCATTGACCATAATTAACTTTGGTCGGTTGGTTGAGGATTTTCTTTTACTTAACTGTTTTATTATTTCCCCCACCGGTTCTATTTCTTCATCCGGTTCCGATTCTTCTTCCGGTTCCGATTCTTCTTCCGGTTCCGACTCTTCTTCCGGTTCCTCTTCGGGAACTTGTGAATCAGTCCACAAATCATTCCAATTTACATTTGACTCTTCATTATTATTAGGTGAGTCAATAGGACTTGTTCTAGAGGTAGACATCTATCACATAATATCAAACACGTTAAGAGATTAATATATCACATAATATTCATATGTTAAAAATATATAGTTTCCAACAAAAATGTTAAGCAATCATTTTTAAAGAAAACACGGTCGAAGTCCAGACTCACTAATGCATCCTAACAAACTCGATAAGACACACTAATGCAAATTTTCTGGTTCTCTAAGACCAACGCTCGGATACCAACTGAAATGTCCCGTTCTTATTGATTAAAAACGTTCCATATTAATTGATTTCGTTGCGAGGTTTTGACCTCTATATGAGACGTTTTTCAAAGACTGCATTCATTTTTAAAACAAACCATAACCTTTATTTCATAAATAAAGGTTTAAGATGCTTTACGTAGATTATCAAATAATGATAATCTAAAATATCCTGTTTACACACGACCATTACATAATGGTTTACATTACAAATATGTTACATCGAAATCTGTTTCTTGAATGCAGTTTTTACACAATATCATACAAACATGGACTCCAAATCTTGTCCTTATTTTAGTATGCAACAGCGGAAGCTCTTAATATTCACCTGAGAATAAACATGCTTTAAACGTCAACAAAAATGTTGGTGAGTTATAGGTTTAACCTATATATATCAAATCGTAACAATAGACCACAAGATTTCATATTTCAATACACATCCCATACATAGAGATAAAAATCATTCATATGGTGAACACCTGGTAACCGACAATAACAAGATGCATATATAAGAATATCCCCATCATTCCGGGACACCCTTCGGATATGATATAAATTTCGAAGTACTAAAGCATTCGATACTTTGGATGGGGTTTGTTAGGCCCAATAGATCTATCTTTAGGATTCGCGTCAATTAGGGTGTCTGTTCCCTAATTCTTAGATTACCAGACTTAATAAAAAGGGGCATATTCGATTTCGATAATTCAACCATAGAATGTAGTTTCACGTACTTGTGTCTATTTTGTAAATCATTTATAAAACCTGCATGTATTCTCATCCCAAAAATATTAGATTTTAAAAGTGGGACTATAACTCACTTTCACAGATTTTTACTTCGTCGGGAAGTAAGACTTGGCCACTGTTGATTCACGAACCTATAACAATATATACATATATATTAAAGTATGTTCAAAATATATTTACAACACTTTTAATATATTTTGATGTTTTAAGTTTATTAAGTCAGCTGTCCTCGTTAGTAACCTATAACTAGTTGTCCACAGTTAGATGTACAGAAATAAATCGATAAATATTATCTTGAATCAATCCACGACCCAGTGTATACGTATCTCAGTATTGATCACAACTCAAACTATATATATTTTGGAATCAACCTCAACCCTGTATAGCTAACTCCAACATTCACATATAGAGTGTCTATGGTTGTTCCGAAATATATATAGATGTGTCGACATGATAGGTCGAAACATTGTATACGTGTCTATGGTATCTCAAGATTACATAATATACAATACAAGTTGATTAAGTTATGGTTGGAATAGATTTGTTACCAATTTTCACGTAGCTAAAATGAGAAAAATTATCCAATCTTGTTTTACCCATAACTTCTTCATTTTAAATCCGTTTTGAGTGAATCAAATTGCTATGGTTTCATATTGAACTCTATTTTATGAATCTAAACAGAAAAAGTATAGGTTTATAGACGGAAAAATAAGTTACAAGTCATTTTTGTAAAGGTAGTCATTTCAGTCGAAAGAACGACGTCTAGATGACCATTTTAGAAAACATACTTCCACTTTGAGTTTAACCATAATTTTTGGATATAGTTTCATGTTCATAATAAAAATCATTTTCTCAGAATAACAACTTTTAAATCAAAGTTTATCATAGTTTTTAATTAACTAACCCAAAACAGCCCGCGGTGTTACTACGACGGCGTAAATCCGGTTTTACGGTGTTTTTCGTGTTTCCTGGTTTTAAATCATTAAGTTAGCATATCATATAGATATAGAACATGTGTTTAGTTGATTTTAAAAGTCAAGTTAGAAGGATTAACTTTTGTTTGCGAACAAGTTTAGAATTTACTAAACTATGTTCTAGTGATTACAAGTTTAAACCTTCGAATAAGATAGCTTTATATGTATGAATCGAATGATGTTATGAACATCATTACTACCTTAAGTTCCTTGGATAAACCTACTGGAAAAGAGAAAAATGGATCCTTGGATGGCTCGAAGTTCTTGAAGCAGAATCATGACACGAAAACAAGTTCAAGTAAGATCATCACTTGAAATAAGATTGTTATAGTTATAGAAATTGAACCAAAGTTTGAATATGATTATTACCTTATATTATAATGATAACCTACTGTAAGAAACAAAGATTTCTTGAGGTTGGATGATCACCTTACAAGATTGGAAGTGAGCTAGCAAACTTGAAAGTATTCTTGATTTTATGAAACTAGAACTTTTGGAATTTATGAAGAACACTTAGAACTTGAAGATAGAACTTGAGAGAGATCAATTAGATGAAGAAAATTGAAGAATGAAAGTGTTTGTATGTGTTTTTGGTCGTTGGTGTATGGATTAGATATAAAGGATATGTAATTTTGTTTTCATGTAAATAAGTCATGAATGATTACTCATATTTTTGTAATTTTATGAGATATTTCATGCTAGTTGCCAAATGATGGTTCCTACATGTGTTAGGTGACTCACATGGGCTGCTAAGAGCTGATCATTGGAGTGTATATACCAATAGTACATACATCTAAAAGCTGTGTATTGTACGAGTACGAATACGGGTGCATACGAGTAGAATTGTTGATGAAACTGAACGAGGATGTAATTGTAAGCATTTTTGTTAAGTAGATGTATTTTGATAAGTGTATTGAAGTCTTTCAAAAGTGTATAAATACATATTAAAACACTACATGTATATACATTTTAACTGAGTCGTTAAGTCATCGTTAGTCGTTACATGTAAGTGTTGTTTTGAAACCTTTAGGTTAACGATCTTGTTAAATGTTGTTAACCCAATGTTTATAATATCAAATGAGATTTTAAATTATTATATTATCATGATATTATCATGTATGAATATTTCTTAATATGATATATATATACATTAAATGTCTTTACAACGATAATCGTTACATATATGTCTCGTTTAAAAATCATTAAGTTAGTAGTCTTGTTTTTACATATGTAGTTCATTGTTAATATACTTTATGATATGTTTTCTTATCATAGTATCATGTTAACTATATATATATATATATATATATATATCCATATATATGTCATCATATAGTTTTTACAAGTTTTAACGTTCGTGAATCACCGATCAACTTGGGTGGTCAATTGTCTATATGAAACATATTTCAATTAATCAAGTCTTAACAAGTTTGATTGCTTAACATGTTGGAAACATTTAATCATGTAAATATCAATCTCAATTAATATATATAAACATGGAAAAGTTCGGGTCACTACATGTATCGTCCTTTCGCTCTGCCCATCAGTTTGTGGATGATAGGCAGTACTCATGTCTAGACGAGTTCCTAATGCTTGCTGTAATGTCTGCCAGAATCTTGAAATAAATCTGCCATCCCTATCAGAGATAATAGAGATTGGTATTCCATGTCTAGAGACGACTTCCTTAAAATACAGTCGTGCTAACTTCTCCATCTTGTCATCTTCTCTTATTGGCAGGAAGTGTGCTGATTTGGTGAGACGATCAACTATTACCCAAATAGTATCAAAACCACTTGCAGTCCTTGGCAATTTAGTGATGAAATCTATGGTAATGTTTTCCCATTTCCATTCCGGGATTTCGGGTTGTTGAAGTAGACCTGATGGTTTCTGATGCTCAGCTTTGACCTTAGAACACGTCAAACATTCTCCTACATATTTAGCAACATCGGCTTTCATACCCGGCAACCAAAAATGTTTCTTGAGATCCTTGTACATCTTCCCCGTTCCAGGATGTATTGAGTATCTGGTTTTATGAGCTTCTCTAAGTACCATTTCTCTCATATCTCCAAATTTTGGTACCAAATCCTTTCAGCCCTATACCAGGTTCCGTCTTCCCGAATATTAAGATGCTTCTCCGATCCTTTGGGTATTTCATCCTTTAAATTTCCCTCTTTTAAAACTCCTTGTTGCGCCTCCTTTATTTGAGTAGTAAGGTTATTATGAATCATTATATTCATAGATTTTACTCGAATGGGTTCTCTGTCCTTCCTGCTCAAGGCATCGGCTACCACATTTGCCTTCCCCGGGTGGTAACGAATCTCAAAGTCGTAATCATTCAATAATTCAATCTACCTACACTGCCTCATATTCAGTTGTTTCTGATTAAATATGTGTTGAAGACTTTTGTGGTCGGTATATATAATACTTTTGACCCCATATAAGTAGTACCTCCAAGTCTTTAATGCAAAAACAACCGCGCCTAATTCCAAATCATGCGTCGTATAATTTTGTTCGTGAATCTTCAATTGTCTAGACGCATAAGCAATCACCTTCGTTCTCTGCATTAATACACAACCGAGACCTTGCTTTGATGCGTCACAATAAATCACAAAATCATCATTCCCTTCAGGCAATGACAATAAAGGTGTTGTAATTAGCTTTTTCTACAATAACTGAAACGCTTTCTCTTGTTCATCATTCCATTCAAATTTCTTCCCTTTATGTGTTAATGCAGTCAAGGGTTTTGCTATTCTGGAAAAGTCTTGGATGAACCTTCTGTAGTAACCAGCTAGTCCTAAAAACTGGCGTATGTGTTTCGGAGTTTTCGGGGTTTCCCACTTTTCAACAGTTTCTATCTTTGCCGGATCCACCTTAATACCTTCTTTGTTCACTATGTGACCGAGGAATTGAACTTCTTCCAACCAAAATGCACACTTTGAAAACTTAGCGTACAATTCTTCCTTCCTCAATACTTCTAACACCTTTCTCAAATGTTCACCGTGTTCTTGGTCATTCTTTGAGTAAATAAGTATGTCATCAATGAAAACAATGACAAACTTGTCAATGTATGGTCCACACACTCGGTTCATAAGGTCCATGAACACAGCTGGTGCATTAGTTAAACCAAATGGCATGACCATAAACTCGTAATGACCGTAACGTGTTCTGAAAGCAGTCTTCGGAATATCATCTTCTTTCACCCGCATTTGATGATACCCGGAACGTAAGTCAATCTTTGAATAAACAGACGAGCCTTGTAGTTGATCAAATAAGTCATCGATTCTCGGTAGTGGGTAGCGGTTCTTGATGGTAAGTTTGTTCAACTCTCGGTAGTCGATACACAACCTGAATGTACCATCTTTCTTCTTGATAAACAAAATAGGAGCTCCCCACGGTGATGTGCTTGGTCGAATGAAACCACGCTCTAAAAATTCTTGTAATTGGCTTTGCAGTTCTTTCATCTCGCTGGGTGCGAGTCTGTAAGGAGCACGAGCTATTGGTGCAGCTCCTGGTACAAGATCTATTTGAAATTCAATGGATCGATGTGGGGGTAATCCCGGTAATTCTTTCGGAAATACATCGGGAAATTCTTTTGCAATGGGAACATCATTGATGCTCTTTTCTTCAGTTTGTACTTTCTCGACATGTGCTAGACCAGCATAGCAACCTTTTCTTGTTAGTTTTTGTGCCTTCAAATTACTAATAAGATGTAGCTTCGTGTTGCCCTTTTCTCCGTACTCCATTAAGGGTTTTCCTTTTTCTCGTATAATGCGAATTGCATTTTTGTAACAAACGATCTCTGCTTTCACTTCTTTCAACCAGTCCATACCGATTATTGCATCAAAACTCCCTAACTCTACTGGTATCAAATCAATCTTAAATGTTTCGCTAACCAGTTTAATTTCTCGATTCCGACATATATTATCTGCTGAAATTAATTTACCATTTGCTAATTCGAGTAAAAATTTACTATCCAAAGGCGTCAATGGACAACTTAATTTAGCACAAAAATCTCTACTCATATAGCTTCTATCCGCACCCGAATCAAATAAAACGTAAGCAGATTTATTGTCAATAAGAAACGTACCCGTAACAAGCTCCGGGCCTTCCTGTGCCTCTGTCGCATTAATATTGAAAACTCTTCTGCGGCCTTGTCCATTCGTGTTCTCCTGGTTCGGGCAATTTCTAATAATGTGGCCCGGTTTTCCACATTTATAACAAACTACATTGGCATAACTTGCTCCGACACTACTTGCTCCGCCATTACTCGTTCCGACACCATTTGTTCCTTTCATTCTCTTAACCCCTGGTCCGTAGACCTCACATTTCGCCGCGCTATGACCATTTCTTTTACACTTGTTGCAAAATTTGGTGCAGAACCCCGAGTGATACTTTTCACACATTTGGCATAGCTGCTTCTGATTGTTGTTGTTGTTGCGGTTATTATTGTTGTTGGGATGATTGTTGTAGTTGCTGTTGTTGTTGTTGTTGTTGTTGTTGTTGTTGGGCCGTTTGTTGTAGTTGCGATTGATGTTGCGATTGTTGGGATAATTGTTGCGATTATTGTTGTAATTGCTGTTGTTGTTGGTGATTCTTATCACCGTTTTCCTCCCACTTTCTTTTGACTTGCTTCACATTGGCCTCTTCAGCAGTCTGTTCTTTAATTCTTTCTTCAATCTAGTTCACTAGTTTGTGAGCCATTCTACATGCCTGTTGTATGGAGGCGGGCTCATGTGAACTTATATCTCTTGGATTCTTTCCGGTAATCCTTTCACAAACGCGTCGATCTTCTCTTCCTCATCTTCGAATGCTCCCGGACACAATAGGCACAATTCTGTGAATCGTCTTTCGTACGTGGTAATATCAAATCCTTGGGTTCGTAACCCTCTAAGTTCTGTCTTGAGCTTATTGACCTCGGTTCTGGGACGGTACTTCTCGTTCATCAAGTGCTTGAATGCTGACCACGGTAGTGCGTACGCATCGTCTTGTCCCACTTGCTCTAGATAGGTATTCCACCATGTTAACGCAGAACCTGTGAAGGTATGCGTAGCGTACTTCACTTTGTCCTCTTCAGTACACTTACTTATGGCAAACACCGATTCGACCTTCTCGGTCCACCGTTTCAATCCGATCGGTCCTTCGGTTCCATCAAATTCCAAAGGTTTACAGGCAGTGAATTCTTTGTAGGTGCATCCTACACGATTTCCTGTACTGCAAGATCCAAGGTTATTGTTGGTATGTAGCGCAGCCTGTACTGCGGCTATGTTTAAAGCTAGAAAAGTAAGGAATTCCTCTTCATTCATATTCACGGTGTGTCGAGTAGTCGGTGTCATTTCCTTCAAAATAGTCAAATGGAACAAGTTAATCATACAGAATATTAAGAGTAGTTAATAGTATTTTGTAGCATAATATGAACTCATTTATAAAAGCTTTTTCTTCATATTAGCGTTTTATAAGTTTAAATTCGGGTAGTACCTACCCGTTAAGTTCATACTTAGTAGCTAATATACAATTCAGCTACTACAATCTATATGAAAAACTGATTATAATAATATTTCGCGTTTAAACTTTTACACAATATTTTACAAACTTACAATACCGCTTATTTTACATATAGCATGAAATATAGCACACAATAAATTTGATACAAGATGGTTGTGAAGATAATTCTAGCTAGTACACAAGTCGTTCAGCAAAGGCAATAAAGACACGTAATTCATACGTCCAGAAACAAGTCATGCATTCTGGTTTTACTAGGATTACTTCCCATCCTTGGTCTTGTGGAACATAACCGTTATGGCCGTTGATAAGACAGCGTGTTGTAACGTCGTCAAAGGGACGAGGGTTACGTAATGTCCAACAGTCCCGTAACAATCTAAAAACCTCATTTCTTACCCCAATTACCGACTCCGTCACTTGTGGGAACGTTTTGTTTAATAGTTGTAGCCCGATGTTCTTGTTCTCACTTTGGTGAGAAGCGAACATTACTAATCCGTAAGCATAACATGCTTCTTTATGTTGCATGTTAGCCGCTTTTTCTAAATCACGAAGTCCAATATTCGGATATATTGAGTCAAAATAATTTCTTAACCCATTGCGTAAAATAGCATTTGGGTTCCCCGCAATATATGCGTCAAAGTAAACACATCGTAACTTATGGATTTCCCAATGTGATATCCCCCATCTTTCGAACGAAAGCCTTTTATAAACCAAGGCATTCTTGAAACGTTCTTCAAATGTCTTACAAACTTATCTCGCCTTAAATAGTTGTGCCAAAGAATTCTGACCGACTCTAGACAAGATTTCATCAATCATGTCTCCGGGTAGGTCTCTTAAAATATTGGGTTGTCTATCCATTTTGTGTTTTTATACTGTAAAATAGACAAGAGTTAGATTCATAAAAAATAATACTTATTAATACAAGCAATTTTTACATATATCATAAAGCATAAGCACACTATATTACATATATTACACCACACAAATACAACTATCTTATTCCGACTTGCTTGTTTCTTCTTCTTCGGTTTTGGTTCGTTTTGCCAAGTTTCTAGGGATATATGATGTTCCCCTAATACGAGCCGTCATTTTCCACATTGGTTTAGAAAAACCTGGTGGTTTAGAGGTTCCCGGGTCATTGTTACAACTTAAGGACTTCGGGGGTTGACGATACATATAAAGTTCATCGGGGTTGGAATTAGATTTTTCTATTTTTATGCCCTTTCCCTTATTATTTTCTTTTGCTTTTTAAATTCAGTTGCGGTAATTTCTATAACATCATCGGAATTCTCGTCGGAATCCGTTTCATCGGAGAATTGGTAATCCTCCCAATATTTTGCTTCCTTGACGGAAACACCATTGACCATAATTAACCTTGATCGGTTGGTTGAGGATTTTCTTTTACTTAACCGTTTTATTATTTCCCCCACCGATTCTATTTCTTCATCCGGTTCCGATTCTTCTTCCGGTTTCGATTCTTCTTCCGGTTCCGACTCTTCTTCCGGTTCCTCTTCGAGAACTTGTGAATCAGTCCACGAATCATTCCAATTTACATTTGACTCTTCATTATTATTAGGTGAGTCAATGGGACTTGTTCTAGAGGTAGACATCTATCACATAATATCAAACGCGTTAAGAGATTAATATATCACATAATATTCACATGTTAAAAATATATAGTTTCCAACAAAATTTGTTAAGAAATCATTTTTCAAGTAAACACGGTCGAAGTTCAGACTCACTAATGCATCCTAACAAACTTGATAAGACACACTAATGCAAAATTCTGGTTCTCTAAGACCAACGCTCGGATACCAACTGAAATGTCCCGTTCTTATTGATTAAAAACGTTCCATATTAATTGATTTCGTTGCGAGGTTTTGACCTCTATATGAGACGTTTTTCAAAGACTGCATTCATTTTAAAACAAACCATAACCTTTATTTCATCAATAAAGGTTTAAAAAGCTTTACGTAGATTATCAAATAATGATAATCTAAAATATCCTGTTTACACACGACCATTACATAATGGTTTACAATACAAATATGTTACAACAAAATAAGTTTCTTGAATGCAGTTTTTACACAATATCATACAAGCATGGACTCCAAATCTCGTCCTTATTTAAGTATGCGACAGCGGAAGCTCTTAATAATCACCTGAGAATAAACATGCTTAAAACGTCAACATAAATGTTGGTGAGTTATAGGTTTAACCTATATAAATCAAATCATAATAATAGACCACAAGATTTCATATTTCAATACACATCCCATACATAGAGATAAAAATCATTCATATGGTGAACACCTGGTAACCGACATTAACAAGATGCATATATAAGAATATCCCCATCATTCCGGGACACCCTTCGGATATGATATAAATTTTGAAGTACTAAAGCATCTGGTAATTTGGATGGGGTTTGTTAGGCCCAATAGATCTATCTTTAGGATTCGCGTCAATTAGGGTGTCTGTTTCCTAATTCTTAGATTACCAGACTTAATAAAAAGGGGCATATTCGATTTCGATAATTCAACCATAGAATGTAGTTTCACGTACTTGTGTCTATTTTGTAAATCATTTATAAAACCTGCATGTATTCTCATCCCAAAAATATTAGATTTTAAAAGTGGGACTATAACTCACTTTCACAGATTTTTACTTCGTCGGGAAGTAAGACTTGGCCACTGGTTGATTCACGAACCTATAACAATATATACATATATATCAAAGTATGTTCAAAATATATTTACAACACTTTTAATATATTTTGATGTTTTAAGTTTATTAAGTCAGCTGTCCTCGTTAGTAACCTACAACTAGTTGTCCACAGTTAGATGTACAGAAATAAATCGATAAATATTATCTTGAATCAATCCACGACCCAGTGTATACGTATCTCAGTATTGATCACAACTCAAACTATATATATTTTGGAATCAACCACAACCCTGTATAGCTAACTCCAACATTCACATATAGAGTGTCTATGGTTGTTCCAAAATATATATAGATGTGTCGACATGATAGGTCGAAACATTGTATACGTGTCTATGGTATCTCAAGATTACATAATATACAATACAAGTTTATTAAGTTATGGTTGGAATAGATTTGTTACCAATTTTCACGTAGCTAAAATGAGAAAAATTATCCAATCTTGTTTTACCCATAACTTCTTCATTTTAAATCCGTTTTGAGTGAATCAAATTGCTATGGCTTCATATTGAACTCTATTTTATGAATCTAAACAGAAAAAGTATAGGTTTATAGTCGGAAAAATAAGTTACAAGTTGTTTTTGTAAAGGTAGTCATTTCAGTCGAAAGAACGACGTCTAGATGACCATTTTAGAAAACATACTTCCACTTTGAGTTTAACCATAATTTTTGGATATAGTTTCATGTTCATGATAAAAATCATTTTCTCAGAATAACAACTTTTAAATCAAAGTTTATCATAGTTTTTAATTAACTAACCCAAAACAGCCCGCGGTGTTACTACGACGGCGTAAATCCGGTTTTACGGTGTTTTTCGTGTTTCCAGGTTTTAAATCATTAAGTTAGCATATCATATAGATATAGAACATGTGTTTAGTTGATTTTAAAATTCAAGTTAGAAGGATTAACATTTGTTTGCGAACAAGTTTAGAATTAACTAAACTATGTTCTAGTGATTACAAGTTTAAACCTTCAAATAAGATAGCTTTATATGTATGAATCGAATGATGTTATGAACATCATTACTACCTTAAGTTCCTTGGATAAACCTACTGGAAAAGAGAAAAATGGATCTATCTTCAACAGATCCTTGGATGGCTCGAAGTTCTTGAAGCAGAATCATGACACGAAAACAAGTTCAAGTAAGATCATCACTTGAAATAAGATTGTTATAGTTATAGAAATTGAACCAAAGTTTGAATATGATTATTACCTTGTATTAGAATGATAACCTATTGTAAGAAACAAAGATTTCTTGAGGTTGGATGATCACCTTACAAGATTGGAAGTGAGCTAGCAAACTTGAAAGTATTCTTGATTTTATGTAACTAGAACTTGTAGAATATATGAAGAACACTTAGAACTTGAAGATAGAACTTGAGAGAGATCAATTAGATGAAGAAAATTGAAGAATGAAAGTGTTTGTAGGTGTTTTTGGTCGTTGGTGTATGGATTAGATATAAAGGATATGTAATTTTGTTTTCATGTAAATAAGTCATGAATGATTACTCATATTTTTGTAATTTTATGAGATATTTCATGCTAGTTGCCAAATGATGGTTCCCACATGTGTTAGGTGACTCACATGGGCTGCTAAGAGCTGATCATTGGAGTGTATATACCAATAGTACATACATCTAAAAGTTGTGTATTGTACGAGTACGAATACGGGTGCATACGAGTAGAATTGTTGATGAAACTGAACGAGGATGTAATTGTAAGCATTTTTGTTAAGTAGAAGTATTTTGATAAGTGTATTGAAGTCTTTCAAAAGTGTATAAATACATATTAAAACACTACATGTATATACATTTTAACTGAGTCGTTAAGTCATCGTTAGTCGTTACATGTAAGTGTTGTTTTGAAACCTTTAGGTTAACGATCTTGTTAAATGTTGTTAACCCAATGTTTATAATATCAAAAGAGATTTTAAATTATTATATTATCATGATATTATGATGTACGAATATCTCTTAATATGATATATATATACATTAAATGTCGTTACAACGATAATCGTTACATATATGTCTCGTTTCAAAATCATTAAGTTAGTAGTCTTGTTTTCACATATGTAGTTCATTGTTAATATACTTAATGATATGTTTACTTATCATAATATCATGTTAACTATATATATAACCATATATATGTCATCATATAGTTTTTACAAGTTTTAACGTTCGTGAATCACCGGTCAACTTGGGTGGTCAATTGTCTATATGAAACATATTTCAATTAATCAAGTCTTAACAAATTTGATTGCTTAACATGTTGGAAACATTTAATCATGTAAATATCAATCTCAATTAATATATATAAACATGGAAAAGTTCGGGTCACTACAATTTACATGGGTATTGTAAACGCGAATCCTGTTGATAGATCTATCGGGCCTGATAACCCCAACCGGACTGGACGACCAGTATTCAACGGTTGCACAGTACTTCGTTTTGGTGACTACACTTGGTACGGTGTAGTGAGATTTCATAATAAAGGGAATATGCGACGTTGATTAAATGTTAAGTATGGTTACCAAGTGCTCAACCACTTAGAATGCTTTACATACACTTGTGAGTGTATTATGTTTATGATTATGAAATCTTGTGGTCTATTAACATATTGAAATGATTGTTATGATAAACCTATGAACTCACCAACCTTTTGGTTGACACTTTAAAGCATGTTTATTCTCAGGTACGAATTAAGTCTTCCGCTGTGCATTTGCTCAATATAAGGACATTACTTGGAGCCGATCATCGCAATGGGACCAAATGTTGATGACTTCGTCCAGGTGGATTAGGACGGGTCCTTTCAACAGTTGTTGTTGTATTGGTGACTCTTATCACTGTTTTCCTCCCACTTTCTTTTGACTAGCTTCACGTTGTCCTCTTCGGCCGCCTGTTCTTTAATTCTTCCCTCAATCTGGTTCACTAGTTTGTGAGCCATTCTACATGCCTTTTGTATGGAGGCAGGCTCGTGTGAACTTATATCTTCTTCAATTCTCTCCGGTAACCCTTTCACAAACGCGTCGATCTTCTCTTCCTCGTCTTCGAACGCTCTCGGACACAATAGGCACAATTCTATGAATCGTCTTTTGTACGAAGTAATATTGAATCCCTGTGTTCGTAACCCTCTAAGTTCTAACTTGAGCTTATTGACCTCGGTTCTGGGACGGTACTTCTCGTTCATCAAGTGCTTGAATGCTGACCACGGTAGCGCGTAAGCAGCATCTTGTCCCACTTGCTCTAGATAGGCATTCCACCATGTTAATGCAATACCTGTGAAGGTATGCGTAGCGTACTTCACTTTGTCTCCTTCAGCACACTTACTTATGGCAAACACCGATTCAACTTTATCGATCCACCGTTTCAATCTGATTGGTCCTTCGGTCCCATCAAATTCTGAAGGTTTGCAGGCAGTGAATTCCTTGTAGGAGCAACCTACACGATTTCTTGCGCCGTTAGCTGTATTGCTAGATTCAGAGTTATGGTTGGTATGTAGCGCGGCCTGTACTGCGGCTATGTTTGAAGCAAGAAAAGCACGAAATTCCTCTTCGCTCATATTCAAGGTGTGTCGAGTAGTCGGTGCCATTTCCTTCAAAATAGTCAAATGAAACAAGTTAATCATACAGAATATTAAGAGTAGTCAATAGTATCTCGTAGCATAATATGAACTCATTTTTAAAAGTTTTTTCTTCATATTAGCGTTTTATATGTTTAAATTCTGGTATTACCTACCCGTTAAGTTCATACTTAGTAGCTAATATACAATTCAACTACTACAATTCCATATGAAAAACTGATTATAATAATATATCACATACAAATATTCTTCAAACTTACAACTTCGCTATATTACATATAACATGAAATATAGTACACTATGATACAGGACAGATTTGGAGATAAATCTAGTTAATACGCAAGTTGTTCAGCAAAGAAAATAAAGACACGTAATTCATAAGTCCAGAAACAAGTCATGCATTCTGGTTTTACTAAGACGACTTCCCATCCTTGGTCTTGTGGAAAATAACCGTTATGACCATTGGCTAGGCAGCATGTTGTAATGTCGTCAAAAGGACGAGGGTTTCGTAATGTCCAACAGCCCCGTAATAATCTAAAAACCTTGTTTCTCACCCCAACTACTGAATCCGTCACTTGTGAGAAAGTTTTATTTAAAAGCTGCAATCCGATGTTCTTTTTCTCACTTTGGTAAGAAGCGAACATCACTAACCCGTAAGCATAACATGCTTCTTTATGTTGCATGTTAGAAGCTCTTTCTAATTCACGAAATCCTATGTTGGGATATGTTGAGTCAAAATAGGTTCTTAACCCGTAGCGTAAAATTGCATTTGGGTTCCCCGCATTTAACGCTTTAAAGAAAACACGGAGTAACTTAAAGTCTCCCCAATGTGATATACCCTGATAGTGCCTATTTTATACATGTTTTTAGATATTATGTATAGGCATTATCGTTGTTATTTTGTATTTATTTGAATCAATTATGCGAACTTTCGATACTTAATAAATTATAATTGATTTCAGATAATTATGGAGTATTGATGACTTTTTGGAGTGAATAGATAATCGAGTTATAAAGTCAAGAAGATTGAAGCTGAAAAGAAGCTTAGATGAAAAGCGTTACTTGTGTGACGAAATCGCCACTTAATTATTCGGACAGCAAGTGGGCTGATTTATTTATATTGAAGATGGGCTGAATATAATTAGTTGGACTTATAATATTTGGGCTCTTATTAATTTTAAGACCCAATTATACAAATTTGAGCCCCAAGTTGTTTAAGCCTATAAATACAAGAGAAGGGGCAAATAAAAAAGAGGGAGATACGTAGTTTTTTTTGGGGAGGTTGGAGCAGCTACGTGGGACCCCTGTTGGGGGCTGTAACCAATCGCCAGAAACAAGAAGAAAAAGAAGGTGTTCTTATTTGCAATTTGGTGGGACCCACATCTTGTGGTGTTCTTCTGTTTGTACGAGCAAAAAAAAAAAGAAACAAGATTTCAAGTTGTTGGTGGGGTCCACGTGTGAGAAGCACAAGGGAGGTGATCAATTTTTGATCTTACTTTGACTATTTTATTTTATTATTGTTCAACAATTAATTAAATACGGAGTAGTACTTATATTTTGATCCTAAGTTTCATACTTTGTTTATTTAATTGTTGGTTCAATTTTGATAGTTCATGATAACACATATTTTTGCTAATTAATTTTATTATTCATGTCTATGTGGATGATAAATTTTGTATGCATTGTTAATTTGTGTTTGTGTTCAATCTATATTATGGTCATGGGCTAAAATTATTATGTTCATCTAGATTAATAACCTTAATGTTGGATGATTTCTTTTATAGTTATATAATTTTTTGCATGATAAATTAGAGTTTGGATAAAGAACCACACTTGTGGGTGTTGCTGTATGTTATGAGATTGATTAGTGTACTTGTTTGGACAAAGGGAACCCTGTTTCAATTTAGTGCATTAATTTTCAATTGATTTGTCTTAATTAATTGAGTGCTTACCGAACTAAGGGGGTAAATTGGGTAACATATGTTGAACAAAACAGGGGTGAATTGTGTGGAGCGAACGCGTAACCAATTTAATCTAAATCTCTAAAGTAGTTAATTACTTAGTCACAAGCAACGAAGTCTTTGGTGAGAGGGAACCCTAAGCCAATAAATCCTAGCTTGAGTGTTCGTAAAAGAGAACTCTACATGAACCGACTTAGTAATTACATGCATTTTATCACTATAACTTGTGTTTAATATCTATCATCCAACACTGAGGGTAAAAGATCTAGGCGAGCATTCTTTTATCTATTGAATTCAAACTATCTTTATTTTTCGTTGAGTCTGCAATTTGATTTATTTAAACTTAAAAACCCAAAAATATCGTCTTTTACTTTTAATCAATCTTTGATTTGGCTAATCGTTAAATAGCCACAAAACAAACTATCTCGTACTTTCGATTTTCATAGATTAACTTAGTTTACTTTATTAGTTGCAATCTTAATTCTCACGTTAAAACTGTCCTTGGAACGATTTCGGAATTACTAATTTTATACTATTACACGATCGGGTACACTGCTCGTTAGTGTGTAGTAATCATTTAACCGGCATTTTTCCAATATAAATTATAGACACGATATTACACATCAAGTTTTTGGCGCCGCTGCCGGGGACAGTTGTGTCAATTTGAGATTGTTGCTAGTTGTGATTTGTTTGAGTCTTTTTTGTTTTTAGGTAGTTCTTGTTTCTTTTTAGTGTTTATCATTTTCTAGAGTCGGTGCTTTTATTCTTTTCTTTGTTTTTGTCAGTTGCAGGGAAATGGTTGACTACAGGAATATGACAATGGCTGAGAGAATGAGAGTTGAACGGAGGAAACTAATCGCATTATATTCATCTCCTAGTGTTACCAACGAGGGGCACCAAGAGAAAGAAATCGATGAAACTGTGGTTAACACTCGAAAAACGTCTATGAAAGAGAAGATGATAGCTGAAGGTTTCTGCCAGTGTTTTTATGGGTCTTGGCAATATTGCATGAATTCGGACGTAAAACATTCGAGTCCCATACCTATTACGCAACTTGCTACCGATCTTTATTCACCATTGATTCTGTTTTCAGAACATTTAGATGTGATAGAGTCTGGTCCAGCTCCACAACTTATAACTTCACAATCTATTTTGCAAGAGGAACTGGTTGTTGATAAACGTACTCGTTTAGATCCACTTTCTGAGCTTTTGCAGGATTTTCCCGAGTTACATTCTTACTCTTCTAGTTATATAGATGAGACTCTGGTGGAAGAGAAAGATGGTTTGTTAGTTGTTCTCATGGCTAATGGTTATAAACCTACGACTGAAGAACTGAAGGAATTAAAGTTGTAAGTTGAGTCTCGTTCCATAGTTGAGATACAGAGCGGGTCCACACATGTTTTAGAGGATGTCGTAATTCAGGAGAGTATTTTTTATTATCGGGTGGAAATCACGGTGTGTATAGTGCGGAGGAGACAGTGTACCATGTCTCTTTTGATTTGATCATGATCGTGGACTACATTCAAGTGTCTCAATATGATTTTAAGGGTGACACGTCTTCTAAATTTTGGGTTATTTTAGCGTTCTCCATAAAGAATCTAGGAGAACTTCCAAATTTAATGTTTACAACCTGCGGTGTTAATGATTGGTTGACGTTGCTTATTCGTGAAACATATTTCACCAATTTCTCGTACCGTCAGATAAGTTTGGAAGAGTTAGGACCCCATTGAAGGCTGATTATGAGGGGTCGAGTCAGGTGCACAAATTTGGGAAAGGTTGCACAACTTGTAAAGTTTTGAAATTGTGAAAGAGGCGAGGAAGCTGACTTTTGAGTTGCAGCTATTATACTATTTCGCGTGTAGTGACCCGAACTTTTCCATGTTTATATATATTAAATGAAATTGTTTCATATAGACAATTGACCACCCAAGTTGACCGGTGATTCACGAACGTTAAAACTTGTAAAAAATATATGATGACATATAAATGGTTATATATATAGTTAACATGATATTATGATAAGTAAACATATCATTAAGTATATTAATAATGAACTACATATGTAAAAACAAGACTACTAACTTAATGATTTTGAAACGAGACATATATGTAACGATTATCGTTGTAACGACATTTAATGTATATATATCATATTAAGAGATATTCGTACATCATAATATCATGATAATATAATAATTTAAAATCTCTTTTGATATTATAAACATTGGGTTAACAACATTTAACAAGATCGTTAACCTAGAGGTTTCAAAACAACACTTACATGTAACGACTAACGATGACTTAACGACTCAGTTAAAATGTATATACATGTAGTATTTTAATATGTATTCATACACTTTTGAAAGACTTCAAGACACTTAGAAAAATACTTCTACTTAACAAAAATGCTTACAATTACATCCTCGTTCAGTTTCATCAACAATTCTACTCGTATGCACCCGTATTCGTACTTGTACAATACACAGCTTTTAGATGTATGTACTATTGGTATATACACTCCAATGATCAGCTCTTAGCAGCCTATGTGAGTCACCTAACACATGTGGGAACCATCATTTGGCAACTAGCATGAAATATCTCATAAAATTACAAAAATATGATTAATCATTCATGACTTATTTACATGAAAACAAAATTACATATCCTTTATATCTAATCCATACACCAACGACCAAAAACACCTACAAACACTTTCATTCTTCAATTTTCTTCATCTAATTGATCTCTCTCAAGTTCTATCTTCAAGTTCTAAGTGTTCTTCATAAATTCCAAAAGTTCTAGTTTCATAAAATCAAGAATACTTTCAAGTTTGCTAGCTCAATTCCAATCTTGTAAGGTGATCATCCAACCTCAAGAAATCTTTGTTTCTTACAGTAGGTTATCATTCTAATACAAGGTAATAATCATATTCAAACTTTGGTTCAATTTCTATAACTATAACAATCTTATTTCAAGTGATGATCTTACTTGAACTTGTTTTCGTGTCATGATTCTGCTTCAAGAACTTCGAGCCATCCAAGGATCCGTTTGTAGTGACCCGAACTTTTCCATGTTTATATATATATTAAATGAAATTGTTATTTACAAGATTAAGTGTTTTCAACATGTTAAGCAATCAAACTTGTTAAGACTTGATTAATTGAAATAGGTTTCTTATAGACAATTGACCACCCAAGTTGACCGGTGATTCACGAACGTTAAAACTCGTAAAAACTATACGATGACATATATATGGTTATATATATAGTTAACATGATTTTATTATAAGTATGTATCTCATTAGGTATTTTAACAATGAGTTATATACATAAAAATGAGACTATTAATTTAAGAAACTCGAAAACGATATATATAACGATTATCGTTATAACAGCGTCTTACTAGGTACATATGAATCATATTAAGATATTGATACACTTGGTTAATTATGTTAAATGATAAGTAAATATATTATTAAGTGTATTAACAATGAAATACATATGTAAAAATAAGACTACTAACTTAATGATTTCGAAACGAGACATATATGTAACGATTATCGTTGTAACGATATTTAACTGTATATATATCATACTAAGATATATTATATATCATAATATCATGATAATATAACAATTTAACATCTCATTTATTATAATAAACAATGGGTTAACAACATTCAACAAGATCGTTAACCTAAAGGTTTCAAAACAACATTTACATGTAACGACTAACGATGACTTAACGACTCAGTTAAAATGTATATACATGTAGTGTTTTAATATGTATTCATACACTTTTGAAAGTCTTTAAGACACTTATCAAAATACTTCTACTTAACAAAAATGCTTACAATTACATCCTCGTTCAGTTTCATCAACAATTCTACTCGTATGCACCCGTATTCGTACTCGTACAATACACAGCTTTTAGATGTATGTACTATTGGTATATACACTCCAATGATCAGCTCTTAGCAGCCTATGTGAGTCACCTAACACATGTGGGAACCATCATTTGGCAACTAGCATGAAATATCTCATAAAATTACAAAAATATGATTAATCATTCATGACTTATTTACATGAAAACAAAATTACATATCCTTTATATCTAATCCATACACCAACGACCAAAAACACCTACAAACACTTTCATTCTTCAATTTTCTTCATCTAATTGATCTCTCTCAAGTTCTATCTTCAAGTTCTAAGTGTTCTTCATAAATTCCAAAAGTTCTAGTTTCATAAAATCAAGAATACTTTCAAGTTTGCTAGCTCAATTCCAATCTTGTAAGGTGATCATCCAACCTCAAGAAATCTTTGTTTATTATAGTAGGTTATCATTCTAATACAAGGTAATAATCATATTCAAACTTTGGTTCAATTTCTATAACTATAACAATCTTATTTCAAGTGATGATCTTACTTGAACTTGTTTTCGTGTCATGATTCTGCTTCAAGAACTTCGAGCCATCCAAGGATCCGTTTGTAGTGACCCGAACTTTTCCATGTTTATATATATATTAAATGAAATTGTTATTTACAAGATTAAGTGTTTTCAACATGTTAAGCAATCAAACTTGTTAAGACTTGATTAATTGAAATAGGTTTCTTATAGTCAATTGACCACCCAAGTTGACCGGTGATTCACGAACGTTAAAACTTGTAAAAACTATACGATGACATATATATGGTTATATATATAGTTAACATGATTTTATTATAAGTATGTATCTCATTAGGTATTTTAACAATGAGTTATATACATAAAAATGAGACTATTAATTTAAGAAACTCGAAAACGATATATATAACGATTATCGTTATAACAGCGTCTTACTAGGTACATATGAATCATATTAAGATATTGATACACTTGGTTAACTATGTTAAATGATAAGTAAATATATTATTAAGTGTATTAACAATGAAATACGTATGTAAAAATAAGACTACAAACTTAATGATTTCGAAACGAGACATATATGTAACGATTATCGTTGTAACGACATTTAACTGTATATATATCATACTAAGATATATTATATATCATAATATCATGATAATATAACAATTTAACATCTCATTTGTTATAATAAACAATGGGTTAACAACATTCAACAAGATCGTTAACCTAAAGGTTTCAAAACAACATTTACATGTAACGACTAACGATGACTTAACGACTCAGTTAAAATGTATATACATGTAGTGTTTTAATATGTAATCATACACTTTTGAAAGACTTTAAGACACTTATCAAAATACTTCTACTTAACAAAAATGCTTACAATTACATCCTCGTTCAGTTTCATCAACAATTCTACTCGTATGCACCCGTATTCGTACTCGTACAATACACAACTTTTAGATGTATGTACTATTGGTATATACACTCTAATGATCAGCTCCTAGCAGCCCATGTGAGTCACCTAACACATGTGGGAACCATCATTTGGCAACTAGCATGAAATATCTCATAAAATTACAAAAATATGAGTAATCATTCATGACTTATTTACATGAAAACAAAATTACATATCCTTTATATCTAATCCATACACCAACGACTAAAAACACCTACAAACACTTTTATTCTTCAATTTTCTTCATCTAATTGACCTCTCTCAAGTTCTATCTTCAAGTTCCAAGTGTTCTTCATAAATTCTAAAAGTTCTAGTTTCATAAAATCAAGAATACTTCCAAGATTGCAAGTTTACTTCCAAGTTTTCTAAATCCATTCCAAATAATCATCCAAGATCAAGAAACCTTTGTTACTTACAGTAGGTTATATTTCTAATACAAGGTAATAATCATATTCAAACTTTAATTCAATTTCTATAACTATAACAATCTTATTTCGAGTGGAAATCTTGAAATTGTTTTCGTGTCATGATTCTGCTTCAAGAACTTTCAAGCCATCCAAGGATCCTTTGAAGCTAGATCTATTTTTCTCATTTCCAGTAGGTTTATCCAAGGAACTTGAGGTAGTAATGATGTTCATAACATCATTCGATTCATACATATAAAGCTATCTTATTCGAAGGTTTAAACTTGTAATCACTAGAACATAGTTTAGTTAATTCTAAACTTGTTCGCAAATAAAAGTTAATCCTTCTAAATTGACTTTTAAAATCAACTAAACACATGTTCTATATCTATATGATATGCTAACTTAATGATTTAAAACCTGGAAACACGAAAAACACCGTAAAACCGGATTTACGCCGTCGTAGTAACACCACGGGCTGTTTTGGGTTAGTTAATTAAAAACTATGATAAACTTTGATTTAAAAGTTGTTATTCTGAGAAAATGATTTTTATTATGAACATGAAACTATATCCAAAAATTATGGTTAAACTCAAAGTGGAAGTATGTTTTCAAAATGGTCATCAAGATGTCGTTCTTTCGACGGAAATGACTACCTCTTTCAAAAACGACTTGTAAATTATTTTTCCGACTATAAACCTGTACTTTTTCTGTTTAGATTCATAAAATAGAGTTCAATATGAAACCATAGCAATTTGATTCACTCAAAACGGATTTAAAATGAAGAAGTTATGGGTAAAACAAGATTGGATAATTTTTCTTATTTTAGCTACGTGAAAATTGGTAACAAATCTATTCCAACCATAACTTAATCAACTTGTATTGTATATTATGTAATCTTGAGATACCATAGACACGTATACAATGTTTCGACCTATCATGTCGACACATCTATATATATTTCGGAACAACCATAGACACTCTATATGTGAATGTTGGAGTTAGCTATACAGGATTGAGGTTGATTCCAAAATATATATAGTTTGAGTTGTGATCAATACTGAGATACGTATACACTGGGTCGTGGATTGATTCAAGATAATATTTATCGATTTATTTCTGTACATTTAACTGTGGACAACTAGTTGTAGGTTACTAACGAGGACAGCTGACTTAATAAACTTAAAACATCAAAATATATTAAAAGTGTTGTAAATATATTTTGAACATACTTTGATATATATGTATATATTGTTATAGGTTCGTGAATCAACCAGTGGCCAAGTCTTACTTCCCGACGAAGTAAAAATCTGTGAAAGTGATTTATAGTCCCACTTTTAAAATCTAATATTTTTGGGATGAGAATACATGCAGGTTTTATAAATGATTTACAAAATAGACACAAGTACGTGAAACTACATTCTATGGTTGAATTATCAAAATCGAATATGCCTCTTTTTATTAAGTCTGGTAATCTAAGAATTAGGTAACAGACACCCTAATGGACGCGAATCCTAAAGATAGATCTATTGGGCCTAACAAACCCCATCCAAAGCACCGGATGCTTTAGTACTTCAAAATTTATATCATATCCGAAGGGTGTCCCGGAATGATGGGGATATTCTTATATATGCATCTTGTTAATGTCGGTTACTAGGTGTTTACCATATGAATGATTTTTATCTCTATGTATGGGATGTGTATTGAAATATGAAATCTTGTGGTCTATTGTTACGATTTGATATATATAGTTTAAACCTATAACTCACCAACATTTTTGTTGACGTTTAAAGCATGTTTATTCTCAGGTGAATACTAAGAGCTTCCGCTGTTGCATACTAAAATAAGGACAAGAGTTGGAGTCCATGTTTGTATGATATTGTGTAAAAACTGCATTCAAGAAACTGATTTCGATGTAACATATTTGTATTGTAAACCATTATGTAATGGTCGTGTGTAAACAGGATATTTTAGATTATCATTATTTGATAATCTACGTAAAGCTTTTTAAACCTTTATTTATGAAATAAAGGTTATGGTTTGTTTTAAAAATGAATGCAGTCTTTGAAAAACGTCTCATATAGAGGTCAAAACCTCGCAACGAAATCAATTAATATGGAACGTTTTTAATCAATAAGAACAGGACATTTCAGTTGGTATCCGAGCGTTGGTCTTAGGGAACCAGAATTTTGCATTAGTGTGTCTTATCGAGTTTGTTAGGATGCATTAGTGAGTCTAGACTTAGACCGTGTTTACTTGAAAAAAAAAAAAGATTGCTTAACAAATTTTGTTGGAAACTATATATTTTTAACATGTGAATATTATGTGATATATTAATCTCTTAACGTGTTTGATATTATGTGATAGATGTCTACCTCTAGAACTAGTCCCATTGACTCACCTAATAATAATGAAGAGTCAAATGTAAATTGGAATGATTCGTGGACTGATTCACAAGTTCCCGAAGAGGAACCGGAAGAAGAGTCGGAACCAGAAGAAGAATCGGAACCGGAAGAAGAATCAGAACCGGAAGAAGAACCAGTGGGGGAAATAATAAAACGGTTAAGTAGAAGAAAATCCTCAACCAACAGACCAAAGTTAATTATGGTCAACGGTGTTTCCGCCAAGGAAGCAAAATATTGGGAGGATTACCAATTCTCCGATGAATCGAATCCCGACGAGGATTCCGATGATGTTATAGAAATTACCCCAACTGAATTTAAAAAGGCAAAAGAGAACAATAAGGGGAAGGGCATAAAAATAGAGAAATCTGATTCTAACCCCGATGAACTTTATATGTATCGTCAACACGCGTATTTCTTAAGTTGTAACAATAACCCGGGAACCACTAAACCACCAGGTTTTTCTAGACCAATGTGGAAAACGACGGCTCGTATTAGGGGAACATCATATATCGTTAAAAACTTAGCAAAAAAGAACCAAGTTTGAAAAAAAAGAAACTAGTGAGTCGGAATAAGATAGTTGTATTTGATCGGTGTAATATATGTAATATAGCGTGCTTATGCTTTACGATATATGTAAAAATTGCTTGTATTAATAAGTATCTTTTATGAATCTAACTCTTGTCTATTTTACAGTATAAAAACACAAAATGGATAGACAACCCAATATTTTAGAAGACTTACCCGGAGACATGATTGATGAAATCTTGTCTAGAGTCGGTCAGAATTCCTCGGCACAACTATTTATGGCAAAATCAGTTTGTAAGACATTCGAAGAACATTCCAAGAATGCCTTGGTTTATAAAAGGCTTTCGTTTGAAAGATGGGGGATATCACATTGGGAAACCCATAAGTTACGATGTGTTTACTTTGACGCATATATTGCGGGGAACCCAAATGCTATTTTACGCAACGGGTTAAGAAATTATTTTGACTCAATGTATCCGAATATAGGACTTCATGATTTAGAAAAAGCGACTAACATGCAACATAAAGAAGCATGCTATGCTTACGGGTTAGTAATGTTCGCTTCTCACCAAAGTGAGAAAAAGAACATCGGGCTACAACTATTAAACAAAATGTTCCCACAAGTGACGGAGTAGGTAATTGGGGTAAGAAATGAGGTTTTTAGGTTATTACGAGACTTTTGATCATTACGTAACCCTCTTCCCTTTGACGACGTTACAACACGATGTCTTATCAACGGCCATAACGGTTATGTTCCACAAGACCAAGGATGGGAAGTAGTCCTAGTAAAACCAAAATGCATGACTTGTTTCTGGACGTATGAATTACGTGTCTTTATTGCCTTTGCTGAACGACTTGTGTACTAGCTAGAATTATCTTCACAACTATCTTGTATCAAAGTTATTGTGTGCTATATTTCATGCTTTATGTAAAATAAGCGGTATTGTAAGTTTGTAAAATATTGTATAAAAGTTTGAACGTGAAATATTATTATAATCAGTTTTTCATATAGAATTGTAGTAGTTGAATTGTATATTAGCTACTAAGTATGAACTTAACGGGTAGGTACTACCCGAATTTAAACTTATAAAACGCTAATATGAAGAAAATTTTTTTATAAATGAGTTCATATTATGCTACGAAATACTATTATCAACTCTTAATATTCTGTATGATTAACTTGTTCCATTTGACTATTTTGAAGGAAATGGCACCAACTACTCGACACACCATGAATATGAATGAAGAGGAATTCCGTACTTTTCTAGCTTCAAACATAGCCGCAGTACAGGCTGCGCTACATACCAACAATAACCTTGGATCTAGCAGTACAGGAAATCGTGTAGGATATACCTACAAAGAATTCACTGCTTGCAAACCTTTGGAATTTGATGGAACCGAAGGACCGATCGGATTGAAACGGTGGACCGAGAAGGTCGAATCAGTGTTTGCCATAAGTAAGTGTACTGAAGAGGACAAAGTGAAGTATGCTACGCATACCTTCACAGGTTCTGCGTTAACATGGTGGAATACCTATCTAGAGCAAGTGGGACAAGATGATGCGTACGCACTACCGTGGTCCGCATTCAAGCACTTGATGAACGAGAAGTACCGTCCCAGAACCGAGGTCAATAAGCTCAAGACAGAACTTAGAGGGTTACGAACCCAAGGATTTGATATTACCACGTATGAAAGATGATTCACAGAATTGTGCCTATTGTGTCCGGGAGCGTTCGAAGATGAGGAAGAGAAGATCGACGCGTTTGTGAAAGGATTACCGGAAAGAATCAAAGAAGATATAAGTTCACACGAGCCCGCCTCCATACAACAGGCATGTAGAATGGCTCACAAACTAGTGAACCAGATTGAGAAAAGAATTAAAGAACAGACGGCTGAAGAGACCAATGTGAAGCAAGTCAAAAGAAAGTGGGAGGAAAACGGTGATAAGAATCACCAATACAACAACAACAGCAATTACAATAATAATCGCAACAATTATCCCAACAATCGCAACATCAATCGCAACTACAACAAACGGCCCAACAACAATAACAACAACAACAACAACAACAACAACAACAGCAGCAACTACAACAATCATCCCAACAACAATAACAACTGCAACAACAACAACAACAACAATCAGAAGCAGCTATGCCAAAGGTGTGAAAAGTATCACTCGGGGTTCTGCACCAAATTTTGCAACAAGTGTAAAAGAAAACGTCATAGTGCGGCAAAGTGTGAGGTCTACGAACCAGGGGTTAACAGAACGAATGGAACAAATGGTGTCGGAACGAGTAATGGCAGAGCAAGTAGTGTCGGAGCAAGTTATGCCAATGTAGTTTGTTATAAATGTGGAAAACCGGGCCACATTATTAGAAATTCCCCGAACCAGGAGAACACGAATGGAAAAGGTCGCGGAAGAGTTTTCAATATTAATGCGGCAGAGGCACAGGAAGACCCGGAGCTTGTTACGGGTACGTTTCTTATTGACAATAAATCTGCTTACGTTTTATTTGATTCGGGTGCAGATAGAAACTATATGAGTAGAGATTTTTGTGCTAAATTAAGTTGTCCATTGACGCCGTTGGATAGTAAATTTTTACTCGAATTAGCAAACGGTAAATTAATTTCAGC
Source organism: Rutidosis leptorrhynchoides (assembly GCF_046630445.1). Taxonomy (NCBI): domain Eukaryota; kingdom Viridiplantae; phylum Streptophyta; class Magnoliopsida; order Asterales; family Asteraceae; genus Rutidosis; species Rutidosis leptorrhynchoides. The sequence goes on from NC_092335.1 coordinate 618,546,879, forward strand.
AGATAATATATGCCGGAATCGATAAATTAAACTGGGTAGCGAAATATTTAAGATTGATTTGATACCAGTAGAGTTAGGGAGTTTTGATGTAATAGTTGGCATGGACTGGCTGAAGAAGGTGAAAGCAGAGATCGTATGTTATAAAAATGCAATTCGCATTGTACGAGAAGAAGGAGAACCCTTAATGGTGTACGGAGAAAAGGGCAACATGAAGCTACATCTTATTAGTAATTTGAAGGCACAAAAACTAATAAGAAAAGGTTGCTATGCTGTTCTAGCATACGTCGAGAAAGTACAAACTGAAGAAAAGAGCATCAATGATGTTCCCGTCGCAAAAGAATTTCCCGATGTATTTCCGAAAGAATTACTGGGACTACCTTCACATCGATCTGTTGAATTTCAAATAGATCTTGTACCAGGAGCTGCACCAATAGCTCGTGCTCCCTATAGACTCGCACCCAGCGAGATAAGAGAACTGCAAAGCCAACTGCAAGAACTATTAGAACGTGGTTTCATTCGACCAAGCACATCACCATGGGGAGCTCCTGTTTTGTTTGTCAAGAAGAAGGATGGTACATTTAGGTTGTGTATTGACTACAGAGAGTTGAACAAACTTACCATCAAAAACCGTTATCCACTGCCGAGAATTGACGACTTATTTGATCAACTACAAGGCTCGTCGGTTTATTCGAAGATCGATTTACGTTCTGGATATCATCAAATGCGAGTAAAGGAGGATGATATTCCAAAAACTGCTTTTAGGACGCGTTATGGTCATTACGAGTTTATGGTTATGCCGTTTGGATTGACTAACGCACCAGCTGTGTTCATGGACCTTATGAACCGAGTGTGTGGGCCATATCTTGACAAGTTTGTCATTGTTTTCATCGATGACATACTTATTTACTCAAAGAATGATCAAGAGCACGAAGAACATTTGAGAAAAGTGCTAGAAGTATTGAGGAAAGAAAACTGTACGCTAAGTTTTCAAAGTGTGCATTTTGGTTGGAAGAAGTTCAATTCCTCGGTCACATAGTGAACAAAGAAGGTATCCAGGTGGACCCGGCAAAGATCGAAACCGTTGAAAAGTGGGAAACCCCAAATACTCCGAAGCATATACGTCAATTTTTAGGATTGGCTGGTTACTACAGAAGATTCATCCAAGATTTCTCCAAAATAGCAAAACCCTTGACTACATTAACGCATAAAGGGAAGAAATTTGAATGGAAGGATGAATAAGAGAAGGCGTTTCAATTATTAAAGAAAAGCTAACTACGGCACCTATATTGTCATTGCCTGAAGGGAATGATGATTTTGTGATTTATTGTGACTCATCAAAGCAAGGTCTCGGTTGTGTATTAATGCAACGGACGAAGGTGATTGCTTATGCATCTAGACAATTGAAGATTCACGAGCAAAATTATACAACGCATGATTTGGAATTAGGCGCGGTTGTTTTTGCATTAAAGACTTGGAGGCACTACTTATATGGGGTCAAAAGTATTATATATACCGACCACAAAAGTCTTCAACACATATTTAATCAGAAACAACTGAATATGAGGCAGCGTAGGTGGATTGAATTGTTGAATGATTACGACTTTGAGATTCGTTACCACCCGGGGAAGGCAAATGTGGTAGCCGACGCCTTGAACAGAAAGGACAGAGAACCCATTCGAGTAAAATCTATGAATATAATGATTCACACTAACCTTACTACTCAAATAAAGGAGGCGCAACAAGGAGTTTTAAAAGAGGGAAATTTAAAGGATGAAATACCCAAAGGATCAGAGAACCATCTTAATATTCGGGAAGACGGAACCCGGTATAGGGCTGAAAGGATTTGGGTACCAAAATTTGGAGATATGAGAGAAATGGTACTTAGAGAAGCTCATAAAACCAGATACTCAATACATCCTGGAACGGGGAAGATGTACAAGGATCTCAAGAAACATTTTTGGTGGCCGGGTATGAAAGCCGATGTTGCTAAATACGTAGGAGAATGTTTGACGTGTTCTAAGGTCAAAGCTGAGCATCAGAAACCATCAGGTCTACTTCAACAACCCGAAATCCCAGAATAGAAATGGGAAAACATTACCATGGATTTCATCACTAAATTGCCAAGGACTGCAAGTGGTTTTGATACTATTTGGGTAATAGTTGATCGTCTCACCAAATCAGCACACTTCCTGCCAATAAGAGAAGATGACAAGATGGAGAAGTTAGCACGACTGTATTTGAAGGAATTCATCTCAAGACATGGAATACCAATCTCTATTATCTCTGATAGGGATGGCAGATTTATTTCAAGATTCTAGCAGACATTACAGCAAGCATTAGGAACTCGTCTAGACATGAGTACTGCCTATCATCCACAAACTGATGGGCAGAGTGAAAGGACAATACAAATGCTTGAAGACATGCTGCGAGCATGTGTTATTGATTTCGAAAACAGTTGGGATCGACATCTACCGTTAGCAGAATTTTCCTACAACAACAGCTACCATTCAAGCATTGAGATGGCGCCGTTTGAAGCACTTTATGGTAGAAAGTGTAGGTCTCCGATTTGTTGGAGTGAAGTGGGGGATAGACAGATTACGGGTCCGGAGATAATACAAGAAACTACCGAGAAGATCATCCAAATTCAACAACGGTTGAAAACCGTCCAAAGTTGACAAAAGAGCTACGCTGACATTAATAGAAAAGATATAGAATTTGAAATTGGAGAGATGGTCATGCTTAAAGTTGCACCTTGGAAAGTCGTTGTTCGATTTGGTAAACGAGGGAAATTAAATCCAAGGTATATTGGACCATTCAAGATTATTGATCGTGTCGGACCAGTAGCTTACCGACTTGAGTTACCTTAACAACTTGCGGCTGTACATAACACTTTCCACGTCTCGAATTTGAAGAAATGTTTTGCTAAAGAAGATCTCACTATTCCGTTAGATGAAATCCAAATCAACGAAAAACTTCAATTTATCGAAGAACCCATCGAAATAATGGATCGTGAGGTTAAAAGACTTAAGCAAAACAAGATACCAATTGTTAAGGTTCGATGGAATGCTCGTAGAGGACCCGAGTTCACCTGGGAGCGTGAAGATCAGATGAAAAAGAAATACCCGCATTTATTTCCAGATGATACGTCAACACCTCCAACTGCTTAAAATTTCGGGACGAAATTTATTTAACGGGTAGGTACTGTAGTGACCCGAACTTTTCCATGTTTATATATATATTAAATGAAATTGTTATTTACATGATTAAGTGTTTTCAACATGTTAAGCAATCAAACTTGTTAAGACTTGATTAAGTGAAATAGGTTTCTTATAGACAATTGACCACCCAAGTTGACCGGTGATTCACGAACTTTAAAACTTGTAAAAACTATACGATGACATATATATGGTTATATATATAGTTAACATGATTTTATTATAAGTATGTATCTCATTAGGTATTTTAACAATGAGTTATATACATAAAAATGAGACTATTAATTTAAGAAACTCGAAAATGATATATATAACGATTATCGTTATAACAACGTCTTACTAGGTACATATGAATCATATTAAGATATTGATACACTTGGTTAATTATGTTAAATGATAATTAAATATATTATTAAGTGTATTAACAATGAAATACATATGTAAAAATAAGACTACTAACTTAATGATTTCGAAAAGAGACATATATGTAACGATTATCGTTGTAACGACATTTAACTGTATATATATCATACTAAGATATATTATATATCATAATATCATGATAATATAACAATTTAACATCTCATTTATTATAATAAACAATGGGTTAACAACATTCAACAAGATCGTTAACCTAAAGGTTTCAAAACAACATTTACATGTAACGACTAACGATAACTTAACGACTCAGTTAAAATGTATATACATGTAGTGTTTTAATATGTATTCATACACTTTTGAAAGACTTCAAGACACTTATCAAAATACTTCTACTTAACAAAAATGCTGACAATTACATCCTCGTTCAGTTTCATCAACAATTCTACTCGTATGCACCCGTATTCGTACTCGTACAATACACAACTTTTAGATGTATGTACTATTGGTATATACACTCCAATGATCAGATCTTAGCAGCCCATGTGAGTCACCTAACACATGTGGGAACCATCATTTGGCAACTAGCATGAAATATCTCATAAAATTACAAAAATATGAGTAATCATTCATGACTTATTTACATGAAAACAAAATTACATATCCTTTATATCTAATCCATACACCAACGACCAAAAACACCTACAAACACTTTCATTCTTCAATTTTCTTCATTTAATTGATCTCTCTCAAGTTCTATCTTCAAGTTCCAAGTGTTCTTCATAAATTCCAAAAGTTCTAGTTTCATAAAATCAAGAATACTTCCAAGATTGCAAGTTTACTTCCAATTCCAAATAATCATCCAAGATCAAGAAACCTTTGTTACTTATAGTAGGTTATCTTTCTAATACAAGGTAATAATCATATTCAAACTTTAATTCAATTTCTATAACTATAACAATCTTATTTCGAGTGGAAATCTTACTTGAAATTGTTTTCGTGTCATGATTCTGCTTCAAGAACTTTCAAGCCATCCAAGGATCCTTTGAAGCTAGATCTATTTTTCTCATTTCTAGTAGGTTTATCCAAGGAACTTGAGGTAATAATGATGTTCATAACATCATTCGATTCATACATATAAAGCTATCTTATTCGAAGGTTTAAACTTGTAATCACTAGAACATAGTTTAGTTAATTCTAAACTTGTTCGCAAATAAAAGTTAATCCTTCTAATTTGACTTTTAAAATCAACTAAACACATGTTCTATATCTATATGATATGCTAACTTAATGATTTAAAACCTGGAAACACGAAAAATACCGTAAAACCGGATTTACGCCGTCGTAGTAACACCGCGGGCTGTTTTGGGTTAGTTAATTAAAAACTATGAAAAACTTTGATTTAAAAGTTGTTATTCTGGGAAAATGATTTTTATTATGAACATGAAACTATATCCAAAAATTATAGTTAAACTCAAAGTGGAAGTATGTTTTCAAAATGGTCATCAAGATGTCGTTCTTTCGACGAAAATGACTACCTCTTTCAAAAATGACTTGTAACTTATTTTTCCGACTATAAACCTATACTTTTTCTGTTTAGATTCATAAAATAGAGTTCAATATGAAACCATAGCAATTTGATTCACTCAAAACGGATTTAAAATGAAGAAGTTATGGGTAAAACAAGATTGGATAATTTTTCTTATTTTAGCTACGTGAAAATTGGTAACAAATCTATTCCAACCATAACTTAATCAACTTGTATTGTATATTATATAATCTTGAGATACCATAGACACGTATACAATGTTTCGACCTATCATGTCGACACATCTATATATATTTCGGAACAACCATAGACACTCTATATGTGAATGTTGGAGTTAGCTATACAGGGTTGAGGTTGATTCCAAAATATATATAGTTTGAGTTGTGATCAATACTGAGATACGTATACACTGGGTCGTGGATTGATTCAAGATAATATTTATCGATTTATTTCTGTACATTTAACTGTGGACAACTAGTTGTAGGTTACTAACGAGGACAGCTGACTTAATAAACTTAAAACATCAAAATATATTAAAAGTGTTGTAAATATATTTTGAACATACTTTGATATATATGTATATATTGTTATAGGTTCGTGAATCAACCAGTGGCCAAGTCTTACTTCCCGACGAAGTAAAAATATGTGAAAGTGAGTTATAGTCCCACTTTTAAAATCTAATATTTTTGGAATGAGAATACATGCAGGTTTTATAAATGATTTACAAAATAGACACAAGTACGTGAAACTACATTCTATGGTTGAATTATCGAAATCGAATATGCCCCTTTTTATTAAGTCTGGTAATCTAAGAATTAGGAAACAGACACCCTAATTGACGCGAATCCTAAAGATAGATCTATTGGGCCTAACAAACCCCATCCAAAGCACCGGATGCTTTAGTACTTCGAAATTTATATCATATCCGAAGGGTGTCCCGGAATGATGGGGATATTCTTATATATGCATCTTGTTAATGTCGGTTACCAGGTGTTCACCATATGAATGATTTTTATCTCTATGTATGGGATGTGTATTGAAATATGAAATCTTGTGGTCTATTGTTACGATTTGATATATATAGGTTAAACCTATAACTTACCAACATTTTTGTTGACGTTTAAAGCATGTTTATTCTCAGGTGAATACTAAGAGCTTCCGCTGTTGCATACTAAAATAAGGACAAGATTTGGAGTCCATGTTTGTATGATATTGTGTAAAAACTGCATTCAAGAAACTGATTTCGATGTAACATATTTGTATTGTAAACCATTATGTAATGGTCGTGTGTAAACAGGATATTTTAGATTATCATTATTTGATAATCTACGTAAAGCTTTTTAAACCTTTATTTATGAAATAAAGGTTATGGTTTGTTTTAAAAATGAATGCAGTCTTTGAAAAACGTCTCATATAGATGTCAAAACCTCGCAACGAAATCAATTAATATGGAACGTTTTTAATCAATAAGAACGGGACATTTCACCATTGAAGCTAGATCCATTTTTCTCTTTTCCAGTAGGTTTATCCAAGGAACTTAAGGTAGTAATGATGTTCATAACATCATTCGATTCATACATAAAAAGCTATCATATTCGAAGTGGTAAACTAGTAATCACTAGAACATAGTTTAGTTAATTCTAAACTTGTTCGCAAATAAAGTTAATCCTTCTAACTACACTTTTAAAATCAACTATACACATGATCTATATCTATATGATATGCTAACTTAATGATTTAAAACCCGGAAACACGATAAACACCATAAAACCGGATTTACGCCGTCGTAGTTACAACCGGGGGCTGTTTTGGTTTGGATAATTAAAACTATGAAAAACTTTGATTTAAACGCTATACTTCTGGGAAAATGATTTTTCTTATGAACATGAAACCATATCCAAAAATCATGGTTAAACTCAAAGTGAAAGTATGTTTTTCAAAACAGTCATCAAGATGTCGTTCTTTAGACGGAAATGACTACCTCTTTCAAAAACGACTTGTAACTTGTATTTCCGACTATAAACCTATACCTTTTCTGTTTAGTTTCATAAAGTCAAGTTCAATACGAAACCGTAGCCGCTTAAATCACTCAAAACGGATTAGAAACGAATAAATGGCGAGCAAAACAAAATTGGTAAAAACTACTCATTTTAGCTACGTGAAAATTGGTAACAAATCTATTCCAACCATAACTTAATCAACTTGTATTGTATATTATGTAATCTTGAGATACCATAGACACGTATACAATGTTTCGACCTATCATGTCGACACATCTATATATATTTCGGAACAACCATAGACACTCTATATGTGAATGTTGGAGTTAGCTATACAGGGTTGAGGTTGATTCCAAAATATATATAGTTTGAGTTGTGATAAATACTGAGATACGTATACACTGGGTCGTGGATTGATTCAAGATAATATTTATCGATTTATTTCTGTACATTTAACTATGGACAACTAGTTGTAGGTTACTAACGAGGACAGCTGACTTAATAAACTTAAAACATCAAAATATATTAAAAGTGTTGTAAATATATTTTGAACATACTTTGATATATATGTATATATTGTTATAGGTTCGTGAATCAACCAGTGGCCAAGTCTTACTTCCCAACGAAGTAAAAATCTGTGAAAGTGAGTTATAGTCCCACTTTTAAAATCTAATATTTTTGGGATGAGAATACATGCAGGTTTTATAAATGATTTACAAAATAGACACAAGTACGTGAAACTACATTCTATGGTTGAATTATCGAAATCGAATATGCCTCTTTTTATTAAGTCTGGTAATCTAAGAATTAGGTAACAGACACCCTAATTGACGCGAATCCTAAAGATAGATCTATTGGGCCTAACAAACCCCATCCAAAGCGCCGGATGCTTTAGTACTTCGAAATTTATATCATATCCGAAGGGTGTCCCGGAATGATGGGGATATTCTTATATATGCATCTTGTTAATGTCGGTTACAGGTGTTCACCATATGAATGATTTTTATCTCTATGTATGGGATGTGTATTGAAATATGAAATCTTGTGGTCTATTGTTACGATTTGATATATATAGGTTAAACCTATAACTCACCAACATTTTTGTTGACGTTTAAAGCATGTTTATTCTCATGTGAATACTAAGAGTTTCCGCTGTTGCATACTAAAATAAGGACAAGATTTGGAGTCCATGTTTGTATGATATTGTGTAAAAACTGCATTCAAGAAACTGATTTCGATGTAACATATTTGTATTGTAAACCATTATGTAATGGTCGTGTGTAAACAGGATATTTTAGATTATCATTATTTGATAATCTATGTAAAGCTTTTTAAACCTTTATTTATGAAATAAAGGTTATGGTTTGTTTTAAAAATGAATACAGTCTTTGAAAAACGTCTCATATAGAGGTCAAAACCTCGCAACGAAATCAATTAATATGGAACGTTTTTAATCAATAAGAACGGGACATTTCATCGCAGTCCAACGATTTTTCTGCTAAAACCCCGGGAAGTTTCAGTTCCTTTACTCTTATTGTTTATTATTTTATTTACTCCACTTTTGCTTTGTAATATAAAATGCTAGTGAGGACATAGCATGAAATAAGTGTGGAGGGGGGTTTACGGTTTATTTACACTTGGTTTTTGTCTATTTGATTGCATGAAAACGGTTGCTTTTATGTTTAATTAATATATGTTATTAAAGTGACTGGTTTTTGACTCCCTAGGTAGTAAAATTTTTAAATTTTTATGAGATCACCTAGTGAGAGGTATTGTAAATGATGAAGAAATATTTAGGATTATTTTTAGCCTTTTTATTTTAACACCAATTTTTATCCAGTTTACCCAGGTCGTTAGTACTCGATTTGAGTATTAACATTCCAATTAGAAAACCTTAGAAGCCTTAGCCTTTAGATGAAAATCAAATGAAACCAGTTCCCTTTTCTACCCTATTTTCGAAAGTTTAAATTCTTAGTCAAGTTTATGTCTTCTTACTATATTAATCTTAATGTTAATAGAACTACTTTTACTTGTTTTATTATTGAAGTGGGAGTGTAATTATTTGCGTGCCTAAAACTCACTTGAGTAGTTGTGTAAAAAGCACAATGAAGGTGGGGGTAAACAGATATTTTCATCATTCCTTACGACAATATATGTGTGTATAAAAAAACAAAAAAGATGAGAAAAATCAGAAAATGTAAATGATTCCTGAAAATGTAATTATTACTTGAAGCATGTTAATTATAGTTTGATGCATAAGCCTTTGGAATTCGAATAAGTAGTTCCTTTGGGGTGCTTGTCACTTAACCACCTAAGGTCCTTTCCGGATTTGGGATCGGTTGGTTCGAAAGTTCGTTACACGGGTTCCATAGGAAGCCGGCATGAAATTGTAATTGACACAATAATTTTTGAGGTTCGAATAATTAGATCCGCGGGGTGCGTTATCACCTAACTTACTAAGGTCGTTTCCCGGTCTGGATAAGTTGGTCGAAAGTTCGCTACACGGACCAAGGGAGTTGTTGGTTGAAAGTAATGAGTATAGAAGGTTGATACAAAAAAATAAAAATAAATAAAATAAATAAAATTGAAAAAATAAAATAAAAAATATATATACAGCAGATATATAAATATATGTGAAATAAAAAGAGTTCCTATGTGGACCATGTGTTTTTAGGTGATAGTAGTTCTTAATAATAAATTCGCTTTTTAGTAGCTAGATATCTATTTGACTTTGCATTTAACTTCCACTTTTACACCATTTTATATCTTGTGTCATATCCTACCTGATAAACCCATGAACATTTACCCGAATTAATATTTCATTTGATACAATACCTAGGTGAGTTTAACTTGTTGATGTTAGTCTTTAAAATTTGAAAGATATTGTTTTCGTGTACTTATGAACTTAATGAAAAATCTTTTACATAAAATGATTAACATGATATTGCCTAGGGAGTGTAGTTCTAAATTGTTTTGTCTTTATTTGTTTTAGGACAAGCAAAAGCCAAGTGTGGAGGAGTTTGATAGTGCCTATTTTATACATGTTTTTAGATATTATGTATAGGCACTATCGTTGTTATTTTGTATTTATTTGAATCAATTATGCGAACTTTTGATACTTAATAAATTATAATTGATTTCAGATAATTATGGAGTATTGATGACTTTTTGGAGTGAATAGATAATCGAGTTATAAAGTCAAGAAGATTGAAGCTGAAAAGAAGCTTAGATGAAGAGCGTTACTTGTGTGACGAAATCGCCACTTAATTATTGGGACAGCAGGTGGGCTGATTTATTTATATTGAAGATGGGCTGAATATAATTAGTTGGACTTATAATATTTGGGCTCTTATTAATTTTAAGACATAATTATACAAATTTGAGCCCCAAGTTGTTTAAGCCTATAAATACAAGAGAAGAGGCAAATAAAAAAGAGGGAGATACGTAGTTTTTTTGTGGAGGTTGGAGCAGCTGCGTGGGACCCCTGTTGGGGGCTGTAACCAATCGCCAGAAACAAGAAGAAAAAGAAGGTGTTCTTATTTGCAATTCGGTGAGACCCGCATCTTGTGGTGTTCTTCTGTTTGTACGAGCAAAAAAAAGAAACAAGATTTCAAGTTGTTGGTGGGGTCCATGTGTGAGAAGCACAGAAGCACAAGGGAGGTGATCAATTTTTGATCTTACTTTGACTATTTTATTTTATTATTGTTCAACAATTAATTAAATACGGAGTAGTACTTATATTTTGATCCTAAGTTTCATACTTTATTTATTTAATTGTTGGTTCAATTTTGATAGTTCATGATAACACATATTTTTGCTAATTAATTTTATTATTCATGTCTATGTGGATGATAAATTTTGTATGCATTGCTAATTTGTGTTTGTGTTCAATCTATATTATGGTCATGAGCTAAAATTATTATGTTCATCTAGATTAATAACCTTAATGTTGGATGATTTCTTTTATAGTTATATAATTTTTTGCATGATAAATTAGAGTTTGGATAAAGAACCACACTTGTGGGTGTTGATGTATGTTATGAGATTGATTAGTGTACTTGTTTGGACAAAGGGAACCCTGTTTCAATTTAGTGCATTAATTTTCAATTGATTTGTCTTAATTAATTGAGTGCTTACCGGACTAAGGGAGTAAATTGGGTAACATATGTTGAACAAAATAGGGGTGAATTGTGTTGAGCGAACGCGTAACCAATTTAATCTAAATCTCTAAAGTAGTTAATTACTTAGTCACAAGCAACGAGGTCTTTGGTGAGAGGGAACCCTAAGCCAATAAATCCTAGCTTGAGTGTTCGTAAAAGAGAACTCTACATGAACCGACTTAGTAATTACATGCATTTTATCACTATAACTTGTGCTTAATATATATCATCCAACACTGAGGGTAAAAGATCTAGGCGAGCATTCTTTTATCTATTGAATTCAAACTATCTTTATTTTCCGTTAAGTCTGCAATTTGATTTATTTAAACTTAAAAACCCAAAAATATCGTCTTTTACTTTTAATCAATCTTTGATTTGGCTAATCGTTAAATAGCCACAAAACAAACTATCTCGTACTTTCGATTTTCATAGATTAACTTAGTTTACTTTATTAGTTGCAATCTTAATTCTTGTAGAGACCCGTCCTAATCCATCCGGACGAAGTCCATATCGATTACAAACGATTCACAACAGTTGATTACATCGCGAGGTAATTAACCTCTATATGATAAATTTTACAAACATTGCATTCGTTTTTAAAAGACAAACTTTCGTTACATCGACAGTTGACAGGCATGTAAAGCATTTCATAATATATCCAAATATAATTGACTTAATAATAATCTTGATGAACTCAACGACTCGAATGCAACATTTTTTGAAATATGTCATGAATGACTCCAAGTAATATCTCTAATATGAGCAAATGCACAGCGGAAGATTTCTTTCGTACCTGAGAATAAACATGCTTTAAAGTGTCAACCAAAAGTTTGGTGAGTTCATTAGTTTATCGTAAAGAATCATTTCATAATTTTAATAGACCACAAGATTTCATACTTCCATTTCTCATAATCATACGTCCCATGCATAGAGACAAAAATATCATTCATATGGATTGAACACCTGGTAACCGACATTCACAATATGCATATAAGAATATCCCCATCATTCCGGGATCCTCCTTCGGACATGATATAAATTTCGAAGTACTAAAGCATCCGGTACTTTGGATGGGGCTTGTTGGGCCCGATAGATCTATCTTTAGAGTTCGCGTCAATTAGGGTGTCTGTTCCCTAATTCTTAGATTACCAGACTTAATAAAAAGGGGCATATTCAGTTTCGATCATTCAACCATAGAACGTAATTTCGATTACTTGTGTCTATTTCGTAAAACAGTTATAAAAGTTGCGCATGTATTCTCAGCCCAAATATATAAAGGGTAAAAAGGTAAATGAAAACTCACAATACTGTATTTTGTAGTAAAAATACATATGACGGCATTGAACAAATGTAGGGTTGGCCTCGGATTCACGAACCTATATCAGGTATATATATTAATACATATAATTGTAATCGAACAATTTATATATATTATTAATGGTTATTTAGTAAATTATATGCTTCCTTTAATAATTTAAATTAACTATATTTATCTTATATACTTTAAATAAATAATTAGCATTTATAAAAATATTAATATGGTTATGTTATATATATTAAATAAGTCTTTATATAACTAATATTTATTTGGTAAAATAATAATAAGAAGTTGTATCTTTATATAATAATAATAATAATGATAAAAATAATGTTAATAATGATAATAATAATAAATATAGTAGTAGTAATAATAATAATAATAATAATAATAATAATAATGATAATATTAATAATAAAAGTAAATACAACCTTTGAAGACACGCTTAAAAAGAATACGCCACTGCCGGGACTCGAAACCGTGACCTCTCGATAACCCGAAAACTATCCTAACCATTCCTCCGCTTATTTCGTTCTTGAATTACTTCGCACACTTAATTAATTAACCCATATTAATCGTCTATCATCTTCCTAGTATCAACATCTTAATCTAATCATCTAATCATCATATATCACGACATCATTGTCATCATTTAACAATGCCATAACATCATAATCATCACTAAACCATTATCAACATCTCATAATCATCATTACCATTCATTCATTATCGTCCATAACATCATCCTAATCACTTCATCATCCTTATTACTATTATCTTATCTTCATCCGAACTATCTTCCACGTAGGATTTAGTAAAAGGACGTGGTCAACATGATACAAATATACATGTTTTCTTAAATAGAAATGTGAATATGTCTTAATAGCCATTGAAGTGGGTCATGATAGGAAAAGTTATAATATTGATCGTATATCCCTTGATCATGTAACATACTTCATAAAAAAAAATATCCAAATGCCTTTACACTTATATTTGTCTGCCACTATGTTGTTACTAGCTCCATTTGCTTACTTTTATCTTGGAGATTAATATAAAATACATCATCTTTATAATTCTTTAATCATCTTTAAACATCATTATCAACTCGTTATATAGAATAGGAATAAGAAGAATGAAACGCATCAGTAACTTTGACAAGGGCTGCAGTAACAGTAGTTAATAATGGAAAAATTCAAGTGAGTTTCATCAAAGACGATGGTGATCATGGGTTTGATGTAGCATAGAATATGAAGAAGAGGAATGTGATTGTTTGGACAAAAATTAGCAACAATAAACGAGTGGGGATCGAGCAAGGAGTAGCAGTAAAATTTGCTGCAAATACAAGTAGGTTTGCAATCGATAACAAGTAGCGACAACAAAACTCGAATAGAAAACAAAATGAACATCAGAGGTTGCAGGTGGTGTCGTTTTGGTGGTCGAACTGAACTAGAAATAGGAATAGCATTAGTGAATAGAAATGTAACAAACCAATAGTGTTTGATTAGTATGCGTTTGAATAGAAAGGCAGCAACAGTCCTTTGTTTCTTCCTTTGTTGAGTGAGGTTTGATGATGACTTAGTAACCCGAAGATGATGATGATATGGTGAGAGTCTCTCTTGACTAGTTCCAGTAGTCAATCTCGATGGGGTTGTGATTTGTAAATGGGTGGTTCCTTGAGTGGATTGTGGAGGTCTCTCCCTTGGTGGTTTGTATAGTCAAAGGTGGTGGCGTGTTATTATGGGTTTGAAACACAAATAGTGATAGCACAAGATAACGTTTTGGGTGGTGTTCTAAATGATGGTGCTCGATGAAGGTAGTGATCAAGTGTGGGTGTGGTGAGTTGAAGTGATGTTTTACTGGAAAACATATAAGGTGTGGTGTTTTGCGATTATGATTGAAAACAGATACAACTATTATTATTTAGTGATCAATACATAGTTGAATGGTGATTAAATCCTTACTTGAATATGAAACATGGAACTGAGGTGGTGGTTAAACTAGTATTAGAAAGAAATAGCAATAGGAGCAGCGAACAAAAGTGATCAACGAAGTTGATGGTGTTTTTCTTTGGTCATCGAGTTGTTGGGTGTTCGGTTGATGATAGTTTTGATTGAGGTGGTTCTCTCATGGTGATTTGTAGGGTGGGTGAAGGTTTATGAGGTGATTAAGCATGTGAATATGTTTAAAAAAAAAATATTCCTCACTTCTCTGCATATATGTATATCATACATATATAAATATAATTAAATGAACTACACAGTAACATGTTGAATAATATCTATAAATTCAAATAGTATTATATATATAACTTTATAATGATATTGGAATGGATTGAAACAAAAATAGTGACCAATGATTTTGACAGGAAACAAGAAAAGTAAGAAAAAGAATATTGTGAGGTTCATGAATTGGATATAAAATGGAAACTAGTAATCAAGTGGTGTTCAAAGGGGTGATTTAATAGTAGTAGTCTTGGTTAGTAGTAGAAAAAGGAGTCAATAACGAAAATTAAAAAGAAGAAAAAGATGTGTGATGTTATAGGTTGTATGTATGTGAATATATTAATAATATGTTATTGTACCAAGGAATTTAATAATACTCCCACATGTTGATTTAAAGAATCTACAACAAAATTGTAACTTATTTACGAACGATTTCATTCGGGTAGTAGTACAGAGAAGTTGCATGAACTTCTCTCAAGTTGATCAACAAGTGGGTGTAGAAGCATAAGTGGATTAATAATCAAGGAAGATAATAATCTAATACAATAAAAAAAACATGTAAATCAAATAATTAACATACTAATAATTATAACATTAACTCAAAGTCATAAATATATATATTTGCATTATACTTTATATATAAATTTATTTTAATAATAAATTTATTATCTCATATTATTTTACATTGTGATTTCCAATAATTAAGTCGTATATTATTTCCAATTATATTTCAATTCATTATATATATATATTTATTTAATCATATATGTATCTATTTACTAATAGTTGTTCGTGAATCGTCGGGAATGGTCGAAGGTCAAAAGATTTCTTAAAATAGTTCAAAATTTTTGAGATTCAATTAAATAGACCTTGCTTATCGTATCGAAATCAAATAAGATTCAGGTTTAAATTTGGTCGGAAATTCCCGGGTCATCACAGTACCTACCCGTTAAAGAAATTTCGTCCCGAAATTTGAGTGAGATCGTCATGGCTAACAATAAATATGTTTCCCTGATGAGTATGAGCTGATAAATAGAGTTTTATCATTATTGAATGATACAGATAAAATAATTTGATTATTCGAAGAGCACGAGTGAAGCTATCATAAAAGATTGAAATGAGGAAAATAAGAATTGCCTTAGCTTTTGAAGCAGTCAGGGTTGATTTTAGAAATTAAGTGCGTCTTAACTTCTGACGTTGACTTGACTGAATTCCGGAATTCAAGGGATTTAAAGAAAATCTTCAAAATCTAAAAGATTTGATTCTTCGGCGATTAACGAAATTAAGATCTCTATAATTAATTACGGTGATCTGCCTTGATTACTTTGTCTGATATTTTCACTATTAATTA
Organism: Rutidosis leptorrhynchoides; assembly: GCF_046630445.1. Taxonomy (NCBI): domain Eukaryota; kingdom Viridiplantae; phylum Streptophyta; class Magnoliopsida; order Asterales; family Asteraceae; genus Rutidosis; species Rutidosis leptorrhynchoides. The sequence continues at coordinate 618,563,072 of NC_092335.1, forward strand.
AGCTTTTCCATTCCATTATTCTCACAATTCCTATACTTTCTTTCTAAGTTCATACATCCAAAAGATCGTGAAAATGCTTAATCCCGTTCTAATCATTGATATTTTCCAAACTATCCTTTCTGTCATCTTTCTTTTAAATCTTCCACCAGAAAAATCTGTTTACTTCTACCATTACCTTGGGGTGATACTATTCTTAATTCTACCATGTCTTTATATTGCTATTCGTATTAATATCCATGGTTTGTAACCTCCCTGTTGTTATTGGGCTATATATCTCCCCTTATATTTCAATGTCCCTATTTATTTTTCCTATAATCATTGTTATCTGCAGTTAATACTCCCTCCTATTTGCTGCGATTTATACTCCATTTTCTATTTCGGACCTTTGTCCCTTCGTTTCCTCTTCTTGCGATTGGGCATCTCTTGTAATGGTCCAGAATTCGCGGATATAAGTTTCAGAATGAACATTGTTAATGTTAATGTTCTAAGAAGGAAATTGTAATAGCACGATCTTGATTTTTCAAATTACTAGAATATCTGAAAAGATAGAACTATTAAGAATATATGTTCTTGATATACTTGGAGATTGGGTAGAATGTAAGAGTCGTGTAACATGGCACATGATGACGTTATGATCTGTGAATCATCACGTTCCATTAGAAACTCAGCATGACTTACTGTAATATAATCACGTTGATCAAGTGTCATTATATTATACTAACTCATGCATCAGTTCCCAACATTACTTCAATAATATTCATATTTCAAGCTCGAAAGTTTACAGAATATAGAAACTAACAGCTTCTATATGATGTAACACTGATAGCACGAAGAGATTAATGATTTCAGATAAGAATTGTTATGAAAATATTCTCAGAAATATCAAAGATATTTATGATGATATTTTCAGAATTTCTGAGATCGAATGTTGATGAAGAAAATCCTTTCGCAAGGATTTAGAATAAATAAGGAGCAAGATATTCACTAAAGACTTCATCAGAAATAGAATCATCAGGGTTCTTTATGTACAAGTTTAGTCCTTGTGATTTGCTCAGAGTCTCCTTCATGGTTTGCTCAATTCGTTTTTCAGTACCAAACTTCCTTTTGAGCTTTTCCAACGTATTTTTTTTTATCAAACTTTTGACTGTTAAAATCATCCATAGTTTTTGTTGCTTCATTCAACTTTTCAAAATTTAGAGCATTAATTCACAGACTGGGTGCTTTTATGAATTTCAGAATGGAAGATCATAGTTCTAAGAGATAAATGTTATATGGATACATATAACTGTTGATGTGGAAACGTTGTGAGACTCAAAATACAAATTTGCTGATTCCCGGTAATTGGTATGGCAGTTCTCATTACAAGATGCGGATGAGTATATGATAGGGTTTCAATGAATAAATATAATGATTTGTCAGAGAGATTTAAGCCAAAAAAAACAACGAGGCTGCTGGTACGTCTTCTGGTAATATGGTGGAATATAAAAGAATTCTCCATTATAAAAAGGGTAATTGTATATATCAGGATTATAGTAAGGCTACTTCGAATGAAAAGTCGAAGTTGACTTGCTGGAGCTGTGACAAAATTGGCTACTTTGAAAAGGGATCGCAAAGTTATTTTTGCTAATAAATGCCAAAGGATCTGATGCGGCTACGTGTTAAACTTTTACTCAGTTGCCGAGAGTTTCTCAGGTGCAAAACTATATGCATAAACCTTTCCTTCTGTAGATGAAGTGCGGTTGATTCATCCTATCGATTGAGGTGTTTTCAAGAATCATGAAAGGTTTGAACGCAGATTGTAATCGTCAAGATACAGATGAGGTTTAAGATGAGATCAAGTGGCAAACTTGAAGATATGTTTAGTTTCATATGTTATAATCAATATTTTAATTCATTTTAATTATCCAATGTCGACAGTCCATATTTGATAGTCCACAATTAACAGTCCGATAATACATATATAGCTTAATATATAATATCCGAATTAATTAATACGTATCGAGACCCGTGTACATGTCTCAGACTCGATCACAACTCAAAGTATATATATTATTATAGAATCAACCTCAACCCTGTATAGAGAACTCGATCATTACTGCATATAGAGTGTCTATGGTGATTCCAAATAATATATATAGATGCATCGATATGATATGTCAAAACCTTGTATACGTGTCCCGATATTTAAAGTGCGTAAAATAAATAACAGGAATTAAATAACGATAACTAAAGTGCTTAAAGTAAATAACAGAAATTAGATGACAATAAATAAAATTGCGGGAATGTAAATTGCGATAATTAAATTGCAATAAATAAAATGCGATAAATAGAATGTAATCAGTTAGCTAGGAACAGTTAGCTGGAACAGTTAGCATGGTTTCTTAACAAAATTCCATATTGTTAATTAGTCTGTTTCTAATCAATTTTTATTGCGTCCATTATTTCTTCATTATGCCACTTGTTGGATTCTGGTAAGTAAAAATCCAAATATGAAATTGAATTTGAATGAAAATGGTTATTCTGTGGTGAACGGATTCGTATATCGATAGATGTAGGTAGGATGGTAATCGACCGTTGAATCAGATTCGAAGACTGTACAATGTAACTTATTAAAATTAATGTGAAATCTTAAATATTTCTCAGGTATTACCTACCCGTTAAAATATTTTTACCATTAACAGTTTGTACGAAAGAATTTTTAATCACAATCTTTATGAAAATATATTTACATATATATTTTCTTCAGATGTAATTATGGATTTAATGAGTCAATGTGATATTAAACTCATCGGATTTACGATTAGAACTATGATACATAATCTCTAAAACATTAAAGTTTATATAATCGTCATGTCGAACGAAGATAAATGATGTAGAATGATTTGTGGAACGATAATTATACTCGAGGTACAGAATGAGATGTTGAGGCATGGATTGTTGAAACTTGGGTTGTTGGTGGTACTGGTGCCATTGGTGCTAAGGCTGGTGATGTTACTGGTGTTGGTGATACTGTTGATGATTGCAAATTGTATACCGTGCTCTCTAAAGTTAATACTCGAGCTCGGAGTTCTCTAACTTCTTCTACTAACCCGAGTTGTTTATCAATGTGAGGTAGAGGTCGGATATCTTCTCTAGTTCCATTAATGGTAGTTTCAAGACGAAAAATTCTTGCAAATAGGGTATAAACGGTATTGCGAACGGGTTCGCCGGTGAGCGGGTCAAGTACTCCAAGGTTAGGTGGTTGATTTGATTCATGATATGGAGTACCTTCTTCCTTTCTCCATAGGGTGAGTATGTCGCGAACCCATCCCCATTTTCTACAGTAATCACGGTAGTTGATTGGTTGGTGTGCTCCTGTCACGCTGTCTTCGGAGTCAGAGGAACTTGGTTGATTCGTAGAGGCCATCTTAAACGATCTCAGGAAAGATTTTTGGTATGAAGAGTTTAGTGGCATCAATTGATAGTTAGATGGTATTCTCAATGCATAATTTGCATAGATATATATAGTACCAGGATCCCTTAAATTAAGGAGAAATTTACGAGAGATATCAGGCAAGGTCTACAGTAACAGATACACTAAGATATGAATTGTCAGATACGCTAAGATATGAATTTTGTCTATACACTATTCATGCAGTCAATGCAGTAAAATGTGTCTAGACTAAGAATAATGAGTAGGTAATTTCCTAAGGATGATAAGCAGATGTTTTCCGATAAAAATGATAAGCAAAACTTTTGACATGCAGACACGGTCGAAGTCCAGACTCACTAATGCATCCTAACGACTATCAGTTAGGCACGCTAATGCAAGACCTGGTTCGCTAAGACCACCGCTCTGATACCAACTGTAGAGACCCGTCCTAATCCATCCAGACGAAGTCCATATCGATTACAAATGATTCACAGCAGTTGATTACATCGCGAGGTAATTAACCTCTATATGATAAATTTTACAAACATTGCATTCGTTTTTAAAAGACAAACTTTCGTTACATCGACAGTTGACAGGCATGTAAAGCATTTCATAATATATCCAAATATAATTGACTTAATAATAATCTTGATGAACTCAACGACTCGAATGCAACATCTTTTGAAATATGTCATGAATGACTCCAAGTAATATCTCTAATATGAGCAAATGCACAGCGGAAGATTTCTTTCGTACCTGAGAATAAACATGCTTTAAAGTGTCAACCAAAAGGTTGGTGAGTTCATTAGTTTATCATAAAGAATCATTTCATAATTTTAATAGACCACAAGATTTCATACTTCCATTTCTCATAATCATACGTCCCATGCATAGAGACAAAAATATCATTCATATGGATTGAACACCTGGTAACCGACATTCACAATATGCATATAAGAATATCCCCATCATTCTGGGATCCTCCTTCGGACATGATATAAATTTTGAAGTACTAAAGCATCCGGTACTTTGGATGGGGCTTGTTGGGCCCGATAGATCTACCTTTAGAGTTCGCGTCAATTAGGGTGTCTGTTCCCTAATTCTTAGATTACCAGACTTAATAAAAAGGGGCATATTCAGTTTCGATCATTCAACCATAGAACGTAATTTCGATTACTTGTGTCTATTTCGTAAAACAGTTATAAAAGTTGCGCATGTATTCTCAGCCCAAATATATAAAGGGTAAAAAGGTAAATGAAAACTCACAATACTGTATTTTGTAGTAAAAATACATATGACGGCATTGAACAAATGTAGGGTTGGCCTCGGATTCACGAACCTATATCAGGTATATATATTAATACATATAATTGTAATTGAACAATTTATATATATTATTAATGGTTATTTAGTAAATTATATGCTTCCTTTAATAATTTAAATTAACTATATTTATCTTATATACTTTAAATAAATAATTAGCATTTATAAAAATATTAATATGGTTATGTTATATATATTAAATAAGTCTTTATATAACTAATATTTATTTGGTAAAATAATAATAAGAAGTTGTATCTTTATATAATAATAATAATAATGATAAAAATAATGTTAATAATGATAATAATAATAAATATAGTAATAATAATAATAATAATAATAATAATGATAATATTAATAATAAAAGTAAATACAACCTTTGAAGACACGCTTAAAAAGAATACGCCACTGCCGGGACTCGAAACCGTGACCTCTCGATAACCCGAAAACAATCCTAACCATTCCTCCGCTTATTTCGTTCTTGAATTACTTCGCACACTTAATTAATTAACCCATATTAATCGTCTATCATCTTCCTAGTATCAACATCTTAATCTAATCATCTAATCATCATATATCACGACATCATTGTCATCATTTAACAATGCCATAACATCATAATCATCACTAAACCATTATCAACATCTCATAATCATCATTACCATTCATTCATTATCGTCCATAACATCATCCTAATCACTTCATCATCCTTATTACTATTATCTTATCTTCATTCGAACTATCTTCCACGTAGGATTTAGTAAAAGGACGTGGTCAACATGATACAAATATACATGTTTTCTTAAATAGAAATGTGAATATGTCTTAATAGCCATTGAAGTGGGTCATGATAGGAAAAGTTATAATATTGATCGTATATCCCTTGATCATGTAACATACTTCATAAAAAAAAAATATCCAAATGCCTTTACACTTATATTTGTCTGCCACTATGTTGTTACTAGCTCCATTTGCTTACTTTTGTCTTGGAGATTAATATAAAATACATCATCTTTATAATTCTTTAATCATCTTTAAACATCATTATCAACTTGTTATATAGAATAGGAATAAGAAGAATGAAACGCATCAGTAACTTTGACAAGGGCTGCAGTAACAGTAGTTAATAATGGAAAAATTCAAGTGAGTTTCATCAAAGACGATGGTGATCATGGGTTTAATGTAGCAGAGAATATGAAGAAGAGGAATGTGATTGTTTGGACAAAAATTAGCAACAATAAACGAGTGGGGATCGAGCAAGGAGTAGCAGCAAAATTTGCTGCAAATACAAGTAGGTTTGCAATCGATAACAAGTAGCGACAACAAAACTCGAATAGAAAACAAAATGAACATCAGAGGTTGCAGGTGGTGTCGTTTTGGTGGTCGAACTGAACTAGAAATAGGGAATAGCATTAGTGAATAGAAATGTAACAAACCAATAGTGTTTGATTAGTATGCGTTTGAATAGAAAGGCAGCAACAGTCCTTTGTTTCTTCCTTTGTTGAGTGAGGTTTGATGATGACTTAGTAACCCGAAGATGATGATGATATGGTGAGAGTCTCTCTTGACTAGTTCCAGTAGTCAATCTCGATGGGGTTGTGATTTGTAAATGGGTGGTTCCTTGAGTGGATTGTGGAGGTCTCTCCCTTGGTGGTTTGTATAGTCAAAGGTGGTGGCGTGTTATTATGGGTTTGAAACACAAATAGTGATAGCACAAGATAACGTTTTGGGTGGTGTTCTAAATGATGGTGCTCGATGAAGGTAGTGATCAAGTGTGGGTGTGGTGAGTTGAAGTGATGTTTTACTGGAAAACATATAAGGTGTGGTGTTTTGCGATTATGATTGAAAACAGATACAACTATTATTATTTAGTGATCAATACATAGTTGAATGGTGATTAAATCCTTACTTGAATATGAAACATGGAACTGAGGTGGTGGTTAAACTAGTATTAGAAAGAAATAGCAATAGGAGCAGCGAACAAAAGTGATCAACGAAGTTGATGGTGTTTTTCTTTGGTCATCGAGTTGTTGGGTGTTCGGTTGATGATAGTTTTGATTGAGGTGGTTCTCTCATGGTGATTTGTAGGGTGGGTGAAGGTTTATGAGGTGATTAAGCATGTGAATATGTTTAAAAAAAAAATATTCCTCACTTCTCTGCATATATGTATATCATACATATATAAATATAATTAAATGAACTACACAGTAACATGTTGAATAATATCTATAAATTCAAATAGTATTATATATATAACTTTATAATGATATTGGAATGGATTGAAACAAAAATAGTGACCAATGATTTTGACAGGAAACAAGAAAAGTAAGAAAAAGAATATTGTGAGGTTCATGAATTGGATATAAAACGGAAACTAGTAATCAAGTGGTGTTCAAAGGGGTGATTTAATAGTAGTAGTCTTGGTTAGTAGTAGAAAAGGAGTCAATAACGAAAATTAAAAAGAAGAAAAAGATGTGTGATGTTATAGGTTGTATGTATGTGAATATATTAATAATATGTTATTGTACCAAGGAATTTAATAATACTCCCACATGTTGATTTAAAGAATCTACAACAAAATTGTAACTTATTTACGAATGATTTCATTCGGGTAGTAGTACAGAGAAGTTGCATGAACTTCTCTCAAGTTGATCAACAAGTGGGTGTAGAAGCATAAGTGGATTAATAATCAAGGAAGATAATAATCTAATACAATAAAAAAAAAAACATATAAATCAAATAATTAACATACTAATAATTATAACATTAACTCAAAGTCATAAATATATATATTTGCATTATACTTTATATATAAATTTATTTTAATAATAAATTTATTATCTCATATTATTTTACATTGTCATTTCCAATAATTAAGTCGTATATTATTTCCAATTATATTTCAATTCATTATATATATATATTTATTTAATCATATATGTATCTATTTACTAATAGTTGTTCGTGAATCGTCGAGAATGGTCGAAGGTCAAAAGATTTCTTAAAATAGTTCAAAATTTTTGAGATTCAATTAAATAGACCTTGCTTATCGTATCGAAATCAAATAAGATTCAGGTTTAAATTTGGTCGGAAATTCCCGGGTCATCACAATTCTCACGTTAAAACTGTCCTTGGAACGATTTCGGAATTACCAATTTTATACTATTACACGATCGGGTACACTGCCCGTTAGTGTGTAGTAATCATTTAACCGGCATTTTTCCAATATAAATTATAGACACGATATTACACATCATACCCCACCTATCAAAGGAAAGCCTTTTATAAACTAAGGCATTTCTGGAAAGTCTTTCAAATGTTTGACAAGTTAATTTCGCCATAACTAAATGTGCTGATGAATTCTGACCGACTCTAGACAATATTTCCTCAATCATATCCTCTGGTAGGTCTTCTAAAATATTCGGTTGTCTACCCTTAACGTCCATTTTATTTTTATAATGTAAAATAGACAAGGATTAGATTCGTAATAACAAACAATACAAGCAATTTTTACATAGAACATAAAAGTACAAGCACACTACAATACATTTATTACACAACATGCTCACACCCCTCTAATCTGAATCACTACTTTCTTCTTCTTCAGACTTGGTTCTTTTTCCTAATTTTTTAGGGATATATGATGTTCCTCTAATACGAGCCGTCGTTTTCCACTTTGGTTTAGAAAAACCTGGTGGTTTAGAGGTTCCCGGGTTATTGTCACGATATTGAAAATACGGGTGTTGACGGTACATATAAAGTTCATCGGGGTCGGAATCAGATTTCTCTATTTTGATGCCTTTTCCCTTATTATTTTCTTTTATCTCATTAAATTGGGTCGGGGTAATTTCTATAACATCATCGCAATCCTCATCAGGATCCGATTCATCGAAAAATTGGTAATTTTCCCAATACTTTGCTTCCTTAGCGGAAACACCATTGACCATTATTAACTTTGTTCCATTGGTTGAGGATTTTCTTTTATTTGACCGGTTTTCTGTGGTTCCTACTATTCTCCCCTCCGAAACCTCTTCTTCTTCCGGTTCCTCTTCTTCTGGTTCCTCTTCTTCCGATTCCTCTTCTTCCGGTTCCGTTTCCTCTTCTTCCGGTTCTTCGGGAACTTGTGAATCTTGCCAATATATATTCGACTCTTCGTTATTATTAGGTGAGTCAATAGGATTTGTGCTAGAGGTAGACATCTATCACACAATATCAAACATGTTAAGAGATTAATATATCACATAATATTTACATGTTAATAATATATAGTTTCCAACAAAAATGTTAAGCAATCATTTTTAAAGAAAACACGGTCGAAGTCCAGACTCACTAACGCATCCTAACAAACTCGATAAGACACACTAATGCAAATTTTCTGGTTCTCTAAGACCAACGCTCAGATACCAACTGAAATGTCCCGTTCATATTGATTATAAACGTTCCATATTAATTGATTTCGTTGCGAGGTTTTGATCTCTATATGAGATGTTTTTCAAAGACTGCATTCATTTTTAAAACAACCATAACCTTTATTTTATCAATAAAGGTTTTAAAAGCATTACGTAGATTATCAAATAATGATAATCTAAAATATACTGTTTACACATGACCATTACATAATGGTTTACAATAGAAATATATTACATCGACATATGTTTCTTGAATGCAGTTTTTACACAATATCATACAAACATGGACTTCAAATCTTGTTCTTATTTTAGTATGCAATAGCAGAAGCTCTTAGTATTCACCTGAGAATAAACATGCTTTAAACGTCAACAAAAATGTTGGTGAGTTATAGGTTTAACCTATATATATCAAATCGTAACAATAGACCACAAGATTTCATATTTCAATACACATCCCATACATAGAGATAAAAATCATTCATATGGTGATCACCTGGTAACCGACATTAACAAGATGCATATATAAGAATATCCCCATCATTCCGGGACACCCTTCGGATATGATATAAATTTTGAAGTACTAAAGCATCCGGTACATTGAATGGGGTTTGTTAGGCCCAATAGATCTATCTTTAGGATTCGCGTCAATTAGGGTGTCTGTTCCCTAATTCTTAGATTACCAGACTTAATAAAAAGGGGCATATTCGATTTCGATAATTCAACCATAGAATGTAGTTTCACGTACTTGTGTCTATTTTTTAAATCATTTATAAAACCTGCATGTATTCTCATCCCAAAAATATTAGATTTTAAAAGTGGAACTATAACTCACTTTCACAGATATTTCCTTCCTCGGAAATAAGACTTGGCCACAGATCGATTCACGAACCTATACAAATATGTACATATATATCAAAGTATGATCAAAATATAATTACAACCATTTTTATTATGTTTTAAAGATTTAAGTGTATTAAGTCAGCTTTCCTCGTTAATAACCTACAACTAGTTGTCCACAGTTAGATGTACAGAAATAAATCAATATATATTATCTTGAATCAATCCACGACCCAGTGTATACATGTCTCAGGCTAGATCACAACTCAAAGTATATATATTTTTTGGAATCAACCTCAACCCTGTATATCTAACTCCAACATTACTGCATATAGCGTGTCTATGGTTGTTCCAAATAATATATATACATGGGTCGATATGATATGTCAAAACATTTGCATACGTGTCTATGGTATCCCAAGATTACATAATATATTAGAATACATGTATAATACAATATAAGTTAGCTAGGGTATGATTTGTATAGATTTGTTAAACATTTCCCGTAGCTAAAAAGATCAAAAATATCCAATCTTGTTTTACCCATAACTTCTTCATTTTAAATATGTTTTGAGTGAATCAAATTGCTATGGTTTCATATTGAACTCTAATTTAAGAATCCAAACAGAAAAAGTATAGGTTTATAGTTGGAAATTTAAGTTACATGTCAATTACTAAAGAGGTAGTCATTTCCGTCGAAAGAACGACATCTTGATGACCATTTTGAAAAACATACTATCACATTGAGTTTAACCAAGATTTTTGGATATAGTTTCATGTTCATATGAAAATTTATTTTCCCAGAAGAACAACTTTTAAATCAAAGTTTATCATAGTTTTTAATTATCCAAACCAAAACAGCCCCCGGTTTCACTACGACGGCGTATATCCGATTTTATGGTGTTCATCGTGTTTCCAGGTTTTAAATCATTAAGTTAGCATATCATATAGATATAGAACATGTGTTTATTTGATTTTAAAAGTCAAGTTAGAAGGATTAACTTTTGTTTTCGAACAAGTTTAGAATTAACTAAACTATGTTCTAGTGATTACAAGTTTAAACCTTTGAATAAGATAGCTTTATATGTATGAATCGAATGATGTTATGAACATCATTACTACATCAATTTTTCTGGATAAAACAACTGGAAATGAGAAAAATGGATCTAGCTTCAAAGGATCCTTGGATGGCTTGAAAGTTCTTGAAGCAGAATCATGACACGAAAACAGTTCAAGTAAGATTTTCACTCGAAACAAGATTGTTATAGTTTTAGAAATTGAATCAAAGTTTGAATATGAATATTACCTTGAATTATAAATATAACCTACTATAAATAACAAAGGTTCCTTGATCTTATATGATTACTTGAAATGGATTAGAAAGCTTGGAAGTAGACTTACAAACTTGGAAGAATTCTTGATTTTTATGAAACTATACTTATGGAATTTATGAAGAACACTTAGAACTTGAAGATGGAACTTGAGAGAGATCAATTAGATGAAGAAAATTGAAGAATGAAAGTGTTTGTAGGTGTTTTTGGTCGTTGGTATATGGATTAGATATAAAGGATATGTAATTTTGTTTTATGTAAATAAGTCATGAATGATTACTAATATTTTTGTAATTTTATGAGATATTTCATGCTAGTTGCCAAATGATGGTTCCCACATGTGTTAGGTGACTCACACGGGCTGCTAAGAGCTGATCATTGGAGTGTATATACCAATAGTACATACATCTAAAAGCTGTGTATTGTACGAGTACGAATACAGGTGCATACGAGTAGAATTGTTGATGAAACTGAACGAGGATGTAATTGTAAGCATTTTTGTTAAGTAGAAGTACTTTGATATGTGTCTTGAAGTCTTTCAAAAGTGTAAGAATACATATCAAAACACAACATGTATATACATTCTAATGGAGTCGTTAAGTCTTCGTTAGTCGTTACATGTAAGTGTTGTTTTGAAACCTTTAAGTTAACGATCTCAATTAATGTTGTTAACCCAATGTTTATTATATCAAATGAGATGTTAAATTATTATGTTATCATGATATTATGATGTATGAATATCTCTTAATATGATATATACATTAAAATATCGTTACAACGATAATCGTTACATATAAGTCTCGTTTCGTAATTCTTGAGTTAGTAGTCTTGTTTTTACATATGTAGTTCATTGTTAACACACTTAATGATATATTTAAATATTATTTTATCATGTTAAATATAGTGTATCAATATCTTAATATGATACATATGTATTTAGTAGACGTTATCATAACGATAATCGTTATATATATCATTTCGAGTTTCTTAACTTAGTAATCTCATTTCTTATGTATATCACACATTGTTAATATACTTAGTGAGATACTTACTCATCATAATCTCATGTCAACCATATATATATGTCTATATATACCACAACATGTAGTTTTTACAAATTTGTAACGTTCGTGAATCGCCGGTCAACTTGGGTGATCAATTGTCTATATGAAACTTATTTCATTTAATCAAGTCTTAACAAGTTTGATTGCTTAACACGTTGGAAACATTTAGTCATGTAAATATCAATCTCAATTAATATATATATACATGGAAAAGTTCGGGTCACTATAGATCTATTGGGCCTAACGAACCCCATCCAAAGTACCGGATGCTTTAGTACTTCGAATTCATTTTTATCATGTTCGAAGGATTTCCTGGAATGATAGGGGATATTCTTATATGCATCTTGTTAATGTCGGTTACCAGGTGTTCACCATATTAATGATTTTTATCTCTATGTATGGGATGTATATTGAAATATGAAATCTTGTGGTCTATTATTATGATTTGATAATATATAGGTTAAACCTATAACTCACCAACATTTTTGTTGACATTTTAAGCATGTTTATTCTCAGGTGATTATTAAGAGCTTCCGCTGTTGCATACTAAAATAAGGACAAGATTTGGAGTCCATGCTTGTATGATATTATGTAAAAACTGCATTCAAGAAACTTATTTTTGATGTAATATATTCTTATTGTAAACCATTATGTAATGGTCGTGTGTAAATGGTATATTTTAGATTATCATTATTTGATAATCTACGTAATGCTTTTTAAACCTTTATAGATAAAATAAAGGTTATGGTTGTTTTAAAAATGAATGCAGTCTTTGAAAAATGTCTCATATAGAGGTCAAAACCTCACGACGAAAATCAATTAATATGGAACGTTTAAAATCAATATGAACGGGACATTTCAGTTGGTATCCGAGCGTTGGTCTTAGAGAACCAAAAAATTGCATTAGTGTGTCTTACCGAGTTTATTAGGATGCATTAGTGAGTCTGGACTTCGACCGTGTTTTTCTTCAAAAACGATTGCTTAACATTTTTTTTCTTGGAAACTATATATTATTAACATGTAAATATTATGTGATATATTAATCTCTTAACGTGTTTGATATTGTGTGATAGATGTCTACCTCTAGTACAAATCCCATTGATTCACCTAATATTAATGAAGAGTCGAATATATTTTGGGAAGATTCACAAATTCCCGAAGAGGAACCGGAAGAGGAGGAACAGGAAGAGGAGGAACCGGAAGAAGGGGAACCAGAAGAGGATGAATCGGAAGAGGAGGAACCAGAAGAAGAAGAGGTTCCGGAGGAAGAAATATTGATACCTATAGTAAATCGATTAAATAAAAGAAAATCCTCAACCAACGGACCACAGTTAATAATGGTCAATGGTGTTTCCACCGAGGAAGCAAAATATTGGGAAGATTACCAATTTTCTGATGAATCGGATCCCGATGAGGATTCCAATGATGTTATAGAAATTACCTCGACCCAATTTAATAAAGTGAAACAAAAAAATAAGGGAAAAGGTATAAAAATAGAGAAACCCGATTCCAACCCCGATGAACTTTATATGTATCGACAACATCCGTATTTCCTAAAATGTAACAATGACCCGGGAACCTCTAAACCACCAGGTTTTTCTAAACCATTATGGAAAACGATGGCTCGTATTAGAGGAACACCATATATTCCTAGAAAATTAGGAAAACGAACCAAGTCCGAAGAAGAAGAAACCAATGATTCAGATTAGAAGGTTGTAATCATGTTGTGTATTATATGTATTGTAGTGTGCTTGTACTTTTATGTTCTATGTAAAAATTGCTTGTATTGTTTGTTAATTATCTTTTACGAATCTAATCCTTGTCTATTTTACAGTATAAAAACAAAATGGATGTTAAGGGTAGACAACCGAATATTTTAGAAGACCTACCAGAGGATATGATTGAGGAAATCTTGTCTAGAGTCGGTCAGAATTCATCAGCACATTTAGTTATGGCAAAATTAACTTGTCAAACATTTGAAAGACTTTCCAGAAATGCCTTAGTTTATAAAAGGCTTTCCTTTGATAGGTGGGGTATATCACATTGGGGAGACCGTAAGTTACGCCGTGTTTTCTTTAAAGCGTTAAATGCGGGGAACCCAAATGCAATTTTACGCTACGGGTTAAGAACCTATTTTGACTCAACATATCCCAACATAGGCTTTCGTGAATTAGAAAGAGCTTCTAACATGCAACATAAAGAAGCATGTTATGCTTACGGGTTAGTGATGTTCGCTTCTTACCAAAGTGAGAAAAAGAACATCGGATTGCAGCTTTTAAATAAAACTTTCCCACAAGTGACGGATTCAGTAGTTGGGGTGAGAAACAAGGTTTTTAGATTATTATGGGGCTGTTGGACATTACGAAACCCTCGTCCTTTTGACGACATTACAACATGCTACCTAGCCAATGGTCATAACAGTTATTTTCCACAAGACCAAGGATGGGAAGTCGTCTTAGTAAAACCAGAATGCATGACTTGTTTCTGGACTTATGAATTACGCGTCTTTATTTCCTTTGCTGAACAACTTGCGTATTAACTAGATTTATCTTCAAAACTGTCCTGTATCAAAGTGTACTATATTTTATGTTATATGTAATATAGCAATGTTGTAAGTTTGAAGAATATTTATATGTGATATATTATTATAATCAAATTTTCATATGGAATTGTAGTAGTTGAATTGTATATTAGCTGCTAAGTATGAACTTAACGGGTAGGTAGTACCCAAATTTAAACTTATAAAACGCTAATATGAAGAAAAAGGTTTTATGAATGAGTTCATTTATGCTACGAAATACTATTGACTACTCTTAATATTCTGTATGATTAACTCGATTCAGTTGGCTATTTTGAAGGAAATGGCACCGACTACTCGAGACACCATGAATATGAGCGAAGAGGAATTTCGTACCTTTCTTGCTGCAAACATAGCCGCAGTACAGGCTGCGCTACATACCAACTATAATTCTGAATCTAGCAATGCAGCTAACGGCGCAAGAAATCATGTAGGATGCTCCTACAAAGAATTCACTGCCTGCAAACCTTTGGAATTTGATGGAACTGAAGGACCAATTGTATTGAAACAGTGGACCGAGAAAGTCGAATCGGTGTATGCCATAAGTAAGTGTACTGAAGAGGACAAAGTTAAGTACGCTACGCATACCTTCACAGGTACTGCGTTAACGTGGTGGAACACCTATCTTGAACAGGTAGGACAAAATGCTGCTTACGCACTACCGTGGTCGGCATTCAAGCAATTGATGAACGAGCAGTACCGTCTTAGAAACGAAGTGAATAAACTCAAGGCAGAACTTAGAGAGTTACGATCACAAGGGTTCGACGTTACCACATATGAATGACGATTCACAGAGTTGTGCCTATTGTGTCCGGGAGCATTCGAAGATGAAAAAGAGAAGATCGACGCGTTTCTAAAAGGGTTACCAGTAAGGATTCAAGAAGATGTGAGTTCACACGAGCCCGCTTCTATACAGAAGGCAAGTCGAATGGCTTATAAACTCATAAATCAGATTGAGGGAAGAATTAAAGAGCAGGCGGCCGAAGAAGCCAACACGAAACAACTCAAGAGAAAGTGGGAGGAAAACGGTAACAAGAGTCACCAGTACAACAACAACAATTACAACCACAATCGCAACAACTATCCCAACAACTGCAACAACAATCGCAACAATAACCGCAATCCTAACAATAACTACAACAAACATCCTAACAACAACTACAACAACCGTTTCAACAACAATAACAATCCCAACAACAATCTCAATAACAACAACGGCAACAAAAACCAAAAACGGCCATGTCATAGGTGTGAAGAAAATCATCAGGGGTTTTGCGCGACATTTTGCAACAGGTGTAAAAGAAATGGTCATAGCGCGACAAAGTGTGAGGTCTACGGACCAAAGTTTAACAGAACTAAAGGAACAAATAATGTCGGAACAAGTAATGCCGAAACGAATAGTGTCGGAGCAAGTAATGCCAACGCTGTTTGTTATAAATGTGGAAAACCGGGTCACATTATTAGAAATTGCCCGAATTAGGGGAATACTAATGGGCAGGGCCGTGGAAGAGTTTTCAATATTAATGCGGCAGAAGCACAGGAAGACCCGGAGCTTGTTACGGGTACGTTTCTTATTGACGATAAATCTACTTATGTTTTATTTGATTCGGGTGCGGATAGAAGCTATATGAGTAGAGAATTTTGTGCTAAATTAAGTTGCCCATTGACGCCTTTGGATAGTAAATTTTTACTCGAATTAGCAAACGGTAAATTAATTTCAGCAGATAATATATGTCGGGAGAGAGAAATTAAATTGGGGGATGAAACGTTTAAAATTGATTTAATACCAGTCGAGTTAGGGAGTTTTGATGTAATAATTGGCATGGACTGGTTGAAAAAGGTGAGAGCAGAGGTCGTTTGTTACAAAAATGTGATTCGCATTATGCGTGAAAAAGGAAAACCTTTAATGGTGTACGGAGAAAAGAACAACGCGAAATTAAATCTTATTAGTAGTTTGAAGGCGCAAAAACTAATAAGAAAAGGTTGTTACGTCATTCTAGCACACATCGAGGAAGTTAAACCTGAAGAAAAGAACATTAGTGATGTTCCCGTCGCAAAAGAATTTCCCGATGTATTTCCGAAAGAATTACCGGGATTACCCCCACATCGATCCATTGAATTTCAAATAGACCTAGTACCAGGAGCTACACCAATAGCTCGTGCTCCATACAGACTCACACCCAGCGAAATGAAAGAATTACAAAGTCAGTTACAGGAACTTTTAGAGCGTGGTTTCATTCGACCAAGCACATCACCATGGGGAGCTCCTATTTTGTTTGTCAAGAAGAAATATGGTACATTCAGGTTGTGTATCGACTACCGAGAGTTGAACAAACTTACCATCAAGAACCGCTACCCACTACCGAGAATGGACGACTTATTTGATCAACTACAAGGCTCGTCTGTTTATTCGAAGATCGATTTACGTTCTGAATATCATCAAATGCGGGTGAAGGAGGATGATATTCCAAAGACTGCTTTTAGGACGCGTTACGGTCATTACGAGTTTATGGTTATGCCGTTTGGATTAACTAACACACCAGCTGTGTTCATGGACCTCATGAACTGAGTGTGTGGGCCATATCTTGACAAGTTTGTCATCGTTTTCATCGATGACATACTTATTTACTCGAAGAATGATCAAGAGCACGAAGAACATTTGAGAAAAGTGCTAGAGTTACTGAGAAAAGAAAAACTGTACGCTAAGTTTTCAAAGTGTGCATTTTGGTTGGAAGAAGTTCAATTCCTCGGTCACATAGTGAACAAAGAAGGTATTCAGGTGGATCCAGCAAAGATTGAAACCGTTGAAAAGTGGGAAACTCCGAAAACTCCGAAACACATACGCCAGTTTTTAGGACTAGCTGGTTACTACAGAAGGTTCATCCAAGACTTTTCCAGAATAGCAAAACCCTTGACTTCATTAACGCATAAAGGGAAGAAATTTGAATGGAAAGATGAACAAGAGAAAGCGTTTCAATTGTTAAAGAAAAAGTTAACTACGGCACCTATATTGTCATTACCTGAAGGGAATGATGATTTTGTGATATATTGTGATGCCTCAAAGCAAGGTCTCGGTTGTGTATTAATGCAACGAACGAAAGTAATTGCTTATGCGTCCAGACAATTGAAGATTCACGAACAGAATTATACGACGCATGATTTGGAATTAGGCGCGGTTATTTTTGCATTAAAGACTTGGAGGCACTACTTATATGGGGTCAAAAGTATTATATATACCGACCACAAAAGTCTTCAACACATATTTAATCAGAAACAACTGAATATGAGGCAGCGTAGGTGGATTAAATTGCTGAATGATTACGACTTTGAGATTTGTTACCACCCGGAGAAGGCAAATGTGGTAGCCGACGCCTTGAGCAGAAAGGACAGAGAACCCATTCGAGTAAAAGCTATGAATATAATGATTTACACTAACCTCACTACTCAAATAAAGGAGGAGCAACAAGGAGTTTTAAAAGAGGGAAATTTAAAGGATGAAATACCCAAAGGATCGGAGAAGCATCTTAATATTCGGGAAGATAGAACCCGGTATAGGGCTGAAAGAATTTGGGTACTAAAATTTGGAGATATGAGAGAAATGGTACTTAGAGAAGCTCATAAAACCAGATACTCAATACATCCTGGAACGGGGAAGATGTACAAGGATCACAAGAAATATTTTTGGTGGCCAGGTATGAAAGCCGATGTTGCTAAATATGTAGGGGAATGTTTGACGTGTTCTAAGGTCAAAGCGGAGCATTAGAAACCATCAGGTCTACTTCAACAACCCGAAATCCCGGAATGGAAATCGGAAAACATTACCATGGATTTCATCACTAAATTGCCAAGGACTGCAAGTGGTTTTGATACTATTTGGATAATAGTTGATCGTCTCACCAAATCAGCACACTTTCTACCAATAAGAGAAGATGGCAAGATGGAGAAGTTAGCACGACTGTATTTGAAGGAAGTCGTCTCCAGACATGGAATACCAATCTCTATTATCTCTGATAGGGATGGTAGATTTACTTCAAGATTCTGGCAGACATTGCTGCAAGCATTAGGAACTCGTCTAGACGTGAGTACTGTCTATCATCCACAAACTGATGGGCAGAGCGAAAGGATGATACAAATGCTTGAAGACATGCTACGAGCATGTGTTATTGATTTCGAAAACAGTTGGGATCGACATCTACCGTTAGCAGAATTTTCCTACAACAACAGCTACCATTCAAGCATTGAGATGGTGCCATTTGAAGCACTTTATGGTAGAAAGTGCAGGTCTCCGATTTGTTGGAGTGAAGTGGGGGATAGACAGATTACGGGTCCGGAGATAATACAAGAAACTACCGAGAAGATCATCCAAATTCAACAACGGTTGAAAACCGCCCAAAGTCGACAAATAGCTACGCCGACATTAAAAGAAAAGATATAGAATTTGAAATTGGAGAGATGGTCAAGCTTAAGGTTGCACCTTGGAAAGGCGTTGTTCGATTTGGTAAATGAGGGAAATTAAATCTAAGGTATATTGGACCATTCAAGATTATTGATCGTGTCGGACCAGTAGCTTACCGACTTGAGTTACCTCAACAACTCGCGGCTGTACATAACACTTTCCACGTCTCAAATTTGAAGAAATATTTTGCTAAAGAAGATCTCACTATTCTGTTAGACGAAATCCAAATCAACGAAAAACTTCAATCCATCGAAGAACCCGTCGAAATAATGGATCGTGAGGTTAAATGACTTGAACAAACCAAGATACCAATTGTTAAGGTTCGATGGAATGCTCGTAGAGAACCCGAGTTCACCTGGGAACGAGAAGATCAGATGAAGAAGAAATACCCGCACTTATTTCCAGAAGATACGTCAACACCTCTAACAATTTATTTAACGGGTAGGTACTGTAGTGACCCGAACTTTTCCATGTTTATATATATTAAATGAAATTGATATTTACATGATTAAGTGTTTCCAACATGTTAAGCAATCAAACTTGTTAAGACTTGATTAATTGAAATAGGTTTCATATAGACAATTGACCACCCAAGTTGGCCGGTGATTCACGAACATTAAAACTTGTAAAAACTATATGATGACATATATATGATTATATATATAGTTAACATGATATTATGATAAGTAAGTATCTCATTAGGTATTTTAACAATGAGTTATACACATAAAATTGTGTTTATTGAATTAAGAAACTCGAAACGATATATATAACGATTATCGTTATAACAACGTCTTACTAATTACATATGAATCATATTAAGATATTGTTACACTATGTTTAATCATGATAAATGATAAGTAAACATGTCATTATGTATATTAACAATGAACTACATATGTAAAAATAAGACTACTAATTTAAGGATTTCGAAACGAGACATATATGTAACGATTATCGTTGTAACGACATTTAAATGTATACATATCATATTAAGATATATTAATATATCATAATATCATGATAATATAATAATTTAACATCTCATTAGATATAATAAACATTGGGTTAACAACATTTAACAAGATCGTTAACTTAAAGGTTTCAAATCAACATTTACATGTAACGACTAACGATGACTTAACGACTCAGTTAAAATGTATATACATGTAGTATTTTAATATGTATTCATACACTTTTGAAAGACTTCAAGACACTTATCAAAATACTTCTACTTAACAAAAATGCTTACAATTACATCCTTGTTCAGTTTCATCAACAATTCTACTCGTATGCACCCGTATTCGTACTCGTACAATACACAGCTTTTAGATGTATGTACTATTGGTATATATACTCCAAAGATTAGATTGTACTATTGATATCTCATAAAATTACAAAAATATGAGTAATCATTCATGACTTATTTACATGAAAATAAAATTACACATCCTTTATATCTAATCCATATACCAACGACCAAAAACACCTACAAACACTTTCATTCTTCAATTTTCTTCACCTAAGTGATCTCTCTCAAGTTCTATCTTCAAGTTCTAAGTGTTCTTCATAAATTCAATAAGTTCTAGTTTCATAAAATCAAGAATACTTCCAAGTTTTTGCTAGCTTACTTCCAATCTTGTAAAGTGATCATCCAACTTCAAGAAATCTTTCTTATTTAAAGTAAGATATCTTTCTAATACAAGGTAATACTCATATTCAAACTTTGATTCAATTTCTATAACTATAACAATCTTATTTCGAGTGGAAATCTTACTTGAACTTGTTTTCGTGTCATGATTCTACTTCAAGAACTTTCAAGCCATCCAATGATCATTTGAAGCTAAATCTATTTTTCTCATTTCCAGTAGGTTTATCCACAAAAACTGAGGTAGTAATGATGTTCATAACATCATTCGATTCATATATATAAAACTACCTTATTCGAAGGTTTAAACTTGAAATCACTAGAACATAGTTTAGTTAATTCTAAACTTGTTCGCAAACAAAAGTTAATCCTTCTAACTTGACTTTTAAAATCAACTAAACACATGTTCTATATCTATATTATATGCTAACTTAATGATTTAAAACCGGAAAACACGAAAAACACCGTAAAACCGGATATACGCTGTTGTAATAACACCACGGGCTGTTTTGGGTTAGTTAATTAAAAACTATGATAAATTTTGATTTAAAAGTTGTTCTTCTGGGAAAATGATTTTTCTTATGAACATGAAACTATATCCAAAAATCATGGTTAAACTCAAAGTGGAAGTATGTTTTCCAAAATGGTCATCTAGACGTTGTTCTTTCGACTGAAATGACTACCTTTACAAAAATGACTTGTAACCTGTAATTCCGACTATAAACTTATACTTTTTCTGTATAGATTCATAAACTTAAGTTCAATATGAAACCATAGCAATTAGATTCACTCAAAACGGATTTAAAACGAAGAAGTTATGGGTAAAACAAGATTGGTTATTTTTGCGTGTTGTAACTACGTGAAAATTGGTAACAAATCTATATTAATCATATCCTAGCTAACTTATATTGTATTATACATGTATTCTAATATATTAAGTAATCTTGGGATACCATAGACACGTATTCAAATGTTTTGACATATCATATCGACCCATCTATATATATTATTTAGAACAACCATAGACACTCTATATGCAGTAATGTTGGAGTTAGCTATACAGGGTTGAGGTTGATTCCAAAAATATATATAGTTTGAGTTGTGATCTAGCCTGAGACGTGTATACACTGGGTCGTGGATTGATTCAAGATAATATATATCGATTTATTTCTGTACATCTAATTATGGACAACTAGTTGTAGGTTACTAACAAGGACAGCTGACTTAATAAACTTAAATCAGTAAAACGTATTAAAAATGTTGTAAATATATTTTGAACATACTTTGATATATATGTACATATTTGTTATAGGTTCGTGAATCGACCAGTGGCCAAGTCTTACTTCCCGACGAAGTAAAAATATGTAAAAGTGAGTTACAGTCCCACTTTTAAAATCTAATATTTTAGGATGAGAATACATGCAGTTTTATAAATGTTTTATGAAATAGACACAAGTAAATGAAACTACATTATATGGGTGAATGATCGAAGCCGAATATGCCCTTTTTTGCATCTTGTTAATGTCGGTTACCAGGTGTTCACCATATGAATGATTTTTATCTCTATGTATGGGATGTATATTGAAATATGAAATCTTGTGGTCTATTATTATGATTTGATAATATATAGGTTAAACCTATAACTCACCAACATTTTTGTTGACGTTTAAGCATGTTTATTCTCAGGTGATTATTAAGAGCTTCCGCTGTTGCATACTAAAATAAGGACAAGATTTGGAGTCCATGCTTGTATGATATTATGTAAAAACTGCATTCAAGAAACTTATTTTTGATGTAATATATTCTTATTGTAAACCATTATGTAATGGTCGTGTGTAAACGGTATATTTTAGATTATCATTATTTGATAATCTACGTAATGCTTTTTAAACTTTTATAGATAAAATAAAGGTTATGGTTATTTTAAAAATGAATGCAGTCTTTGAAAAACGTCTCATATAGAGGTCAAAACCTAGCGACGAAATCAATTAATATGGAACGTTTATAATCAATATGAACGGGACATTTCATTTTGGTCCTTGGGATACGATTTGGAGACGTTTTGGTGGTATTTATGTGGATTTGTGTATTTGTATCAAGAAGTAATTCGATTCATTTTTTTTAGTGGATTTGAGGTGTTTTCTACGCCTTTTATTATCATGATTGGTTTCGAGTAATTTCACCAAAAGATGATAAAGTAAGGTGTAAAGTTAGTGATTTATACAATGTGCGTGCCTTCACCGTTTTGGACGTATCTCACTCATACGGACATGAAATTAAGTGATTTAAGCCAAACGTCCGTACTTCACAAATCTACAAGTTTCGTATTGATAATTTTCTAAGATTCGGAACAGGTTGCGAGATAAAGACTGAAGAAGCAGCTGGTTAGTATGCAGCGAGTTTTAAAAGTAATTAATTAATTTGGCATACATGTCGTAGGCTATTTATTTAGCTGATGGGGCGACACCCATGGATACCAAATGGGTTGGAGGTTTCCTGGATAGCTTTTAAATTGCTAAGATGAATTTGTAAGCATGGGCTCCAATTAAATATTAGTCTAACAATTATTGTCACTATAAAAGAAAAAGAGGAGATAGGTTTGAGGGTTGCAGCCGTGTGGGACCCCTTTGGGGGCTGTGTTTCTGTCGCAAGCCACAAAGAGAAGAGAGGGAGAAATCAAGGTGGTCCCACCTTTGTTCTTGTTTCTGTCGACATCCAAAAAGAAAGAAAGAAGCGAGTGCAATTTAATTTGTTGTTTGGTTGGTGTGGGGGCCGCATGCCAAATTGTGGCAGAAGAAGAATATAGCTTGGAAAGGAAATTAACCCCATCTCTTGGGTTTTGTTGGTCGATGCACACAGCAAAAGAAAAAGAAGAGTTTGGTTTAAATTTTAACTTTTGTCTTTTACTCTTAATTATTATTTAACTCATAATCCGTACTGTATTTCAATTATTGTTTACAACACTTATTTATTATGCTTGTTAATTTTATTATTCATGTCTATGTGGATGATAATTTATTTAAGCACTATTAATTTGTGTTTGTGTTCAATTTATATTATGGTCATGAGCTAAATACTTAAATGCTTGTTTAGATTGTATACTCTTAAGTGTTTGGATGATTACTTATATGGTTTATTGATTTATGCATGATAATTGTGAGTTTGGATTAAAGAACCATTCTTGTGGGAGTTGATTAATGTTATCAAATTGATTAGTGTACTTGTTTGAACAAAGGGAACCCTGTTTCAATTTAGTGCATTAGTTTTCAATTGCTTTCTCTTAAGCAATTGAGTGCTTACTGGACCAAGGGGGTAAATTAGGTAACATTGATTAAACAAAACGGGGATGAATTGTGTGGAGCGAACGCGTAACCAATTGAATCTAAATCTTTTAATTAGTTAATTACTTAGTCACAAGCGAAAGATGTCTTCGGTGAAAGGGAACCCTAAACTGATAAATCCTAGCTTGAAGTGTTTGCTAAAAGAGAACTCTGGGTAAACCAATTTTGTAAAATTGCATGCATTTATCGATATAACTAGTGCTTAATACTATATCATCCGACACTGAGGGTAAAAGATCTAGGCGAGCATTCCTTTGTCTATTGAATTCAAAACTATCTTTTATTTGTTTGTTGAGTCTGCATTCGTTTTCTATAAATTTAAAAAGCAAAAAAAAATATTGTCTTTATATTAATTATCTCTTGATTGGTTAATCGTTAAATAACCAAAACCAAATATCTGTTATTTCATTTATTTTATTTTATTTTTTTAGTTAATTGCATTTAGTTAATAATCTTGAATTGCACTAAATACTGTCCTTGGAACGATCTTGGATTTTACCAATATCTATACTGCTACACGATCGGGTACACTGCCCGTTAGTGTGTAATCTTTTCATAACTGGTATTTTCCATTGATAAATAATATACACGATTTTACAAAATCGGTTTACCCAGAGTTCTCTTTTAGCAAACACTTCAAGCTAGGATTTATCAGTTTAGGGTTCCCTTTCACCGAAGACATCTTTCGCTTGTGACTAAGTAATTAACTAATTAAAAGATTTAGATTCAATTGGTTACGCGTTCGCTCCACACAATTCATCCCTGTTTTGTTTAATCAATGTTACCTAATTTACCCCCTTGGTCCAGTAAGCACTCAATTGCTTAAGAGAAAGCAATTGAAAACTAATGCACTAAATTGAAACAGGGTTCCCTTTGTTCAAACAAGTACACTAATCAATTTGATAACATTAATCAACTCCCACAAGAATGGTTCTTTAATCCAAACTCACAATTATCATGCATAAATCAATAAACCATATAAGTAATCATCCAAACACTTAAGAGTATACAATCTAAACAAGCATTTAAGTATTTAGCTCATGACCATAATATAAATTGAACACAAACACAAATTAATAGTGCTTAAATAAATTATCATCCACATAGACATGAATAATAAAATTAACAAGCATAATAAATAAGTGTTGTAAACAATAATTGAAATACAGTACGGATTATGAGTTAAATAATAATTAAGAGTAAAAGACAAAAGTTAAAATTCAAACCAAACTCTTCTTTTTCTTTTGCTGTGTGCATCGACCAACAAAACCCAAGAGATGGGGTTAATTTCCTTTTCAAGCTATATTCTTCTTCTGCCACAATTTGGCATGCGGCCCCCACACCAACCAAACAACAAATTAAATTGCACTCGCTTCTTTCTTTCTTTTTGGATGTCGACAGAAACAAGAACAAAGGTGGGACCACCTTGATTTCTCCCTCTCTTCTCTTTGTGGCTTGCGACAGAAACACAGCCCCCAAAGGGGTCCCACACGGCTGCAACCCTCAAACCTATCTCCTCTTTTTCTTTTATAGTGACAATAATTGTTAGACTAATATTTAATTGGAGCCCATGCTTACAAATTCATCTTAGTAATTTAAAAGCTATCCAGGAAACCTCCAGCCCATTTGGTATCCATGGGTGTCACCCCATCAGCTAAATAAATAGCCCACGACATGTATGCCAAATTAATTAATTACTTTTAAAACTCGCTGCATACTAACCAGCTGCTTCTTCAGTCTTTATCTTTCAACCTGTTCCGAATCTTAGAAAATTATCAATACGAAACTTGTAGATTTGTGAAGTACGGACGTTTGGCTTAAATCACTTAATTTCGTGTCCGTATGAGTGAGATACGTCCAAAACAGTGAAGGCACGCACATTGTATAAATCACTAACTTTACACCTTACTTTATCATCTTTTGGTGAAATTACCCGAAACCAATCATGATGATAAAAGGCGTAGAAAACACCTCAAATCCACTAAAAAAAATGAATCGAATCACTTCTTGATACAAATACACAAATCCACATAAATACCACCAAAACGTCTCCAAATCGTATCCCAAGGACCAAAATATGAACGATATTGCTAAGATAAACATATGAAATTTATGCAATATCAGTTATGAATCTAAAAAACTAAAAAAAATGGCTAAAAATAATCGAACAGTAAAACAAACACGTTATAAAAGCAAGCAACGTTTTGTAGCTTGTAGTGAGATAGTAGCCCCAATATGATTCTCGATGTACCTAAATACAATATTAAATAAAAATAAGTATTATAGTGGTATTTAAACATGCACAACAATTCACATGTGAAAGTATTACTTATCTTAAGATCTAAAAGCGCAAAAATTCACATTTAAAAATCGTAAAATGTAATTTTCGGAACCTAAACTGCTTCGAACGGGGGAAAGCCTTAAGAAAGTCTTACTTGTAGGGCCATTTTCTAGTTATCTTGTGAAAATGGGCCTAATCTGCAATTGAAAATTTTTTGAAAAATTCTCCACAAAATTTTGCTCGATTTTATTGGGAATGTAGTGACTCCAAATATGTGTTTTGCGGCCATTAATTATGATCAAAATGAAACTACACTCTTATATATTCGCATTCAATATGAAATTTAGAAACTAAAACAAAAATAAGGTTATGAATCTAGAGAAATAAAAAACGTCTAAAAATTGTCGAACAATAAAACGAAGATGTTATAAAAGCAGCAACGTTTTGTAGCTAATGGTGAGATAGTAGCCCCAACATGATTCTCGATGTACCCAAAATCCAATATTAAATAATAACAAGTATCATAGTGGTATTCAAACAGGCACAGCAATTTATATGTGAAGGTATTACTTATCCTAAGATCTAAAAGTGCAAAATTCACCTTTAAAAATAATAAATTGTTGTTTTCGTAATCTAAACTGCTTCGTACGAGGAAAGCTTTAAGAAGTCTTGCTCGTAGCGCCGTTTTCTAGTTATCTTGCGAAATTGTGCCGAATCTGCAATTGAAAGTTTTTTGGAAAATTCTCCATAAAATATTGCTCGACTTTGTGGGAAATGTAGTGACTTCAAATATGTGTTTTGCGGCCGTTAATTGTCGTCAAAACGGAACTACAATATCATATATTTGCATTCAATATGAAATTTAGAAACAAAAACAAAAATAAGGTTATGAATCTAGAAAAATAAAAAAGCGGCTAAAAATACTCGAACAATAAAACCAAGACGTTATAAAAGCAGCAACGTCTTGTAGCTATTGGTTAAATAGTAGCCCCAACATGATTGTCGATGTACCAAAATAAAATATTAAATAAAAACAAGTATCATAGTGG
The DNA here is from genome assembly GCF_046630445.1 of Rutidosis leptorrhynchoides. Lineage (NCBI taxonomy): Eukaryota > Viridiplantae > Streptophyta > Magnoliopsida > Asterales > Asteraceae > Rutidosis > Rutidosis leptorrhynchoides. The sequence continues at coordinate 618,590,801 of NC_092335.1, forward strand.
TATTTAAACATACAATAATTCACATGTGAAGGTATTACTTATCCTAAGATCTAAAAATGCAAAATTCACCTTTAAGAATAGTAAAATATCATTTTCGGCATCTAAACTGCTTTGAATGGTGGAAAGCCTTAAGGAAGTCTTGCTTGTAGCGCCGTTTTCTAGTTATCTTGCAAAAATTGGCCTAATCTGCAACTGAAAATATTTTAGAAAATTCTCCACAAAATTTTGCTCGATTTTGTGGGGAATGTAGTGACTTCAAATATGTGTTTTGCGGTGTTAATTATCATCAAAATGAAACTACAATCTCATATAATCGCATTCAATATGAAATTTAGAAACTAAAACAAAAATAAGGTTATGAATCTAGAGAAATAAAACAGCGGCTAAAAATACTCGAACAATAAAACGAAAACGTTAGAGAAGCAGCAACGTTTTGTTGCTAGTGGTGAGATAGTAGCCCCAACATGATTCTTGATGTACCCTAATACAATATTATATAAAAACTTGTATCATAGTGGTATTTAAATAGGCACAACAATTCACATGTGAATGTATTACTTATCCTAAGATCTAAAAGTGCAAAATTCACCTTAAAATAGTAAAAGGTCATTTTCGGAATCTAAACTGATTCGAATGGGGAAAGCCTTAAGGAATTCTTGCTCTTAGCACCGTTTTCTAGTTATCTTGTGAAAATGAGCCTAATCTGCAATTGAAAATTTTCAGGAAAATTCTCCACAAAATTTTACCCGATTTTGTGGGGAATGTAGTGACTTCAAATATGTGTTTTGCGGCCATTAATTATCATCATAAAAGAAACTACACTCTCATATATTCGCATTCAATATGAAATTTAGAAACAAAAATAAAAATAAGGTTATGAATCTAAAGAAATAAAAAAGTGGCTAAAATATTCGAAAAATAAAACCAAGACGTTATAAAAGCAGCAACGTTTTGTAGCTAGTGGTGAGATAGTAGCCCCAACAATATCTCGATGTACCTAAATACAATATTAAATAAATAAAAAAGTATCATAGTGGTATTTAAACAGGCACAACAATTCACATGTGAAGGTATTACATATCCTAAGATCTAAAAGTACAAAATTCACCTTTACAAATAGTAAAATGTCATTTTTGGCATCTAAACTGCTTCGAACGGGGGAAAGCCTTAAGGAAGACTTGCTCGTACCGCCATTTTCTAGTTATCTTGCGAAAATGGGCCTAATCTGCAATTGAAAATTTTCAGGAAAATTCTCCACAAAATTTTGCTCGATTTTGTGGGGAATGTAGTGATTTCAAATATGTGTTTTGTGGCCACTAATTATCATCAAAACGAAGCTACACTCTCATATATTCGCATTCAACATGAAATTTAGAAACAAAAACAAAAATAAGGTTATGAATTTAGAGAAATAAAAAAGCGGCTAAAAATACTCGAATAATAAAACCAAGACGTTATAGAAGCAGCAAGGTTTTCTGGCTAGTGGTGAGATAGTAGCCCCAACATGATTCTCGATGTACCTAAATACAAGATTAAATAAAAACAAGTATCATTGTGGGATTTAAACAGATACAATTATTCACATGTGAAGGTATTACTTATTCTATGATCTAAAACTGCAAAATTCACGTATAAAAATAGTAAAAATGTCATTTTCGGCATCTAAACTGCTTTGGACGGGGGAAAGCCTTAAGGAAGTCTTGCTCGTAATGCCGATTTCTTGTTATCTTGAAAAAATAGGCCTAATCTGCGATTGAAAATATTTTTGAAAATTCTCCACAAAATTTTACTCGATTTTGTGGGGAATATAGTGACTTCAAATATGTGTTTTGCGGCCATTAATTTTCATCAAAACGAAACTACACTCTCATATATTCGCATTCAATACGAAATTTAGAAAGAAAAACTAAAATAAGGTTATAAATCTAGAGAAATATAAAAGCGGGTAAAAATACTCAAACAATTAATAAAACCAAGACGTTATAAAAGCAGCAAAGTTTCGTTGCTTGTGGTGAGATAGTAGCCGCAACATGATTTTTGATGTACATAAATACAATATTAAATAAAAACAAGTATCATAGTATTATTTAAACAGGCCAAAAATTCACATGTGAAGGTATTACTATTTCTAAGATCTAAAAGTACAAAATTCACCAAAATAGTAAAATGTCATTTTCAGAATCTAAACTGCTTCGAAAGTGGGAAAGCCTTAAGGAAGTTTTGCTCGAGCGTTGTTTTCTAGTTATCTTGCGAAAATGGGCCTAATCTGCAATTGAAAATGATTTGGAAAATTCTCCATAAAATTTTGTTCGATTTTGTGGGGAAAGTAGTGACTTCAAATATGTGTTTTGCGACCATTAATTATCGTCAAAACTAAACTACAATCACATATATTCGCATTCAATATGAAATTTTGAAATAAAAACGAAAATAAGTTTATCTAGAGAAATAAAAAAGAGGGTAAAATAATCGAACAATAAAACCAAGACGTTATAAAAGCAGCAACGTTTTGTAGCTAGGGATGAGATAGTAGACCTATCATGATTCTCGATGTACCCAAATGCAATATTAAATAAAAACAAGTATCATAGTGGTATTTAAACAAGCACAACAATTCACATGTGAATGTATTACATATAGTAAGATTTAAAACTGCAAAAATTCATCTTTAAAAATAGTAAAATGTCATTTTCGGCATCTAAATTGCTTCGAACAGGGGAAAGCCTTAGCGATGTTTTCTAGTTACCTAGCGAAAATGGGTCTAATCTGCAATTAAAAATCTTTCGGAAAATTCTCCACAAAATTTGGCCGATTTTGTGGGAAATGTAAAGACTTCAAATATGGGGTTTGCAGCCATTAATACTCATCAAAACGAAACTACACTCTCATATATTCGCATTCAATATAAAATTTAGAAATAAAAATAAAAATAAGGTTATGAATCTAGAGAAATAAAAAAGCGACTAAAAAAACTTGAACAATAAAACCAAGACGTTATAAAAGCAGCAATGTTTTATGGATAGTGGTGAGATAGTAGCCCCAACATGATTCTCGATAAACCTAATTGAACTTAATCTTCTTAGCTGACATTCTGGTTTGATTTTTCGGCGAGTTCTTTGTGACAACCCGGAAATTTCCAACCAAATTTAAACTTTAATCTTTATATGTTTCCGACACGATAAGCAATATTTGTTAAGTTAAATTGCAAGAATTTTAAACTACGTTCATACATTCATTCAACCTCGACCATGTTCCAACGATTCACGAACCATTAAACGAATATGATTATATATGTATATGTGTATATATATTATAACTTGAAACGTAAACAAAATATTAGATTAAATACTTTATATGATTGTATCTGTTTCAAAATATTTATCAATGGAATTAGAAGATAAGATCAAATGATTGAATTATCAGATATATTGAATTATGATTACAAGTCTCTGTTGAAAGGCCCACGTTGATTTGAGAAATCTTTCCGTTTTAACAATATTCGAAAAATGGTAAAGTGATTTATAAATAAGAATAAATTATCAATCATTGAGAACTAGACAAAGGATAGTGGAAGATTAAATCTCATAAAGACTCGATTGATCTATTTAGTTTCAAACGTACAAAAACATTTTCAGTTTAAAAAGAACTTTATTATTAAAACGTATATAACTTTTATAAATATCTAGAACCACTTTTGACAACTCATTACTTAACTAGTATGATAAAGATAACGATATTTATATTTTATTTTATTAAATATATATAACGATTTAAATTAATATTATATATATTTATACGCGTATTATACGTACATAGTTTTATACTTTTACTATACTTAAACTTTACCTTTACTTTATTTTTACTTTACTTTAACTTTAATAATTCACTTTAATAATTCATACTTTAATAATTCACTTTAATAATTCATACTTTAATAATTCACTTTAATAATTCATACTTTAATAATTCACTTTAATAATTCATACTTTAATAATTCACTTTAATAATTCATACTTTAATAATTCAAAAATCTATTATAAATAGAATTCAATAGGTTTCATTATTTCATAGAAACTTGAAAATATTTTTCTCTAAACTCTCTCAATCGATTTACATATATATATTTACTCCGTATTATTTCAAGATATTATTAGTATACATAAAATATTACGACGGAGTGCTGTCCGAGTGATTTCGAAATTGTTTTTCGAGTAGGATAGGATTAAGGAAATTATGGGTTATAGCTATGGAGGTGATTGAGTATGGTTCATGGGTATGCTCGTGAGGTCAATATAGTGTTTATCATTTCCGTTGCATCTACGTACCTTTCCTACAATATTGAATCTCAATATTGATACGTGAGTACTCATAATTTAACTTTTACATACTAATAGTGTATCCCTGACTAGTGCTCGAGTATTTAGGATTATGCATGCTTGTACTTTTGATATTGCCCTTAGACAGGTTAGGTTGAATATTGAATTAGTTACACTTGCGGTTGAGATAAGGTATAAGATATGCATGTCCTTGGAAAGCTAGCGAAAAATTAAGGACTTTTCCTTTAGATATCGAATGGTTTCGATGAACGGATTAGAAGTTATAATCAATTGAATTTTCTATATTTTTATTAAAAATGATTATTATCGTCGTTTTTATCATCGTTCTAGTTTTATCTTATTATTATCATTATTATTATCTTTATCAATAAAATGGATTTATCATTAAAAGTTGTTATTTTTTTATTATTACTATCGTTATTATTGTTAAAGTTATAATTAGTATTATTATTATTATTATCCAATTATTATTATTATTATTATTATTATTATTATTATTATTATTATTATTATTATTATTATTATTATTATTATCATTATTAATATATATATCATTATTTAAAAATGGATATTGTCATTGTTATTATTATTATTACTATATTATCATTAAGATATTTATTAGTATTATCGTTAAAAATGTTATAGTAACTATCATTATTAATATTAGTGTAATTAAAACAAATATTTGGAATACCTAATTATTTTGATTACTATTATTATCATTATTATGAACACGATATAAAAGACGATTAAAAGCTATTAAACGAAACGATTAGGAAATAATGAGTAAGAGTATCATGATGAAATTAAAATATTATAAGATATTGATTTAGATAAAATTATCGTTCTTATTATTTTTATCATTACTATTATTATTAAAAATATCGTTAGTATTAAAACTATCATTTTAACAAAAAATATCATTTTAATAGAAATGTCATTGTTACTATAAAATATCATTATTATTATTATTTTAAATAGAATTATTATTTTAAAGATAATATTAAAAATTATCGTAAATATTAAAGTTATCATAATTAGAATTATCGTTTTATCATAATGTCATCTTAGTAATTATAAATATTGATATTTTTATAATAATTATTATTATTACAAAATAATACAACTTTTACTTACTATCATTATAGATATTATTTTATCAAATAAATATGTGATACAAACATATTTTACTACGTGTAATAACTTACTTTAATAATACCTATCATATTATCTTTATGATATTAAATGAACCCTATAAATTTTATTACTTAATATATATAAAAGTATATTATATTATATAAATTTAATATAAAATTTTATTTATTAATAAATAAATTATATTATTTACTCTAATAAATCTTTTAAAAATATTTAACAATATAAAACGACGATATTTAAACTATATATTAATCATGTATAGATTTTGGAAATTATTTTGAGTCAAATTTACTTTTGTTGACTTTTGCATATTAGTCTCGAGCATTAGGATTGTGGTACACTATGACTTGGCCTAATTTGTTAGACAAATATTGACCAACACATAATTATATATAATTAATTTAGGTTCGTGAATCTGAGGCCAACCTTGCACTTGTTCAATGACGTTATATGTATTTTTACTACGAAATACAGTATGGTGAGTTTCATTTGCCTTTTTACCCTTTATATTTTTGGGACTGAGAATACATGCGCTTTTATAAATGTTTGACGAAATAGACACAAGTAATTGAAACTACATTCTATGGTTGAATTATCGAAATCGAATATGCCCCTTTTTATTAAAGTCTGGTAATCTAAGAATTAGGGAACAGACACCCTAATTGACGCGAATCCTAAAGATAGATCTATTGGGCCTAACAAACCCCATCCAAAGTACCGGATGCTTTAGTACTTCGAAATTATATCATGTCCGAAGGAGGATCCCGGAATGATAGGGGATATTCTTATATGTATCTAGTTAATGTCGGTTACCAGGTGTTCACCATATGAATGATTATTTTTTGTCTCTATGCATGGGACGTATATTTATGAGAACTGGAAATGAAATTCTTGTGGTCTATTAAAATGATGGAAATAAATGATTATGATAAACTAATGAACTCACCAACCTTTTGGTTGACACTTTAAAGCATGTTTATTCTCAGGTGTTAAAGAAATCTTCTGCTGTGCATTTGCTCATTTTAAAGATATTACTTGGAGTCTTTCATAGCATACTTCGAAGAACGTTGCATTCGAGTCATTGAGTTCATCAAAGATTATTATTAAATCAATTTATAGTTGGATAGTGGATATTATGAAATGGTATGCATGCCTGTCAATTTTTGATGTAAAGAAATATTGTCTTTTAAAAACGAATGCAATGTTTGTAAAATATATCATATAGAGGTCAAATACCTCGCAATGTAATCAACTATTGTGAATCGTTTATAATGTATATGAATGGGTCCTTTCAGTTGGTATCAGAGCGGTGGTCTTAGCGAACCAGGTCTGCATTAGTGTGTCTAACTGATAAGTCGTTAGGATGCATTAGTGAGTCTGAACTTCGACCGTGTCTGCATGTCAAAAGTTTTGCTTATCATTTCTAGTCGGAAATCATCTGCTTATCATCCATAGGAAATTACCTGCTTATCATTATTAGTCTAGACACGTCTTGCTACATTAATTGCATGAGTAGTGTATAGACAAACTTCATATCTTAGCGTATCTGCTAAATCATATCTTATCGTATCTGTTACTTTAAACTTTACCTGACATACCCCGCAAATTCCTCCGTAATCTATGAAATCTTTTGATCTCTATATATAGATATCCTATGTAAATAGAATACCACCCGATAGCCCAAAAATCATTTTTTTATCGAAAATCCTTTATCCAATCGTACGAAATGGAATTTGTCATCAGTTCAAGTCACTCGGATTCCGAAATGGAATCTCACTCAAGCTCCGAAAGCAGTGTGACCGAAATGGATCAACCAATCAGTCATCACCTATTCTGGATGAATTGGGGATGGGTTCGTAGCCTCCTCAATCATTGGAAACAAGAAGAAGGCGATCCTTTCCATCCACCACATTGCCCTCTTGGAGAAGAACCTGAAGCACTTACCGGCGAACCTGTTCGAGACACCATTTTCTCTCTCATTTCCAGGGTATCTCGTCACGATTATATACTACATCAAATTCTAGATTTTATTTATCCGTTCGTTCCGACCGACAATCATCCTGGAATAATAGAAGAAGTCAACGAACTTCGCACTCGGGTAGTGGCTTTGGAGAATATGGTGCAGAGATTACAAACACCAGCAGCAGCACCAGCAGCATAACCAGTACCACCATCATCAACGCCAACAGTACCATTACCACCTCCAACCACAACCGCATTGTAAACCTCAACTTCACAATCTGTCCCACGAGCATCAACGTCATACGCACCATAGATACCAAGGAGTACCAACAACAATAACTGACGAAGTATTAATTCATAACTTCATTGGAGAAACATTCCGCGGCGATTATATAATCTCTAAAGTCTTAGAGATTATCTAATCTAGCCCTAACCATAAATCAGTTAAGCGAACCAAAATGATAGAAGGAAGAGTAGAAACCCTGACAAAAATGGTGTGTGATTAACAAGTTAAACTTGTTTTACCAACAGCATCAACAGTACCGTCAACGTCACCAGCATCGTCAGTACAGTCAACATCAGAATCAACAACACCTATAACATCACAAACTCTGTCAGTTCAAGAATCACTGTGGACATCATTACGAATCAATAACGTGTATATTGTATCAACAGGTTATGAAGAATTAACTCATTCCCTCTGAAGAAATTATATATATATATATATATATATATATATATATATATATATATATATATATATATATATATATATATATATATATATATATATATATATTTTGAAATAAAAAAATAAATCTTTCCGTGCTAAGCTATTGTGTGTGAATCTTAACTACTCAGTTAATTCATATTACAAATATGCAATAATGTACGTCCCTCACCCGCGACTTAACCATCGTTAACTACAATCTCTGTCTCAATTCAACAAATTCCAATTCCTAATAAATCAAGTATATATTTGATTTTACACTTCATCATTGATGTAACCTAAACTTTTCAGATAACATCATTCGTACTTTGCGAAGTTCACAAGAATTTAACGAAAACCAACATCACATCTCAACAAATAACGAAGTATTGATTCATAATTTCAATATTATTGAAGAAATACTTATGTAACCTCTAAACCTTCATGGAATTATTCAATTCTAGTTCCAACCGTAAATCGAATGAGTTTAATTTAGTATTAACTCATTAAAATCTATGTTACATCTGAGGAGAATATATACATATATATTTTCATAAAGACTGTAATAAAATTCTTATGTACAAAATATTAATTGTGAAAATTTTTTAACGGGTAGGTAATACCCGAGAGATATATATAAATTCACAATTAATATGTTACATTCTTCGAATCAGATTAAGCAAATTATCAATTATACTTCCTACTTTCACAATAATATACATTCTTTCATAGAAATCAAAACAACCATACTCATTCAAACCCAATTACGTATTCTGATTTTAAAATCTCAGAATTCAATTCGAGATATAACCGGTACCATTACTTTTAGATTCCTACATCTTTCAAAGCTATACTTTGACTTCAAAAGTGTGTTAGAACATCAAATGTATACAAACGATTACAATCTATGTTCAAACCCTTCAAAATTCGCTGAAGACACTTCAAATAATGAGCAATCGAGATGATGATCCAACCACATATTACCCACAGTTATGTACTTAAAAAGCTCTCGAAACCAAAGTCATAATTCAACACATATCTGTGTCAGATCTTTTGGCATTTATTAGCAAAAATAACCTTGCAATTCCTTTGCAAAGTAGCAAATTATATCACAGCTCCAGCAAGACAACTTCGATTTTTTCATTCGGAGTAGCCTTATCATAATTTTGATATATGTGATTACCCTTTTGTTACCGGAGAACATTTCATATTCCACCACATTAGCAATAAGCTTACCAACAACTTCACTGATCTTGGGCATTCTGAAGAATCTTTATATTTATCGAAACCTCATCATTTACTCATCTGCCTCTTGTAACGAGAATTGTCATACGAATCATTGGGAGTTAGCAATCAGTATTTTGAAATCTCACAGCATGTTGACGCCAACAGTTATACATAACGTCTATTTCCAAGGCTTACATACTTCGAATGTGAAGTTTCTGAAAAACACTCTGAACCGCGAAGTAGTTCTCGAAATGCTGATGAAGCAACAAAAAAACTGTAAACGACCTTAGCAGTAAAAATTTTGATGATAAAGATTAGTGTATTAACAAAGCTCAGAAATAGAGAAGTTTTGGAACTGGAAAACGGATTGAGCAAAGTATGAAGGAGGCTGTGGACAAATCACAAAGACTGAACCTGCCTTCAAAGAATCCAAATGATTCAGTGTCTGCTGAAGTCATTAACGAATACCTTGCTCCTGACACTAAACCCTTACAGACAATATTCTTCATCATCCTCTGATATTAGAAATTCTAAGATATCATCGTATCTTTCATTATAAATATCCTCCATATTTCTGAAGATATTTTCATAACTATTCTTATCTGGAATCATTTATCTCTTTGCGCTATCTGTATTACATCAAAAAGGAAACTGTTTAGTTCCTATACTCTGTAAACCTTTGAGTTTAAAATATGAATGTTTTTGAAGTAGTGTTGGAAACTGAAGCATGAGTTAGTATAATATAATGACACTTGATCAACGTGATTATATTACAGTAATTCATGCTGAGTTTCTAAATGGAACGTGATGATTCACAGATCATAACATCATCATGTGCCATGTTATACGACTCTTGTATTCTATTTAACCTCTAAAATATCAAGAAAATATTTCTTGATGATTCGGCCTTTTCCAAGGTATTCTAGTAATTTGACAAGTCAAGATCGTGCCATCACAATTTCCTTCCTAGAACATTAACAATGTTCATTCCGAAAATCATATTTGTGAATTCTGGACCATTACAAGCGGTGCTTAATTTCAAGAAGAAGAAACGAAAGGACAAAACTCCGAAATAGAAATTGGGGTATAAATTGCAGCAAATAAAAGAGAGCATTAACTATGGATGACAATGATTATAGAAGATAGAAACAGAGACTTTGAAATATAAGGGAAGATATAAAGCCCAACGACAAACCAAAAATTATAAACCATATATATCGATGCATATAGCAATATAAAGACACGGGAGAACTAGAAACACTATAAACCCAAGAGTATAGTAGAAGTAAATAGATTCTTCCGGCGGTAGATGAAAAAGAAGAATGACCGATATGAAAGTTATAAGTATATCGAGAATCAGAACTGGATGGAGCATATTGATGAATACTTTAAAATATGAGTTGAGGGGGAAAGAATAGAAGGTGATGAAACATGACTAGGAACTTAGAAATCAACAGATTTAACTCACACAATGACGGAATAAGTGAATCAAACCCTCTAGTGAATAGGTTAAGCTTTTTGTGATTAATTTAGTCATACCACAACTAAATCAAGTGTGATTAGATCAACACCTAGAGCTATTATTCACCACCTGGGTGATTTGGGTTGAGAGAGAATCGGAGGAGCTCACCAGATCTGAGTGTGTGTAACAAATGAGAGGCTTAACCTAAAAATGAAGAACATAAGACTTTATATACCCCTGCTGTTGACTCATCCGTATGATTCATCCATCACACATACGAGTTGGCTTCATCAGCCGTACGGGTGATCACTCACTCGTGTCTTCTCATTTAGGTTGTAATTGTGACTTAGCTCAGCATCAACCGTGCGTATGAGCCTGTCAGCCATACGAGTGAGGCTTCACTCGAACGTCTGACTAAGTCTAACATAGTCAAACATCCATATCTCGTTCCTGCAGTTGCTGTAACCATATACAAACACGGATAGGATAATAACGAACGATCATGGTGGCCTGTAAACTGTTGTACCTGCAATGGACGTGGGTAGATGTCTAGGAACTGCATTAAAATGCATCAACAGAAGGTGTGAGTTGTAAGGAAACGAAGGAGATGAATTTATAAGAAAATCTCCTACAGAACAATTAAAATGGACGATCGCATTTAAAGCGGATCCTAATTCCCTTGATTACCGGAGAGTCAAATCTTATTAAGAAGATTTTCTTCAAATCTCTTGAAATCTGGGAATCAATCATATCTACGTCAAATGATAAGATGAATCTACACTTACTCATTTCACTCTTTTATGTTAGCTTCATTCGTACTCTTCATATAAATGGATTGTTTATCCAAATTATTCGCTGATGATAAAACTCTAATTTTCAGCCCGTATGCATCATGAAAACATACTTATTATCATTCACGACCTTTCCACTCAAATTTCGAGACGAAATTTCTTTAACGGGTAGGTACTGTGACAACCCGGAAATTTCCAACCAAATTTAAACTTTAATCTTTATATGTTTCCGACACGATAAGCAATATTTGTTAAGTTAAATTGCAAGAATTTTAAACTACGTTCATACATTCATTCAACCTCGACCATGTTCCAACGATTCACGAACCATTAAACGAATATGATTATATATGTATATGTGTATATATATTATAACTTGAAACGTAAACAAAATATTAGATTAAATACTTTATATGATTGTATCTGTTTCAAAATATTTATCAATGGAATTAGAAGATAAGATCAAATGATTGAATTATCAGATATATTGAATTATGATTACAAGTCTCTGTTGAAAGGCCCACGTTGATTTGAGAAATCTTTCCGTTTTAACAATATTCGAAAAATGGTAAAGTGATTTATAAATAAGAATAAATTATCAATCATTGAGAACTAGACAAAGGATAGTGGAAGATTGAATCTCATAAAGACTCGATTGATCTATTTAGTTTCAAACGTACAAAAACGTTTTCAGTTTAAAAAAAGCTTTATTATTAAAACGTATATAACTTTTATAAATATCTAGAACCACTTTTGACAACTCATTACTTAACTAGTATGATAAAGATAACGATATTTATATTTTATTTTATTAAATATATATAACGATTTAAATTAATATTATATATATTTATACGCGTATTATACGTACATAGTTTTATACTTTTACTATACTTAAACTTTACCTTTACTTTATTTTTACTTTACTTTAACTTTAATAATTCACTTTAATAATTCATACTTTAATAATTCACTTTAATAATTCATACTTTAATAATTCACTTTATTAATTCAAACTTTAATAATTCACTTTAATAATTCATACTTTAATAATTCACTTTAATAATTCATACTTTAATAATTCAAAAATCTATTATAAATAGAATTCAATAGGTTTCATTATTTCAGAGAAACTTGAAAATATTTTTCTCTAAACTCTCTCAATCGATTTACATATATATATTTACTCCGTATTATTTCAAGATATTATTAGTATACATAAAATATTACGACGGAGTGCTGTCCGAGTGATTTCGAAATTGTTTTTCGAGTAGGATAGGATTAAGGAAATTATGGGTTATAGCTATGGAGGTGATTGAGTATGGTTCATGGGTATGCTCGTGAGGTCAATATAGTGTTTATCATTTCCGTTGCATCTACGTACCTTTCCTGCAATATTGAATCTCAATATTGATACGTGAGTACTCATAATTTAACTTTTACATACTAATAGTGTATCCCTGACTAGTGCTCGAGTATTTAGGATTATGCATGCTTGTACTTTTGATATTGCCCTTAGACAGGTTAGGTTGAATATTGAATTAGTTACACTTGCGGTTGAGATAAGGTATAAGATATGCATGTCCTTGGAAAGCTAGCGAAAAATTAAGGACTTTTCCTTTAGATATCGAATGGTTTCGATGAACGGATTAGAAGTTATAATCAATTGAATTTTCTATATTTTTATTAAAAATGATTATTATCGTCGTTTTTATCATCGTTCTAGTTTTATCTTATTATTATCATTATTATTATCTTTATCAATAAAATGGATTTATCATTAAAAATTGTTATTTTTTTTATTATTACTATCGTTATTATTGTTAAAGTTATAATTAGTATTATTATTATTATTATCCAATTATTATTATTATTATTATTATTATTATTATTATTATTATTATTATTATTATTATCATTATTAATATATATATCATTATTTAAAAATGGATATTGTCATTGTTATTATTATTATTACTATATTATCATTAAGATAATTATTAGTATTATCGTTAAAAATGTTATAGTAACTATCATTATTAATATTAGTGTAATTAAAACAAATATTTGGAACACCTAATTATTTTGATTACTATTATTATCATTATTATGAACACGATATAAAAGACGATTAAAAGCTATTAAACAAAACGATTAGGAAATAATGAGTAAGAGTATCATGATGAAATTAAAATATTATAAGATATTGATTTAGATAAAATTATCGTTCTTATTATTTTTATCATTACTATTATTATTAAAAATATCGTTAGTATTAAAACTATCATTTTAAAAAAAATATCATTTTAATAGAAATGTCATTGTTACTATAAAATATCATTATTATTATTATTTTAAATAGAATTATTATTTTAAAGATAATATTAAAAATTATCGTAAATATTAAAGTTATCATAATTAGAATTATCGTTTTATCATAATGTCATCTTAGTAATTATAAATATTGATATTTTTATAATAATTATTATTATTACAAAATAATACAACTTTTACTTACTATCATTATAGATATTATTTTATCAAATAAATATGTGATACAAACATATTTTACTACGTGTAATAACTTACTTTAATAATACCTATCATATTATCTTTATGATATTAAATGAACCCTATAAATTTTATTACTTAATATATATAAAAGTATATTATATTATATAAATTTAATATAAAATTTTATTTATTAATAAATAAATTATATTATTTACTCTAATAAATCTTTTAAAAATATTTAACAATATAAAACGACGATATTTAAACTATATATTAATCATGTATAGATTTTGGAAATTATTTTGAGTCAAATTTACTTTTGTTGACTTTTGCATATTAGTCTCGAGCATTAGGATTATGGTACACTATGACTTGGCCTAATTTGTTAGACAAATATTGACCAACACATAATTATATATAATTAATTTAGGTTCGTGAATCCGAGGCCAACCTTGCACTTGTTCAATGACGTTATATGTATTTTTACTACGAAATACAGTATGGTGAGTTTCATTTGCCTTTTTACCCTTTATATTTTTGGGACTGAGAATACATGCGCTTTTATAAATGTTTGACGAAATAGACACAAGTAATTGAAACTACATTCTATGGTTGAATTATCGAAATCGAATATGCCCCTTTTTATTAAAGTCTGGTAATCTAAGAATTAGGGAACAGACACCCTAATTGACGCGAATCCTAAAGATAGATCTATTGGGCCTAACAAACCCCATCCAAAGTACCGGATGCTTTAGTACTTCGAAATTATATCATGTCCGAAGGAGGATCCCGGAATGATAGGGGATATTCTTATATGTATCTAGTTAATGTCGGTTACCAGGTGTTCACCATATGAATGATTATTTTTTGTCTCTATGCATGGGACGTATATTTATGAGAACTGGAAATGAAATTCTTGTGGTCTATTAAAATGATGGAAATAAATGATTATGATAAACTAATGAACTCACCAACCTTTTGGTTGACACTTTAAAGCATGTTTATTCTCAGGTGTTAAAGAAATCTTCCGCTGTGCATTTGCTCATTTTAAAGATATTACTTGGAGTCTTTCATAGCATACTTCGAAGAACGTTGCATTCGAGTCATTGAGTTCATCAAAGATTATTATTAAATCAATTTATAGTTGGATAGTGGATATTATGAAATGGTATGCATGCCTGTCAATTTTTGATGTAAAGAAATATTGTCTTTTAAAAACGAATGCAATGTTTGTAAAATATATCATATAGAGGTCAAATACCTCGCAATGTAATCAACTATTGTGAATCGTTTATAATGTATATGAACGGGTCCTTTCATTCTTGAACTTTTAAACTTTACTTTTCGATTTGACTTTCCGATTTGACTTTCCCGTGAGTTTTCCCGAACCTTTGAGTTTGATTTTCCGATATTGCTTTCCGATTTCACTTTCTGATGAGTTTTCTTGAACCTTTGAACTTAACTTTCCGATTTCACTTTCCGGTTTGAACTTCTAATTATTTTTCTTGAACCTTTGAACTTTACTTTCCCGTGAACTTTCATGAACCTTTGAAATTGAGTTTCTGATATGACTTTCCTGTTTGACTTTCCGGTGAGTTTTATTGAACCTTAGAACTTAACTTTTCGGTTTGAATTTCAAATTAGTTTTCTTAAACCTTTGAACTTGACTTCCCGGTGAGTTTTCTTGAATCAATGAATTTTACTTTCTGATTTGATTTTTTGGGTTTGCATTTTGATGAGCTTTCTTGAACCTTTGAGCTTAACTTTATGATATGAGTTTCCGATTTGACTTTCCGGTGAATTTTCTTGAATCTTCGAACTTAACTTTAAGATTTGACTTTTCGGTGAGCCTTCTTGAACCTTTGAGCTTGACTTTATGATATGTTCCAATTTTTCTTTCTTGTTTATCTTTTCGATAAGTTTTCTTGAGCTTGACTTTGAACTTGACTTTCCGATTTAACTATCATGTTTAACTTTCCGGTTACTTTTATTGAACCTTTGAAGTTGACCTTTCGATATTACCTTTCGATTTGAATTTTTGGTTTGACTTCTTGAACCTTTAAACTTGCCTTTCCAATTTGACTTTCCAGTTTGACTTTCCTGTTTGAATTTTCAGGGTGCTTTATTGAACCTTTGAATTTGACTATCCGATTTGACTTTCAGGTTTGACTTTGTGGTAAATCTTTTAAACCTTTGAACTTGACTTTCTAATTTAACTTTACGGTGAGCTTGCTCGAACATTTGAACTTGACTTTCTGATTTGACTTTTCTGTGAGTTTTTTAGAACCTTTGAACTTGATTTCCTGATTTGACTTTCCTATTAGACGTTCTGGTGACATTTTTAAACCTTTGAACTTAACTTCCGATTTGACTTTCTGGTGAGTTTTTTATTTTTATTTTTTTACTCTACTTTCTAATTTGACATCCTAGTTTGACTTTCCTGTGTTTTCTTGAACATCTAAACTTGACTTTTCGATTTGACTTTCGTGTTTAACTCTTTGGTGAGTATTTTCGGACCTTTGAACTTGCCTTTTCGATTTGACTTTCCGACTAGACTTTGTGGTGAGTTTTCTTGAACCTTTGAACTTGATTTTTACGATTTGACTATCCGGTTTGACTTTGTGGTGAGTTTTTTTAACCTTTAAATTTGACTTTTCGGTTTGACTTTGTGGTGAGTTTTTTTAACCTTCGACTTTCTGATTTGAGTTTCCGGTGAGCTTTCTCGAACCCTTTAACTCCACTTTCCGATTTGACTTTCCTGTGAGTTTTTTAAAACCTTTGAATTTGACTTCCTAATTTAACTTTCTGGTGACATTTGTACTTGACTTTCCGATATGACTTCCTACTTTGACTTTTCGGTGAGTTTTCTTGAACATTTGAACTTGTCTTAGGGATTTGATTTTTATGATTTGACTTTTCAGTTAGACTTTCCCGTCAGTTTTTTTTATTCTTTGAACTTGACCTTAGGATTGACTTTCCTGCTTGATTTTCCAATGAGTTTTCTTGAACCTTTGAACTTGACTTTCTGGTGAGTTTTCTTAGATCTTTGAACTTGACTTTCCGGTTTCACTTCTTGAACCTTTGAGCTTAACTTTGTGATATAAGTTTCTGATTTGACTTTACGGTTTAACTTTTCGGTTAGTTTTCCTGAACCTTTGAACTTGACTTTCCAATGTGATTTTCATGTTTAACTTTCCGGTTAGTTATATTGAACCTTTGAACTTGACCTTCTGTTATGACTTTCCGGTTTGACTTTCCGGTTTGACTTTCCGGATTGACTTCTTGAACCTTTGAACTTGACTTTCCAATTTAACTTTCCAGTTTGGCTTTCCGGTGAGTTTTCTTGAACCTCTTAACTCGACTTTCTGATTTGACTTTCCGGTGAGTTTTTTTGAATGTTTGAACTTGACTTTCCAGTATGAGCTTCCAATTTGACTTTCTGGTGAGCTTTCTTGAACCTTTGAGCTTGACTTTAAAATATGAGTTTCCTATTTGACTTTCCTGTTTAACTTTCCGGCGAGTATTCTTGAACCTTTGAACTTAACTTTTCGATTTGACTTTTCGGTTTGACTTTTCCGTTTGACTTTCCGGTGAGTTTTCTTGAACCTTTCAACGTGACTTTCCGATTGACTTTCCTGTTCTGGTGAGTATTCTTGAACCTTTGAACTTGACTTTCTGATTTGATTTTTTGGATTGACTTTTCATAGAGCTTTATTGAACCTTTGAATTTGACTTACCGATTTGACATTCTAGTTTGACTTTCTGGTGAGTTTTTTAAACCTTTAAACTTGACTTTCTCGTGAGCTTTCTTGAATCTTTGAACTTGACTTTCCGATTTTACTTTCCAGTTTGACTTTACGATGAGTTTTCTTGGACCTTTGAACTTAACGTTCTGATTTGATTTTTCGGTGAGTTTTCTTAAACACTTGAACTTGATTTTTCGATTTGACTTTCCGGTAAGTTTTCTTGAATCTTTGAACTTGCCTTTCCGATTTAACTTTTCGATTTGCCTTTTCGGAGAGCTTTCTTGAACTTGAACTTGAATTTCCGGTTTGACTTTTCGGTGTTTTTTAACCTTTGAACTTGATTTCCCGATTTGATTTTTCCAGTTTGACTTTTCGAAGAGCTTTGAACTTGACTTTCCGATATGAATTTTCGATTTGACTTTTCAGTGAGTATTTTTGAATCTATGAACTTGATTTTCCGATTTGACTTTTCTGGTTTGACTTTCTTGTGAGTTTTCTTGAACCATTGAACTCGACATTCCGACTTGACATGTTGGAGAGCTTTATTAAACCTTTGAACTAAACTTTCCTATTTGACATTCCGGTGAGGTTTCCTGGCCCTTTGAACTTGACTTTCCGGTTTAACTTTCTAGTGAGTTTTTTAGAACCTTTGAACTTGACTATCCGTTTCTAGTGAGTTTTTTGAACCTTTGAACTTGACTTTCCGATTTGACTTTGCGGTGAGTTTTCTTGAAAATTTGAACTTGATCTTCTTATCTGAATTTCTGGTTTGATTTTTTGGCGAGTTAACTTGAACTTTTAAACTTGACTTTCCGGTTTGACTTTCACGTGAGTTTTCCCGAACCTTTGAACTTGAGTTTCCGATATAACTTTTTGGTTTGACTTTCAATGAGTTTTCTTGAATCTTTAAACTTAACTTTCCGATTTGACTTTCCGGTTTGAATTTCCAATTAGTTTTCTTGAACCTTTAAACTTGACTTTCCCGTGAACTTTCCTGAACCTTTGAACTTGAGTTCCCGATATGACTTTTCGATTTGACTTTTCGATGAGTTTTTTCTTGAACCTTAGAACTTATCTTTCCAGTTTGAATTTTCGTTTGATTTTAAAATTAGTTTTCTTGAACCTTTGAACTTGACTTTCTGGTGAGTTTTCTTGAATCAATGAACTTGACTTTCCGATTTGACTTTCCGGGTTGACTTTTCGGTAAGCTTTCTTGAACCTTTGATTTTAACTTCATGATATGAGTTTCCAATTTGACTTACTAGTGAATTTTCTTGAATATTCGAACTTAACTTTCCGATTTGACTTTCTGGTGAGCCTTCTTGAACATTTGAGCTTGACTTTATGATATGAGTTTCCAAATTTTCTTTACGGTTTAACTTTTCGGTAAGTTTTCTTGAGCTTGACTTTGAACTTGAATTTTCGATTTAACTATCATGTTTAGCTTTCTTGTTAATTTGACTGAACCTTTGAAGTTGATCTTTCAATATTACTTTTCGGTTTGACATCTTGAACCATTAAACTTGACTTTCCGATTTGACTTTCCAGTTTGACTTTTCGGGTGCTTTATTGAACCTTTGAATTTGACTATCCGGTTTGACTTTGTGGTAAATCTTTTGAACCTTTGAACTTGATTTTTAATTTAACATTCCAGTGAGCTTTCTCGAACGTTGGAACTTGACTTTCCGATTTTACTTTCCTATGAGTTTTTTAGAACCTTTGAACTTGATTTCTTGATTTGACTTTCCGGTTGGACTTTCCGGTGAGTTTTTGGAACCTTTGAACTTGACTTCCGATTTGACTTTTTGGTGAGGTTTTTTTAACATTTGTATTTAGCTTTTCGATTTGACTGTCCAGTTTGACTTTTCGGAGAGCTTTATTGAACCTTTGAATTTGACTTCCCAATTTGACTTTCCGATTTGACTTTGTGGTGAGTTTTTTTAACCTTTGAACTTGACTTTCCGGTGAGATTTGTCGTACCCTTTAACTTGACTTTTCGATTTGACTTTCCTGTGAGTTTTTAAGAACTTTTGAATATGACTTTCCGATTTGTCTCTCCGGTGACATTTGTAATTGACTTTCCGATATGACTTCCTGCTTTGACTTTCCGGTGAGTTTTCTTGAACATTTGAACTTGACTTTCTGATTTGATTTTATAATTTGACTTTTCAGATTGACTTTCCCGTAAGCTTTTTTAACCTTAGAACTTAACCTTACGATTGACTTTCCACTTTGATTTTCCAATGAGTTTTCTTGAACTTTTGAACTTGATTTTCCGGTGAGTTTTCTTACATCTTTGAACTTGATTTTCCGGTTTCACTTCTTGAACATTTGAGATTAACTTTATGATATGAGTTTCTGATTTGACTTTCTTTCCGGTGAGTTTTCCTTAACCTTTGAACTTGACTTTCCGATTTGACTTTCATGTTTAACTTTCCAGTTAGTTATATTGAACCTTTGAACTTGACCTTCTGTTATGACTTTTCGGTTTGACTCTACGGTTTGACTTCTTGAACCATTGAACTTGACTTTCCGATTTAACTTTCCAGTTTGGCTTCCGGTGAGTTTTCTTAAACCTTTTTACTCGACTTTCCGATTTGACTTTCCGGTGAGTTTTCTTGAACCTTTGAACTTGACTTTCCGGTACGAGCTTTCAATTTGACTTTTCGGTGAGCTTTCTTGAACCTTTGAGCTTGACTTTAAAATATGAGTTTCCCATTTGACTTTTGTGACACAGCCATTTTTTAAAAAACGTATTGCTGAAGCATTATATTAATTAAATCATTTTCATTAAAACAAACTTCATATTTACATACCCAATGTAACTTGCAACTAATTGTTGAATCATTATGCTCGGTGATCCGTAACACTATAGCCAAAATACATATTTAACTGGAAAAGACATATCCATATTACTATTTATAAAATGACACAGTTCAATGTTAATGTCATCCAAAACTAACTCTAGTCACAGCCAATTTTAATACGAAGTAAGAAAACATCAAAGTTAAGTCTTCTCAAACATAACATCTTCACGCCCATCTTCTCGCCAAAAAGTGACATCTACAAAAGCTAAGCCACCACTCCGAGTTGTCGGAACCCGCTAGGTGGGTAGGCTCTGATACCAATTGTTACGGACTTCCAGAATTACTATTAATTCGAAGTTGTCCCACAGACAAACCCAGAATTTTATCGGAGGATTGCTCGGAACAAGTCATAAGTCAAAGTGTAGAACTCACTCCCAAAAGCTAGCTTGAAGGAGGAGGGGACACCTTGACTTATATGGCACCCACTAGATTTACACCTAGGCGATGTGAGATCTTTAAACCATATCAAAAAAAGGCGATGCGATGTTGTTGTTGTTGTTGACTTGTTGTTGTTGTCATAACTCATAATATATTCAAATTCGAAAACAAGTAGGACTAAATGGAGTATTTGTGTAAGTTACATTTACTTATAATTTAAACTAATACAAATATTCAATTCAATGATTTGATCGTCAAGCTCTCTCTACCTTAGACCAAATTCTAACGCGGCGTCAGATTGGCCCGCGTCAATTGAGTTGGCCAAATCTGACGCCCCTGACGCCTGTAACGTAGCATCAAAAACTGACGCGTGGGGGCGTCAGTTAAGATTTCAACGGGAAAAAAAATGGGGCTTCAAAGGACACTTGGCAGCTTTTGATTGGTTGGAGAATTATATCCGTTACCCAACAGATATATACCCGTTTTTTCCAATTTTTTATTTTTTTATTTTTAAATCATTTTTTATATCGATATAAACACCAAACACCATTTCATTTTTACACCTCTCATTCTACTCTTTTTCTCTTATATTTTTTTATAAAACATTACAATTTTATAAATGGGTCGAGGTTACGGTGGTCTAATACCGACTCCGAAGATTTGTGGATTGTTCAATTAATTCAAGAAATAGAAGAAGATGACTCCGAAGTCGAATCGGCACCGTCTATTCCGTGAGTTAGAGGTTACATTCATAGAGAACGTGAGGTTAGTGCAGAACGTTTGTGGAAAGATTATATTTGTGAGATGCCAAAATATCCACAAAAAAAGTTTAAAAGGAGGTTCCGACTCTTCTTCCGGTTCCTCTTCGGGAACTTGTGAATCAGTCCACGAATCATTCCAATTTACATTTGACTCTTCATTATTATTAGGTGAGTCAATGGGACTTGTTCTAGAGGTAGACATCTATCACATAATATCAAACGCGTTAAGAGATTAATATATCACATAATATTCACATGTTAAAAATATATAGTTTTCAACAAAATTTGTTAAGCAATCATTTTTCAAGTAAACACGGTCGAAGTCCAGACTCACTAATGCATCCTAACAAACTCGCTAAGACACACTAATGCAAAATTCTGGTTCTCTAAGACCAACGCTCGGATACCAACTGAAATGTCCCGTTCTTATTGATTAAAAACGTTCCATATTAATTGATTTCGTTGCGAGGTTTTGACCTCTATATGAGACGTTTTTCAATGACTTCATTCATTTTAAAACAAACCATAACCTTTATTTCATCAATAAAGGTTTAAAAAGCTTTACGTAGATTATCAAATAATGATAATCTAAAATATCCTGTTTACACACGACCATTACATAATGGTTTACAATACAAATATGTTACAACAAAATAAGTTTCTTAAATTCAGTTTTTACACAATATCATACAAGCATGGACTCCAAATCTCGTCCTTATTTAAGTATGCGACAGCGGAAGCTCTTAATAATCACCTGAGAATAAACATGCTTAAAACGTCAAAAAAAATGTTGGTGAGTTATAGGTTTAACCTATATATATCAAATCATAATAATAGACCACAAGATTTCATATTTCAATACACATCCCATACATAGAGATAAAAATCATTCATATGGTGAACACCTGGTAACCGACATTAACAAGATGCATATATAAGAATATCCCCATCATTCCGGGACACCCTTCGGATATGATATAAATTTCGAAGTACTAAAGCATCCGGTACTTTGGATGGGGTTTGTTAGGCCCAATAGATCTATCTTTAGGATTCGCGTCAATTAGGGTGTCTGTTCCCTAATTCTTAGATTACCAGACTTAATAAAAAGGGGCATATTCGATTTTGATAATTCAACCATAGAATGTAGTTTCACGTACTTGTGTCTATTTTGTAAATCATTTATAAAACCTGCATGTATTCTCATCCCAAAAATATTAGATTTTAAAAGTGGGACTATAACTCACTTTCACAGATTTTTACTTCGTCGGGAAGTAACACTTGGCCACTGGTTGATTCACGAACCTATAACAATATATACATATATATCAAAGTATGTTCAAAATATATTTACAACACTTTTAATATATTTTGATGTTTTAAGTTTATTAAGTCAGCTGTCCTCGTTAGTAACCTACAACTAGTTGTCCACAGTTAGATGTACAGAAATAAATCGATAAATATTATCTTGAATCAATCCACGACCCAGTGTATACGTATCTCAGTATTGATCACAACTCAAACTATATATATTTTGGAATCAACCTCAACCCTGTATAGCTAACTCCAACATTCACATATAGAGTGTCTATGGTTGTTCCAAAATATATATAGATGTGTCGACATGATAGGTCAAAACATTGTATATGTGTCTATGGTATCTCAAGATTACATAATATACAATACAAGTTGATTAAGTTATGGTTGGAATAGATTTGTTACCAATTTTCACGTAGCTAAAATGAGAAAAATTATCCAAACTTGTTTTACCCATAACTTCTTCATTTTAAATCCGTTTTAAGTGAATCAAATTGCTATGGTTTCATATTGAAATCTATTTTATGAATCTAAACAGAAAAAGTATAGGTTTATAGTCGAAAAAATAAGTTACAAGTCATTTTTGTAAAGGTAGTCATTTCAGTCGAAAGAACGACGTCTAGATGACCATTTTAGAAAACATACTTCCACTTTGAGTTTAACCATAATTTTCGGATATAGTTTCATGTTCATAATAAAAATCATTTTCTCAGAATAACAACTTTTAAATCAAAGTTTATCATAGTTTTTAATTAACTAACCCAAAACAGCCCGCGGTGTTACTACGACGGCGTAAATCCGGTTTTACGGTGTTTTTCGTGTTTCCAGGTTTTAAATCATTAAGTTAGCATATCATATAGATATATAACATGTGTTTAGTTGATTTTAAAAGTCAAGTTAGAAGGATTAACTTTTGTTTGCGAACAAGTTTAGAATTAACTAAACTATGTTCTAGTGATTACAAGTTTAAACCTTCGAATAAGATAGCTTTATATGTATGAGTCGAATGATGTTATGAACATTATTACTACCTTAAGTTCCTTGGATAAACCTACTGGAAAAGAGAAAAATGGATCTAGCTTCAATGGATCCTTGGATGGCTCGAAGTTCTTGAAACAGAATCATGACACGAAAACAAGTTCAAGTAAGATCATCACTTGAAATAAGATTGTTATAGTTATAGAAATTGAACCAAAGTTTGAATATGATTATTACCTTGTATTAGAATTATAACCTACTGTAAGAAACAAAGATTTCTTGAGGTTGGATGATCACCTTACAAGATTGGAAGTGAGCTAGCAAACAAAGTATTCTTGAGGTTGGATGATCACCTTCTGTAGTAACCAGCTAGTCCTAAAAACTGGCGTATGTGTTTTGGAGTTTTTGGGGTTTCCCACTTTTCAACAGTTTCTATCTTTGCCGGATCCACCTTAATACCTTCTTTTTTCACTATGTGACTGAGGAATTGAACTTCTTCCAACCAAAATGCACACTTTGAAAACTTAGCGTACAATTCTTCCTTCCTCAATACTTCTAACACCTTTCTCAAATGTTCACCGTGTTCTTGGTCATTCTTTGAGTAAATAAGTATGTCATCAATGAAAACAATGACAAACTTGTCAAGGTATGGTCCACACACTCGGTTCATAAGGTCCATGAACACAGCTGGTGCATTAGTTAAACCAAACGGCATGACCATAAACTCGTAATGACCATAACGTGTTCTGAAAGCAGTCTTTGGAATATCATCTTCTTTCACCCGCATTTGATGATACCCGGAACGTAAGTCAATCTTTGAATAAACAGACGAGCCTTGTAGTTGATCAAATAAGTCGTCGATTCTCGGTAGTGGGTAGCGGTTCTTGATGGTAAGTTTGTTCAACTCTCGGTAGTCGATACACAACCTGAATGTACCATCTTTCTTCTTGACAAACAAAACAGGAGCTCCCCACGGTGATGTGCTTGATCGAATGAAACCACGCTCTAAAAGTTCTTGTAATTGGCTTTGCAGTTCTTTCATCTCGCTGGGTGCGAGTCTGTAAGGAGCACGAGCTATTAGTGCAGCTCCTGGTACAAGATCTATTTGAAATTCAACGGATCGATGTGGGGGTAATCCCGGTAATTCTTTCGAAAATACATCGGGAAATTCTTTTACAATGGGAACATCATTGATGCTCTTTTCTTCAGTTTGTACTTTCTCGACGTGTGCTAGAACAGCATAGCAACCTTTTCTTATTAGTTTTTGTGCCTTCAAATTACTAATAAGATGTAGCTTCGTGTTGCCCTTTTCTCCGTACACCATTAAGGGTTTTCCTTTTTCTCGTATAATGCGAATTGCATTTTTGTAACAAACGATCTCTGCTTTCACTTCTTTCAACCAGTCCATACCGATTATCACATCAAAACTCCCTAACTCTACTGGTATCAAATCAATCTTAAATGTTTCGCTAACCAGTTTAATTTCTCGATTCCGACATATATTATCTGCTGAAATTAATTTACCATTTGCTAATTCGAGTAAAAATTTACTATCCAAAGGCGTCAATGGACAACTTAATTTAGCACAAAAATCTCTACTCATATAGCTTCTATCCGTACCCGAATCAAATAAAACGTAAGCAGATTTATTGTCAATAAGAAACGTACCCGTAACAAGCTCCGGGTCTTCCTGTGCCTCTACCGCATTAATATTAAAAACTCTTCCGCGGCCTTGTCCATTCGTGTTCTCCTGGTTCGGGCAATTTCTAATAATGTGGCCCGGTTTTCCACATTTATAACAAACTACATTGGCATAACTTGCTCCGACACTACTTGCTCCGCCATTACTCGTTCCGACACCATTTGTTCCTTTCGTTCTATTAACCCCTGGTCCGTTGACCTCACACTTCGCCGCGCTATGACCATTTCTTTTACACTTGTTGCAAAATTTGGTGCAGAACCCCGAGTGATACTTTTCACACTTTTGGCATAGCTGCTTCTGATTGTTGTTGTTGTTGCGGTTATTATTGTTATTGGGATGATTGTTGTAGTTGCTGTTGTTGTTGTTGTTGTTGTTGTTGGGCAGTTTGTTGTAGTTGCGATTGATGTTGCGATTGTTGGGATAATTGTTGCGATTATTGTTGTAATTGCTATTGTTGTTGTATTGGTGATTCTTATCACCGTTTTCCTCCCACTTTCTTTTGACTTGCTTCACATTGGCCTCTTCAGCAGTCTGTTCTTTAATTCTTTCTTCAATCTGGTTCACTAGTTTGTGAGCCATTCTACATGCCTGTTGTATGGAGGCGGGCTCGTGTGAACTTATATCTTCTTGGATTCTTTCCGGTAATCCTTTCACAAATGCGTCGATCTTCTCTTCCTCATCTTCGAATGCTCCCGGACACAATAGGCACAATTCTGTGAATCGTCTTTCGTACGTGGTAATATCAAATCCTTGGGTTCGTAACCCTCTAAGTTCTGTCTTGAGCTTATTGACCTCGGTTCTGGGACGGTACTTCTCGTTCATCAAGTGCTTGAATGCTGACCACGGTAGTGCGTACGCATCGTCTTGTCCCACTTGCTCTAGATAGGTATTCCACCATGTTAATGCAGAACCTATGAAGGTATGCGTAGCGTACTTCACTTTATCCTCTTCAGTACACTTACTTATGGCAAACACCGATTCGACCTTCTCGGTCCACCGTTTCAATCCGATCGGTCCTTCGGTTCCATCAAATTCCAAAGGTTTGCAGGCAGTGAATTCTTTGTAGGTGCATCCTACACGATTTCCTGTACTGCTAGATCCAAGGTTATTGTTGGTATGTAGCGCAGCCTGTACTGCGGCTATGTTTGAAGCTAGAAAAGTACGGAATTCCTCTTCATTCATATTCACGGTGTGTCGAGTAGTCGGTGCCATTTCCTTCAAAATAGTCAAATGGAACAAGTTAATCATACAGAATATTAAGAGTAGTTAATAGTATTTCGTAGCATAATATGAACTCATTTATAAAATCTTTTTCTTCATATTAGCGTTTTATAAGTTTAAATTCGGGTAGTACCTACCCGTTAAGTTCATACTTAGTAGCTAATATACAATTCAACTACTACAATTCTATATGAAAAACTGATTATAATAATATTTCGCGTTCAAACTTTTACACAATATTTTACAAACTTACAATACCGCTTATTTCACATATAGCATGAAATATAGCACACAATACATTTGATACAAGATGGTTGTGAAGATAATTCTAGCTAGTACACAAGTCGTTCAGCAAAGGCAATAAAGACACGTAATTCATACGTCCAGAAACAAGTCATGCATTCTGGTTTTACTAGGATTACTTCCCATCCTTGGTCTTGTGGAACATAACCGTTATGGCCGTTGATAAGACAGCGTGTTGTAACGTCGTCAAAGGGACGAGGGTTACGTAATGTCCAACAGTCCCGTAACAATCTAAAAACCTCATTTCTTACCCCAATTACCGACTCCGTCACTTGTGGGAACGTTTTGTTTAATAGTTGTAGCCCGATGTTCTTGTTCTCACTTTGGTGAGAAGCGAACATTACTAATCCGTAAGCATAACATGCTTCTTTATGTTGCATGTTAGCCGCTTTTTCTAAATCACGAAGTCCAATATTCGGATATATTGAGTCAAAATAATTTCTTAACCCATTGCGTAAAATAGCATTTGGGTTCCCCGCAATATATGCGTCAAAGTAAACACATCGTAACTTATGGATTTCCCAATGTGATATCCCCCATCTTTCGAACGAAAGCCTTTTATAAACCAAGGCATTCTTGGAACATTCTTCGAATGCCTTACAAACTGATCTCGCCTTAAATAGTTGTGCCGAAGAATTCTGACCGACTCTAGACAAGATTTCATCAATCATGTCTCCGGGTAGGTCTCTTAAAATTTTGGGTTGTCTATCCATTTTGTGTTTTTATACTGTAAAATAGACAAGAGTTAGATTCATAAAAAAAATACTTATTAATACAAGCAATTTTTACATATATCATAAAGCATAAGCACACTATATTACATATATTACACCACACGAATACAACTATCTTATTCCGACTCGCTTGTTTCTTTTTCTTCGGTTTTGGTTCGTTTTGCCAAGTTTCTAGGGATATATGATGTTCCCCTAATACGAGTCGTCGTTTTCCACATTGGTTTAGAAAAACCTGGTGGTTTAGAGGTTCCCGGGTCATTGTTACAACTTAAGGACTTCGGGGGTTGACGATACATATAAAGTTCATCGGGGTTGGAATTAGATTTCTCTATTTTTATGCCCTTTCCTTTATTATTTTCTTTTACCTTTTTAAATTCAGTTGGGGTAATTTCTATAACATCATCGGAATTCTCGTCGGAATCCGATTCATCGGAGAATTGGTAATCCTCCCAATATTTTGCTTCCTTGGCGGAAACACCATTGACCATAATTAACCTTGGTCGGTTGGTTGAGGATTTTCTTTTACTTAACCGTTTTATTATTTCCCCCACCGGTTCTATTTCTTCATCCGGTTCTGATTCTTCTTCCGGTTTCGATTTTTCTTCCGGTTCCGACTCTTCTTCCGGTTCCTCTTCGGGAACTTGTGAATCAGTCCACGAATCATTCCAATTTACATTTGACTCTTCATTATTATTAGGTGAGTCAATGGGACTTGTTCTAGAGGTAGACATCTATCACATAATATCAAACGCGTTAAGAGATTAATATATCACATAATATTCACATGTTAAAAATATATAGTTTTCAACAAAATTTGTTAAGCAATCACTTTTCAAGTAAACACGGTCGAAGTCCAGACTCACTAATGCATCCTAACAAACTCGCTAAGACACACTAATGCAAAATTCTGGTTCTCTAAGACCAACGCTCGGATACCAACTGAAATGTCCCGTTCTTATTGATTAAAAACGTTCCATATTAATTGATTTCGTTGCGAGGTTTTGACCTCTATATGAGACGTTTTTCAAAGACTGCATTCATTTTAAAACAAACCATAACCTTTATTTCATCAATAAAGGTTTAAAAGCTTTACGTAGATTATCAAATAATGATAATCTAAAATATCCTGTTTACACACGACCATTACATAATGGTTTACAATACAAATATGTTACAACAAAATAAGTTTCTTGAATGCAGTTTTTACACAATATCATACAAGCATGGACTCCAAATCTCGTCCTTATTTAAGTATGCGACAGCGGAAGCTCTTAATAATCACCTGAGAATAAACATGCTGAAAACGTCAACAAAAATGTTGGTGAGTTATAGGTTTAACCTATATATATCAAATCATAATAATAGACCACAAGATTTCCTATTTCAATACACATCCCATACATAGAGATAAAAATCATTCATATGGTGAACACCTGGTAACCGACATTAACAAGATGCATATATAAGAATATCCCCATCATTCCGGGACACCCTTCGGATATGATATAAATTTCGAAGTACTAAAGCATCCGATACTTTGGATGGGGTTTGTTAGGCCCAATAGATCTATCTTTAGGATTCGCGTCAATTAGGGTGTCTGTTCCCTAATTCTTAGATTACCAGACTTAATAAAAAGGGGCATATTCGATTTTGATAATTCAACCATAGAATGTAGTTTTACGTACTTGTGTCTATTTTGTAAATCATTTATAAAACCTGCATGTATTCTCATCCCAAAAATATTAGATTTTAAAAGTGGGACTATAACTCACTTTCACAGATTTTTACTTCGTCGGGAAGTAAGACTTGGCCACTGGTTGATTCACGAACCTATAACAATATATACATATATATCAAAGTATGTTCAAAATATATTTACAACACTTTTAATATATTTTGATGTTTTAAGTTTATTAAGTCAGCTGTCCTCGTTAGTAACCTACAACTAGTTGTCCACAGTTAGATGTACAGAAATAAATCGATAAATATTATCTTGAATCAATCCACGACCCATTGTATACGTATCTCAGTATTGATCACAACTCAAAATATATATATTTTGGAATCAACCTCAACCCTGTATAGCTAACTCCAACATTCACATATAGAGTGTCTATGGTTGTTCCGAAATATATATATATGTGTCGACATGATAGGTCGAAACATTGTATACGTGTCTATGGTATCTCAAGATTACATAATATACAATACAAGTTGATTAAGTTATGGTTGGAATAGATTTGTTACCAATTTTTATGTAGCTAAAATGAGAAAAATTATCCAATCTTGTTTTACCCATAACTTCTTCATTTTAAATCCGTTTTGAGTGAATCAAATTGCTATGGTTTCATATTGAACTCTATTTTATGAATCTAAACGGAAAAAATATAGGTTTATAGTCGGAAAAATAAGTTACAAGTCGTTTTTGTAAAGGTAGTCATTTCAGTCGAAAGAGCGACGTCTAGATAACCATTTTAGAAAACATACTTCCACTTTGAGTTTAACCATAATTTTTGGATATAGTTTCATGTTCATAATAAAAATCATTTTCTCATAATAACAACTTTTAAATCAAAGTTTATCATAGTTTTTAATTAACTAACCCAAAACAGCCCGCGGTGTTACTACGACGGCGTAAATCCGGTTTTACGGTGTTTTTCGTGTTTCCAGGTTTTAAATCATTAAGTTAGCATATCATATAGATATAGAACATGTGTTTAGTTGATTTTAAATGTCAAGTTAGAAGGATTAACTTTTGTTTGCGAACAAGTTTAGAATTAACTAAACTATGTTCTAGTGATTACAAGTTTAAACTTTCGAATAAGATAGCTTTATATGTATGAGTCGAATGATGTTATGAACATCATTACTACCTTAAGTTCCTTGGATAAACCTACTGGAAAAGAGAAAAATGGATCTAGCTTCAACGGATCCTTGGATGGCTCGAAGTTCTTGAAGCAGAATCATGACATGAAAACAAGTTCAAGTAAGATCATCACTTGAAATGAGATTGTTATAGTTATAGAAATTGAACCAAAGTTTGAATATGATTATTACCTTGTATTAGAATGATAACCTACTGTAAGAAACAAAGATTTCTTGAGGTTGGATGATCACCTTACAAGATTGGAAGTGAGCTAGCAAACTTGAAAGTATTCTTGATTTTATGTAACTAGAACTTGTAGAATTTATGAAGAACACTTAGAACTTGAAGATAGAACTTGAGAGAGATCAATTAGATAAAGAAAATTAAAGAATGAAAGTGTTTGTAGGTGTTTTTGGTCGTTGGTGTATGGATTAGATATAAAGGATATGTAATTTTGTTTTCATGTAAATAAGTCATGAATGATTACTCATATTTTTATAATTTTATGAGATATTTCATGCTAGTTGCCAAATGATGGTTCCCACATGTGTTAGGTGACTCACATGGGCTGCTAAGAGCTGATCATTGGAGTGTATATACCAATAGTACATACATCTAAAAGCTGTATATTGTACGAATACGAATACGGGTGCATACGAGTAGAATTGTTGATGAAACTGAACGAGGATGTAATTGTAAGCATTTTTGTTAAGTAGAAGTATTTTGATAAGTGTATTGAAGTCTTTCAAAAGTGTATAAATACATATTAAAATACTACATGTATATACATTTTAACTGAGTCGTTAAGTCATCGTTAGTCGTTACATGTAAGTGTTGTTTTGAAACCTTTAGGTTAACGATCTTGTTAAATGTTGTTAACCCAATGTTTATAATATCAAATGAGATTTTAAATTATTATATTATCATGATATTATCATGTATGAATATCTCTTAATATGATATATATATATATACATTAAATGTCTTTACAACGATAATCGTTACATATATGTCTCGTTTAAAAATCATTAAGTTAGTAGTCTTGTTTTTACATATGTAGTTCATTGTTAATATACTTAATGATATGTTTACTTATCATAGTATCATGTTAACTATATATATATCCATATATATTTCATCATATAGTTTTTACAAGTTTTAACGTTCGTGAATCACCGGTCAACTTGGGTGGTCAATTGTCTATATGAAACATATTTCAATTAATCAAGTCTTAACAAGTTTGATTGCTTAACATGTTGGAAACATTTAATCATGTAAATATCAATCTCAATTAATATATATAAACATGGAAAAGTTCGGGTCACTACATCTGGAACCTTCCAACAACTTTTCGCAATGCGAATTAGTTTTTTTTATTAAATCTATGTAATCGTTAATTTGTGTATTTTTAAATTCTTATGAAAAATTAATTTATGTATATGTTTTATTTAATATGTAATTTATTTTATTTTGTTGTATTTATTTACCATCATAATTCATTTGGGGGAAAAATACAAACTGGTGGACCCTACTCAATTTGACACTTCCATTTGACATTTGGGGTTATTGAGGGTCAAAATCTGACACTGCCATGTCACAGGCAAATGCACTTTTTGGGCCAAAAAGAACAAATTTGCCTGTGATTTTATGATTTGACTTTTCAGATTGACTTTCCCGTGAGCTTTTTTAACCTTTGAACTTGACCTTACGATTGACTTTTGTCACACCCCCAGTTAGGGCCTGGGTGAAATGTGACTTAATATCAAATCAACCAACATATTATAATATACGAGAACAATACTAAATGATAAAACAAACTTTATTGAGCACGCAGCGGAAAATGAAACGTAGTTACAATGATAGGAATAACAATAATGGAAATGTTCACATGCAGAAGTAATAAATGCGATATCTCTTGATCCTATGTCCAAGTAGCATCACATAAGCAGTAAGTATAAGAGCTTGAATCAAACAGCACCTGAGACAAAACATGCTAAAGTGTCAACCAAAAGGTTGAGTGAAGTTCATAGGTTTAACAAATAAGTTTGACCGTTTGTTTTAGACCACAAGATTTAATTTGTAAGGTTGATCTCCCGCAGGATCAAAAAGTTATGCCAGTGCGTGATATTTAGACTAAACGTTCAAGTTTTCCCCATGACAAGTTAGTTCTACTTGTCGGTTTAATTTTATTATCAAGCAATACAAAGATAACATCAAATGTATCGGGGACGTTACTCCCGATAGGCCTACCCCCAATAACTAAGCATGCCGCAGCACCTAAAAATATCACTGTAGGGACTTAGTCGGACATAGCCGGGTATAGCATAGTTTTAGTTGGTACTTGTGTCTAAATTGTAAATAGTAAAAGCAGCATGTGTCTCACCCCAATAAGTATAAAAAGTAAATTGAGCTCAAGTAAAGTGGGGCTATAAAAATCACCTTAGTAACTCGATGAAGTAAGGTAGTCCTTAAAGAGAATGTATGGATGATCGAAGCACAAGATAAGTCAACCTAAGAATAAGTTGAGAATAGTTTAGATGTTTTGCCCGTATGAAGATAAGTTTAAGTATTTTCGTGTGTAGTAAGTTTAAAGATTGTTTATCGTTTTGGAAAGGCTTTTGCATATTAGACAAGCTTCCAATCTACCCACTTTCAATTTAAAATGGACTTTTCAGGTCATTAGGTTTCTGAGCACTAGGATCCGTTAAATTGGTCAATCCAGACCCTCCACCTAAGACTTTCGAGCTTCCATCCACATCGAGAAAGTTTAAGATCTATACAAGTCTAATATACCGATCCAATATGTTTTTAGGTGTGTATAGGAATACAACACTTTAGTTATTTTACTTATAAGTGTTTCAATATATATAAATATTATATATATGTAAGGATACATATATATATTTATTTTAAATTTTGTTTTAGATCAATAATAGCATCAATTAATTATCTAATAATATTAACAAGTGTAATATTGATTTAATATCAGTAGGTAATATGTATAAAACATAATAAAATTTTTATACACATTAATATTAAGTTTTGTGTATTAAATAACACTTTTTATTATTGTTTTAATAGCTAAAATGTAAATAAATAGGTAAATAAATTAAACATCACATTTTATATTTTTCTTATGTTCTACTGATCAAAATAAGCTTAAGAAAAATTTATAGATTTTTGTTATGGTGTTTAAGTATTTATTTTCCATTTTCCTTTCGGTTTGTAATAATACAAAGTTTATAAAGAATTAATTATTAAATGAACCAAATTAATTCAACCAATATTTTTTCTATGCTTATAATGTTACAAAAAAGTCAGAAAAATTATTTATACATTTATATAAGTAGTTTAACTATTTAATCATACTATTGTGTAGTTTTTAGTTTTAATAAAAAACATTAAATAGAAATACATAACCATTAATTCTACAAATATTTTTATAACTTTATTAATAGTTATTAAGTAGTTTTTAATAGTTATCATGGTTAAAAACCTGCTGTAACATGTAATTTCATTTTATTATAAAAAACAGTTTAATCGGGTACTGTAGCGTTTTCAGAAGAAAATTCAAATTAAATATTAAACATGCGAATTTAATTATAAAAAAAATTTATAATTACCCTTACATATGATATAGCAAGCGACTAAAATAAAATTTTACAAAAAAATTCGTTTACTATTTAATAAAAATCATTTATGTATTTCGGTTTATAAAAAAAATCAGTTTTTGATTTTTAATAAATACTATTCCGACTTTATAATTCATGAAACTAATTTTTATAGACATTAGGATACTTAACACTAATTATCATGTATTTACATTTTTTATTAAAATTAATTTCGTATTTAATTAGTTTTTAACATAAAAACTAGCATAAAACTATATAAAAACTTAATAAAAACTATATAAATTAATTAGGGGACTTACAAAAAAATAGTTGCTGAGACTTGGGAGAGTTTCTTTCAAGTTGAGAGTGTGTTTTGAGGTGTGAGTTGAAATGAAACAAATGGGTGCTATTTATAGTGAAAATAAAGTTGATAAAATGAGTTTTATAATTTTTTTTTTTTTAGTCAACAATAGGTGGTACTAGTTTATACCTTATTTTTAGTCAACATAAGGATGTAATGGTTTAAGATTCTTTAGTCTCATTATTATTACTATTATTATTTTTACATTTACTACATTGATAAGTATTATTTTCTTTTTACTAATTCATGACTTGTATATATTTAGTTCCCAATTGTTTTATTATTTATATAAATGTCACTTTTTATTTATTACTTACAGGTTATTAGTTATAATATTACATAAATGCATAAATTTTAATTAGTAGCGAGTGTCGACTAACAGTTTATTATTTTCATCTTTTATTAACTTGTCAATTATTGCACAAAGTTAATTAATATGTTTTCTAACTCTTAACACTTAACAATTGTTGATTAAAGTTTGATCATTAAGTTTTAATTATATTGTTTGGGCATTTAATATTGAAAAAATATAGAATGGAAAAATGAGGGTCGTTATAGTACCTCCCCGTTATTGAAAACTTCGTCCCGAAGTTTTTAGGTAGTTTTCTCGTTTGCATCAGCAGTTGAGAAGAGATGGGGATATTTCCGTTTCATATGGTCTTTGCGTTCCCAGGTATATTCGGGGCCTCTACGCGAATTCCACCGGACTTTAACGATAGGTATATTGCTTTTACGCGTTTGTTTGACCTCTCCTTCCATGATTTCTATAGGTTCTTCAACGAAGTGCATTTGCTCATCAATGCGGACATCATCCAGAGGAATAACGAGTGTGTCATCGGCAAGACACCGTTTAAGATTTGAGACATGAAACACATCATGTACTTGACAAAGTTCGGTTGGCAGTTCTAATCGGTATGCCACGGGACCGACTCTTTCAGTGATTGTGAATGGTCCAACATATCGTGGACTGAGTTTACTTCGCTTACCGAAGCGGACAACACCTTTCCAAGGGGATACTTTCAACATGACTTTATCTCCAACTTGGTATTCGATGTCTTTTCGTTTCTTATTGGCATAGCTTTTCTGTCGGCTACGGGCAGTTTCTAAACGTTGCTTGATTTGAACGATCTTTTCGGTAGTTTCGTGAATAATTTCAGGACCAGTTAAATGTCTGTCCTCAAGTTCATCCCAACACAAAGGGGATTTACACTTCCGTCCATATAAAGCTTCAAAAGGTGCAGCCTTAATGCTGGAGTGATAACTGTTATTATAAGAAAATTCAACCAAAGGTAGATGTCTATCCCATCCTTTGCCGAAATCGATTGCACAAGCACGTAGCATATCCTCCATAGTTTGAATGGTTCGTTCACTTTGACCATCGGTTTGCGGATGATAAGCTGTACTCATGTCGAGTTGAGTTCCAAGAGCAGATTGTAAAGTTTTCCAAAATCTAGAAACAAATCGACTATCGCGATCAGAAATGATTGAGATAGGAACACCATGACGTGAGACGATTTCTTTAATATAAAGCTGTGCTAATCTCTCCATCTTGTCAGTTTCCTTGATCGGTATGAAATGTGCAGATTTAGTAAGACGATCAACTACGACCCAAATAGTATCGTTACCGTTCGAAGTCTTAGGTAACTTAGTAACGAAGTCCAAAGTGATACCTTCCCACTTCCACTGCGGAATGTCGGGTTGTGTCAACAGACCAGAAGGCTTTTGATGTTCGGCCTTGACTTTCAAACAAGTGAGACACTTACTAACATAAGTAGCAATATCGGCTTTCATGTTAGGCCACCAGTAGAATTCCTTCACATCGTGATACATCTTACTGGAACCGGGATGGATAGAATATCTAGTCTTATGTGCTTCATCCAAGACTAGTTCGCGAAGATTACCAAAACGAGGAACCCAGATTCTATTGCCAAAGTACCGTGTACCATTAGCTTTCACTTGAAGTTGGTTCTCAAAACCAATAGGTCCTTCACCTTCGATAAGTGTCGGTCTAATAGCTTCCAATTGAGCTTCACAGATTCGTGAAATAAGATTCGATTTGATTTTTAGGTTTAAAGCACGAACACGTTTAATATCGTCTTTTCAACTAAGGGCATCGGCAACTACATTCGCCTTGCCTGGATGATATTTCAGCTCACAATAATAATCGTTCAATGTCTCGAGCCATCGACTTTGCCTCATATTCAGCTGTTTTTGATCAAAGATGTGTCGAAGACTTTTATGGTCAGTGTACACCGTAAAGTGATTACCATAGAGATAATGTCTCCATATCTTTAATGCAAATACCACGGCACCTAACTCTAGGTCATGTGTGGTATAGTTTACTTCATGTTTCTTCAACTGTCTAGATGCATAGGCGATAACCTTCTCTCGTTGCATTAAAACACAACCAAAGCCATGCTTTGAGGCATCGCAGTAAACAACAAAGTCGTCGGTACCTTCAGGTAAAGAAAGAATCGGGGCTGTGGTCAACTTCTCCTTTAGAATCTTGAAAGCAGATTCCTGTTCTTCGGACCACTCAAATTTCTTCCCTTTTTGAGTCAGCTTTGTAAGAGGTTTGGCAATGAGAGAAAAATCTTTTATAAACCTTCGATAGTAACCGGCAAGTCCCAAAAATTGACGAATATGCTTTGCAGTCTTTGGTATCTCCCAGTTCTGAATAGCAGTAATCTTAGCTGGATCGACATGTATTCTGTTTCTATCAACAACATGTCCGAGAAATTGTACGGTTTTGAGCCAAAACTCGCACTTAGAAAATTTAGCATAAAGTTGTTCCTTTCGTAAGAGTTCAAGAATCATGCGCAAATGTTGCTCATGCTCTTTCTCATTCTTCGAATAGATCAAGATGTCGTCAATGAATACGATGACAAATTTGTCAAGATACGGTTTACAAACACGATTCATGAGGTCCATGAACACGGCAGGAGCATTAGTTAAACCAAAAGGCATGACACAGAATTCATAGTGCCCATAACGAGTGCGAAAAGCAGTCTTAGGAATATCGGATTCCTTGACCTTGAGTTGGTGATAACCGGATCTTAAATCAATCTTTGAATAAACACTTGACCCTTGAAGTTGGTCAAATAGATCATCAATACGTGGCAACGGATAACGGTTCTTGATAGTAAGCTTGTTAAGTTCGCGGTAATCAATGCACATCCTTAATGTACCATCCTTCTTTTTAACAAACAGAATAGGAGCTCCCCAAGGGGACGAGCTTGGACGAATGAAACCTTTATCCAATAGTTCTTGGAGTTGGTTGGATAATTCCTTCATTTCGGAAGGTGCTAAACGGTATGGTGCTTTAGCAACAGGAGCAGCACCAGGAGTTAAATCAATTTGGAATTCAACTTGTCGAGGAGGTGGAATACCCGGAAGATCTTCGGGAAACACATCGGGAAAGTCTTTAACTACTGGTACATCTTCAATTCGCTTCTCTTTCGATTCAATCAGATTAACGTGGGCTAGAATAGCTGGATAACCTTTCATAAGGTATTTGTGGGTTTTAATACAGGAGATAATATTGAGATTGGAACCACTCTTTTCACCTTGGATAATAAGAGTCTCTCCATTTCCTAATGGAACATGAACGGTTTTATCGTAACACATGATCGCAGCTCTTAATGGACGTAACCAATCCATTCCAACTACGACATCGAAACTTCCTAGCTCGACCGGCAAAAGGTCTATCTTAAATTCTTTGCTGGCTAAGATTAGGTTGCAGTTTTTATAAATTTTATCAACTTTCATGATCTTTCCATTGGCTACTTCTACTAATCGTTTAGTTTCTAAGGGTTGAGGCTTTTCAGTAAATAGGGTACAAAATTCATTAGATACGTAACTTCGGTCGGCACCAGTATCGAATAAAATAGTTGCGTAGCAATTATTGACGAGATACGTACCCGTGATGACCTCATCTTCATCTCGGGCTTCAGCAGCAGTAATAACAAATGCACGACCCTTTGCAGCAGTAGTATTGGCTCCAGTAGCAGGATTATCTCTCTTCTTAGGGCAATTTGGACTAATGTGTCCCTTTTCCCCACAAGTATAACAAGTAGGAGGAGCTTTGGCAGGAACAATAGATTTATTCTTTGGAGGAGTCCTACACGTCTTAGCTACGTGTCCCACTTTCTTACACAACGAACAAGTGGCAGTGCACTGCCACGGGTGATGCCTTTCACAACGAACACAAAAAGGATAAGTGCCCTTATAATTCGTCCTTGTACTATCCATAAGCTTTTTACTAACATTCTGAGTTGAACCTTGAGACGGCTCAAACTTCCTCTTACCATCATTACCCTTGGTTTCAACTTGCTTATTGGCCGACGCCCTTCTTCTCTTGGCCAACATGAGATTTTGTGTCATGAGAATCACAGCATCCAAAGTAACCTTCTCAGCAGCAATAACATTCCCTTGAACATCCTCGGGAAGACCTTCAATATACCGCTCAATTCTTCTAGCTTCAGTAGGAAACATTTCAGGACATAGAGTAGAAAGCTCCAGATAACGATTGGTATAATTCTCAATGTCAGTACCCTTGACCCTGAGTTCCCAGAACTCAGCTTCAAGCTTCTGAACTTGACTCCTTGGGCAGAATTTGTTGACCATCATACTTTTGAGTTCGTCCCATGGAATTGCATTAGCATTATCAATTCCTACGGACTTGGCATAAGCAGTCCACCAAGTTAAAGCATTACCACCCAACGAGCTAGTGGCATACTTTACTCGATCATCATCA
This sequence comes from Rutidosis leptorrhynchoides, assembly GCF_046630445.1. Taxonomy (NCBI): domain Eukaryota; kingdom Viridiplantae; phylum Streptophyta; class Magnoliopsida; order Asterales; family Asteraceae; genus Rutidosis; species Rutidosis leptorrhynchoides. The sequence continues at coordinate 618,630,559 of NC_092335.1, forward strand.
CCACAGTTGCAAATACGGAAAATAGATTCCATCTTTTCGAACCAACGAACTAGTTCGACAGCTTCTTCGTTTCCCTTAAAAGCGGGAGGGTGACAGTTTGTAAAGTCCTTGTAGGAACAAGGTTTTGGTTGAGTATTAGCATGATTAGCTTGGGCGTTGCCTTGGGCAGCAGCGAGTAACTGTTGGAATTGCTCAGTAGTTAACACAACGTTGTTAACGGTAGGTGCAGCTGAACGAACCATGATGTCACTACATAAAAGTGAACATATGTTTGATAAGTTTAACAAGTTATAAGTTTGAGTAATCACAAGTATGAATAAACTAAAGTATTGATATCGCATGATATTAATAAAACACTTTATATTATTAGAACGAGGCATTAAATAAGCCTTTATTACACGATTCGGAAATAGAAATTGTTTAAGGCACAGCCTTTACATAGATGGAAAATAGGAAAAATAACTAGGAAATATTAAGATTGAAGTAGTCTTCATATTTCGTCTCCAACCTTCTTCATAAACTCCTCAACTTTCTTATTTTTCGTCTTTTGTTTCTCATAGAGATACTCGAAGTTGTCATAAAGGTTGGTAACACGACTGTTTACGGCATTAGTGTTGTACTCTCTTATGGTAAGTTGTTCGTCGACTCGACCTTTCTCCATTTTCATTCGGACATCAACATCCTCCTTGAGGTAAGCAAGTGATTGCTTTCCCCAGCGAGTGTTGCGTTCTTCCTCGCACTTTAGCATCAGCAACTCCTTTCTTAGCTCGACGTTTTCTTTCATAAGTTTCTTCATTCGACGATCCACTCTTTCCATGTGGCGAAGTAGACCTCCAATGTTTCTCTCGGTATCGTTTCGTAATCTCATGATTTCATACTTAGGACCATCATAAAAAGGAGATCGGGCTCTCTTCCTTGATGGACCAACTTCTTCATGCCGTTTTCCCTTATCTTGGGTTCTCGGAGTTGGGTAGTATTGAGGAGACCCATGTGAATCTAAAATAGTATTCGGGCTATAATTCAGCGGTGGTGAAGCAGGACTATAAAGAGGACTTCGAACTGGTCTCGAAGTTGAAGAGTGTCCAACACCTACTTCGGTGGTAGGGTTGTGAGTTGCTTTGTTGGGCTTGTTAACGCTTGAGCTTGACATCCTATCATTAGGAAAGAGACCTTGATTAGAATCTTTGAGTCAAGTTTATTAAAGCATAATTGTTAAGATTATACGACAATCCTAAGTGCTTTAAGTCTAAGGCAGGAAAGGTTATAGTTTCCTAGATTGCTAAGGCACCCTAGCTAACAAGTAAGGCACACATAAAAATGCAATCCTGGTTCTCTATAACAGCCTGGTTTGCTCTGATACCAATCTGTCACACCCCCAGTTAGGGCCTGGGTGAAATGTGACTTAATATCAAATCAACCAACATATTATAATATACGAGAACAATACTAAATGATAAAACAAACTTTATTGAGCACGCAGCGGAAAATGAAACGTAGTTACAATGATAGGAATAACAATAATGGAAATGTTCACATGCAGAAGTAATAAATGCGATATCTCTTGATCCTATGTCCAAGTAGCATCACATAAGCAGTAAGTATAAGAGCTTGAATCAAACAGCACCTGAGACAAAACATGCTAAAGTGTCAACCAAAAGGTTGAGTGAAGTTCATAGGTTTAACAAATAAGTTTGACCGTTTGTTTTAGACCACAAGATTTAATTTGTAAGGTTGATCTCCCGCATGATCAAAAAGTTATGCCAGTGCGTGATATTTAGACTAAACGTTCAAGTTTGCCCCATGACAAGTTAGTTCTACTTGTCGGTTTAATTTCATTATCAAGCAATACAAAGATAACATCAAATGTATCGGGGACGTTACTCCCGATAGGCCTACCCCCAATAACTAAGCATGCCGCAGCACCTAAAAATATCACTGTAGGGACTTAGTCGGACATAGCCGGGTATAGCATAGTTTTAGTTGGTACTTGTGTCTAAATTGTAAATAGTAAAAGCAGCATGTGTCTCACCCCAATAAGTATAAAAAGTAAATTGAGCTCAAGTAAAGTGGGGCTATAAAAATCACCTTAGTAATTCGATGAAGTAAGGTAGTCCTTAAAGAGAATGTATGGATGATCGAAGCACAAGATAAGTCAACCTAAGAATAAGTTGAGAATAGTTTAGATGTTTTGCCCGTATGAAGATAAGTTTAAGTATTTTCGTGTGTAGTAAGTTTAAAGATTGTTTATCGTTTTGGAAAGGCTTTTGCATATTAGACAAGCTTCCAATCTACCCACTTTCAATTTAAAATGGACTTTTCAGGTCATTAGGTTTCTGAGCACTAGGATCCGTTAAATTGGTCAATCCAGACCCTCCACCTAAGACTTTCGAGCTTCCATCCACATCGAGAAAGTTTAAGATCTATACAAGTCTAATATACCGATCCAATATATTTTTAGGTGTGTATAGGAATACAACACTTTAGTTATTTTACTTATAAGTGTTTCAATATATATAAATATTATATATATGTAAGGATACATATATATATTTATTTTAAATTTTGTTTTAGATCAATAATAGCATCAATTAATTATCTAATAATATTAACAAGTGTAATATTGATTTAATATCAGTAGGTAATATGTATAAAACATAATAAAATTTTTATACACATTAATATTAAGTTTTGTGTATTAAATAACACTTTTTATTATTGTTTTAATAGCTAAAATGTAAATAAATAGGTAAACAAATTAAACATCACATTTTATATTTTTCTTATGTTCTACTGATCAAAATAAGCTTAAGAAAAATTTATAGATTTTTGTTATGGTGTTTAAGTATTTATTTTCCATTTTCCTTTCGGTTTGTAATAATACAAAGTTTATAAAGAATTAATTATTAAATGAACCAAATTAATTCAACCAATATTTTTTCTATGCTTATAATGTTACAACAAAGTCATAAAAATTATTTATACATTTATATAAATAGTTTAACTATTTAATCATACTATTGTGTAGTTTTTAGTTTTAATAAAAAAAATTAAATAGAAATACATAACCATTAATTCTACAAATATTTTTATAACTTTATTAATAGTTATTAAGTAGTTTTTAATAGTTATCATGGTTAAAAACCTGCTGTAACATGTAATTTCATTTTATTATAAAAAACAGTTTAATCGGGTACTGTAGCGTTTTCAGAAGAAAATTCAAATTAAATATTAAACATGCGAATTTAATTATAAAAAAAATTTATAATTACCCTTACATATGATATAGCAAGCGACTAAAATAAAATTTTACAAAAAAATTCGTTTACTATTTAATAAAAATCATTTATGTATTTCGGTTTATAAAAAAAATCAGTTTTTGATTTTTAATAAATACTATTCCGACTTTATAATTCATGAAACTAATTTTTATAGACATTAGGATACTTAACACTAATTATCATGTATTTACATTTTTTATTAAAATTAATTTCGTATTTAATTAGTTTTTAACATAAAAACTAGCATAAAACTATATAAAAACTTAATAAAAACTATATAAATTAATTAGGGGACTTACAAAAAAATAGTTGCTGAGACTTGGGAGAGTTTCTTTCAAGTTGAGAGTGTGTTTTGAGGTGTGAGTTGAAATGAAACAAATGGGTGCTATTTATAGTGAAAATAAAGTTGATAAAATGAGTTTTATAATTTTTTTTTTTTTAGTCAACAATAGGTGGTACTAGTTTATACCTTATTTTTAGTCAACATAAGGATGTAATGGTTTAAGATTCTTTAGTCTCATTATTATTACTATTATTATTTTTACATTTACTACATTGATAAGTATTATTTTCTTTTTACTAATTCATGACTTGTATATATTTAGTTCCCAATTATTTTATTATTTATATAAATGTCACTTTTTATTTATTACTTACAGGTTATTAGTTATAATATTACATAAATGCATAAATTTTAATTAGTAGCGAGTGTCGACTAACAGTTTATTATTTTCATCTTTTATTAACTTGTCAATTATTGCACAAAGTTAATTAATATGTTTTCTAACTCTTAACACTTAACAATTGTTGATTAAAGTTTGATCATTAAGTTTTAATTATATTGTTTGGGCATTTAATATTGAAAAAATATAGAATGGAAAAATGAGGGTCGTTATAACTTTCTGCTTTGATTTTCCAATGAGTTTTCTTGAACTTTTGAACTTGATTTTCCGGTGAGTTTTCTTACATCTTTGGACTTGATTTTCCGGTTTCACTTCTTGAACCTCTGAGATTAACTTTATGATATGAGTTTCTGATTTGACTTTCCTTCCGGTGAGTTTTCCTTAACCTTTGAACTTGACTTTCCGATTTGACTTTCATGTTTAACTTTTCAGTTAGTTATATTGAACCTTTGAACTTGACCTTCTGTTATGACTTTTCGGTTTGACTCTACGGTTTGACTTTTTGAACCTTTGAACTTGACTTTCTGATTTAACTTTCTAGTTTGACTTCCGGTGAGTTTTCTTGAACCTTTTAACTCGACTTTTCGATTTGACTTTCCGGTGAGTTTTCTTGAACCTTTGAACTTGACTTTCAGGTATGAGCTTTCAATTTGACTTTTCGGTGAGCTTTCTTGAACCTTTGAGCTTGACTTTAAAATATGAGTTTCCAATTTGACTTTTGTGACACTGCCATTTTTTAAAAAAACTATTGCTGAAGCATTATATTAATTAAATAAATCATTTTCATTAAAACAAACTTCATATTTACATACCTACTGTAACTTGCAACTAATTGTTGAATCATTATGCCCGATGCTACGTAACATTATAGCCGAAATACATATTTAACTGGAAAAGACATATCCATATTACTATTTACAAAAGGACACATTTCAATGTTAATAGCATCCAAAGCTAACTCTGGTCACAGTCAGTTTTAAAACGAAGTAAGAAAACATCATAGTTAAGTCTTGTCAAACATAACATCTTCACGCTCGTCTTCTCGTTAAAAAGTGACACCTACAAAAGCTAAGCCACCACTCCGAGTTGTCGAAACCCGCTAGGTGGGTAGGCTCTGATACCAATTGTTACGGACTTCCAGAATTACTATTAATTCGAAGTTGTCCCACAGACAAACCCAGAACGTTATCGGAGGATTACCGGAACAAGTCATAAGTCAAAGTATATAACTCACTCCCAAAAGCTAGCTTGAAAGCGGAGGGGACACCTTGACTTATATGGCATCCACTAGATTTACAATCCACTAGATTTACATCTAGGCGATGTGAGTTCTTTGAACCATATCAAAAAAAGGGGATGCGATGTTGTTGACTTGTTATTATTGTTCTTGTTGTCATAACTCATAATACAGTCAAATTCGAAAACAAGTAGGACCGCAGGGAGTATTTATGTAATTTACATTAACATATAATTTAAACAAATATTCAATTCAATGGATTTGATCGCCAAGCTCTCTCGTACATTAAACAAAGTTCCGATCCAGAGTTGTTGGATTCCCATTATTTGATTTCATTCTATTCTGTATTAATAATTTATAAAACCACAAGAACCCTAATCAATGTCTAGAGTGGTGGTGTTGTTACTATTATCACTTTGTATCGTATCTATATCTATATCTACTGTATCTTGCCATGAATTTAAGGAGACAGATTATGATGGAAAAGTGTTGGAGCTTAATGAATCCAATTTAGATTCCGCTATTTCTTCTTTTGATTTCATCTTGCTTGATTTCTACGCCCCATGGTGTGGTCACTGCAAGCGTCTTTCTCCAGAGGTTATTTATTTATTTTATTTGTTTATTTAATTAATTAATTAAAATTAAGTTAGTTAGTGTTTGTACCATTCTCTCATGCGTAAAAGGAATAAACCTTGTTACCTATTCTGCTTAAGAAATAGGGTTTAGTGAATAGTGAATTAGTGATCACCTTTTCTGTTAACAATTTATTATACTTAAAAGGAAATAACTTGTTGCTTATTGTGTATTTGTGTTCAACGAATAGGGTTAATCAATTGAAATGTATCCAACTTGATCCAATAACCTGTTGTATGTATTCAAATTAACAAGGTTTTAGTTGTATGTTATCAGATAACATTACTTTTCATGTTTTATATAAGGATTTCTTAATGGTAACCCTTGGGGTTATGGATAAGAAACCAATTTTTTATGGGATGTTAGTTTATTAAAAAGTAACTTTTTTAGTTAAAATTCATTATTCAACCGTAAATTTTGACAGGTTTTAGGTGCTTAGCGGTTTCTAAATGAAAGTTAGACTCTTATCTTTATTGTATGTACAAATTGATGATGCTGCCTCACCATAAAATAGATCGTCTTCAGTAAGTATATCTACATGAAAAGTATGTTTTGAATTAAATGTGAGCTCAGATATGAGTTGTAGAACGTATACACGCATGGAAAGTATCGCTTGATTTAGTTGAGTTGAATGGAAACGTAGATATTACTTATAGAACATAAATTTAGTAATTTACAAATAGATAATGGTGTTATGAGAACCATCTTAACAGATAGTAAGTCGAGACGAATTGGTGCTAAATCTCGACTCTAGGTCAATAATGAAGACGATTTGTTATATAAAAGCTGAAAAATTGTTCTTTGCTTATTTCAGTTAGATAAAGCTGCTCCTATGCTTTCGGGATTGAAGAAGCCTGTTGTAATTGCAAAAATAGATGCTGACAAGTATTCGCGTGTTGCTTCAAAATATAAAATTGAGTATGTTCCATTCCTTTAGTTTCTTTCCAGCTCATGTTATAACAACATATTTCAAACTAGACTTGGCAATATGGGTTTCAAATATGATTACAAAAGATGTTATTTCAATAGTATTCTATTTATGAATATGATTTTAAAGGAGGATTTATGCATTAGAATTTTACTCATTCACAACTTTTGACACACTTATGTCTTTTGCACATTGCAAGTTAATTTTTAATATAGAACTTGTTTGACGCATTAGAAATGAAACGTACCGCTACTCGACCCATATATAAGTAAATGGGTTGAAATTGCCACCTTTAAAACACGCGTTTTTACTGTGATGCAGTGGCTTTCCCACCTTAAAGATTTTCATGCATGGAGTACCGACTGATTATCACGGCCCACGAAAATCCGACTTATTAGTTCGGTACCTTAGAAAGTTTGTAGCTCCCGATGTTACGGTTCTTGAATCCGAATCTAGTATTACCGACTTTATTGAAGCGGCTGGGACGTCTTTTCCTATATTTATAGGCTTCGGTTTGGATGAGTCATCAATATCAAATTTGGCGATTAAGTTCAAGAAAAACGCATGGTTCTCTGTAGCAAAGGATTTTTCAGAAAAAACGATGGCGTTGTATGATTTTGATAAGGTGCCTGCGTTATTAGCTCTTCATCCTAACTTCAAAGAACAAAACATCTTTTATGGTCCTTTTGAAGGTTAGTTAATTTAATTGTGTGGTCTAATTCATTAACACTAATACCCCTGTTTGTTTTTTATTTTTATTAACTTCTGTAGTCTGAATGAACTTGTGATGTCTGTGAGGAATAAGTGATGAGTAAATAGTTATTCTTTGTTTTATGTACATTAAAATTACAAAATTTAACCTTGTAGATACGACAGTTATAAGTAGTTATGTTAGCAGTTTTGAAAGAGTAGGGTTTAATGTGAAAATTCACATTTTCATGACTTAAATTATTAAAACATTTTATTTTCATTAAGTCAAAAACAAACCCCATGCAACTTATTCAATTATATGTCATTATGTCCAATTAAGTCCATTAAGTTCTAAACATTATACTCTTATACACACAGACAAGTTTTTGGAAGAATTTATAAAACAGAGTTCATTGCCATTGACCCTACCCATCACCGAAGAAAGTTTGAAGCTATTGAAAGATGACGATAGACGAATTGTACTGACGATTGTGGAGGATGAAACACATTATGAATCAAAAGAATTAATCAAGCTGTTAAGGGCTGCTGCATCTGCAAACCGTGAGTATGTGTTTGCTTATGTCGGTTATAACCAATGGCAAGATTTTGCTGAGGCTTTTGAAGTTGGTAGGAAAACACCGTTGCCGAAGATGGTTGTATGGGATGGAAACGAAGTCTTTTTTTCGGTAAGCTGCAAATACTTTTACTGCTAAATTTAGCTCTCAGTTTTAGATTATGATTTAATTAGTATGGAGGTTAAGATTTGGCACATGGTTGCAAACGGCGGTTGCGGCAGTTTGGTGACTAGCCTGTCCGGTTCCGTACAAAAACATTTAATTAGTCGGTCATCGCTAAAAGTCGGGTCATAATTCGGAAAAAGTTGGTCAACGTCGGTCAAAAGTTGACTTTTTGTCTGGCCTTGTTATGGTGTAAACGAAAATCCCAAGACCTTTTAAAGATTAGCTGGGAAAAACACCGATTTACATAGTATCCCTTAAAGATAAATTTAATAAATACATTATAATTAGAAAAAAAAACATTATAAAAAACGTATATTTTAATTTAAACTAATAAATATTTAAGTTATAATTTTGAAAATGTATCCCTTAAAGATAAATTTAATAAATACATTATAATTAGAAAAAAACATTATAAAAAACGTATATGTTATAAAAATACATCACAAATAAATTGATTTTGAAATTTATTTATATGTTTAAAATATTTAAGTTTGAAATATTTATATTTAATACTGTATAATTTTATACAAAAGTCAACGTTTTTCAACGTATTCAGGTACCGACTCATCCAACTTGACCTTTCAAGATACCTACTCGTCTCCGTCTCGTGTCTTTTTCAACCTTGATTGTGAGTTAAATATTTATTGTATTGATTGTTATCAGGTTATCGGGTCAGAGCAGATACATACCGAGGATAAAGGTTCTCAAATTACACAATTTCTTGAAAGATACAAAGATGGAAAAGTTATCGAGAAGTCGTTAGGACCTTCGTTTTCGGGATATTTTGGTTCACTTATTGGCATGAGGACTATCTACATTATGATCTTTTTGATTGCTGTCATATTTCTAATCGCAACAATTGGAAAGGAAGAACCATTGGTGGTTGGTACGCGGGACCCATCTGCTGCAACCGGCTCAACCTCTGTTTCTGATACCAGAGAAGCACGCGTATCTGCTGACAAGGAAGATAAGGAAGATTAGGAAGAGACGTTTTTCTAATACGAATGCACGTTGCATAGTTGTGGATTGTTTCAGGAACTGTTTGTGTTAGGTGGTTGATTTTTGTATTTGTTAAGTATACTTTCCTAGTAGTATTTGTTTTGAACCATGGTTCTTAGATGTTTGCTGTTACAAGCTTGTTAAACTATGAAAAATTGAAAGAATTCTTATCATAGAATAGTGTTATCACATGTTATGGCAAGTCTAACTTAGAGATTGTGATCTTTTATTGTCCGTAGACGGTCTTTGTGCGG